>NW_026526991.1:8615256-8785672 GCF_024362965.1 Panthera pardus
AATACGGAGGGCATCAGACATTTCGGATCTGTAATCTCGTCTGATCTCTCTCCAACCACCCTGCAAGGCAGATGGCGTTATCCTACTGAAAAGATTAAGACGCAGAGGCTCGGAAAGGAGGAAGCCTGCCAAGGTCAAAGGCAGTAGGGGAGGAGCTGAGATCTGAACCCGACGGAGGGAGCGGAGGGATGCCCCAGCAGTGCCCCGGTCTGTTGCTTGTTTGCTGTCAGAGCGGAACCCTCTCCAAGGGAGCCTGCCTCTGGGACATCTTCCCCCCAAAGGACCGGGAAGACTCCCGACTGAGAGACAACATACCCCATTTGCATGTTTCTTGAAAAAACAACCATTTGGGGTTGTGCAAAGTATTCAGGAGCCAAATGGCAGCTTCAAATGATTGGGGGAAGCGCATTCGTGACAATCCAAAAGTGCTCCATCAGGGTGAACGCATCGGGCGAATGTTCAGGGGCGATCCGAAGACCATCTGCCGCGGGGGAGCCGCTGCCAGCTCGTGCGCCACGTGGCGAGAAAAGACCCCCGCGTAGTTACTGGCCACCAACACGTTGACATGTTTTTGTCACCAGATTCCAAGACAGGATCCAGACCACCAAAGCATGTTTAAATGCACGTGGGCAACTCCCGCATCTCACTTATTTTTCCAAGGCTAAGATACTATTACCGAGCGCTACGACAGTCAGCGCTAATTATCGCTCGAGATCGAGTTGCCTGCCTTTGTCATTAAGGCAGGAGTAACATGTTGCTAATTCTATGTTCAATTCCAAGAAGCATCCCTCTGCACCTGCTCCCTTTCGGGAAGGCTGGCTCCGGGAAGCGGGGGGTGTTCTCCAGTGTCATCTGCTTGACAGGAATGGACCCTACTGTGTGCCTGCCTCCCTCATCCTCCCCCTCCTCCCTTGCCCCTCCCTCCCCTCCCCTCCACTATCCCTCCTCCCCTTCCCCCAACTCCCTCTCCTCCCTTTCCCTCTCCCCCCTCCTTCCTTTGCCCTCCTCCCCTCGCTTCCCACTTCCCCTCCTCCCTTCCTCCCACTACCCCTCCTCCCTTTCCCTCTCCTCCCCCTCCTTCCTTTGCCCTCCTCCCCTCCCCTCCACTTCCCTTCCTCCTCCCTTCCCCCCACTTCCCCTCCTCCCTTTCCCTCTCCTCCCCCTCCTTCCTTTCCCCTCCTCCCCTCCCCTCCACTATCCCTCCTCCCTTCCCCCCGACTCCCTCTCCTCCCTTTCCCCTCTCCCCCCCTCCTTCCTTTGCCCTCCTCCCCTCGCTTCCACTTCCCCTCCTCCCTTTCCCCCCACTACCCCTCCTCCCTTTCCTCTCCTCCCCCTCCTTCCTTTGCCCTCCTTCCCCTCCCCTCCACTTCCCTCCTCCCCTCCCCTCCACTATCCCTCCTCCCCTTCCCCCGACTCCCTCTCCTCCCTTTCCCTCTCCCCCCTCCTTCCTTTGCCCTCCTCCCCTCCCCTCCACTTCCCTTCCTCCCCTTCCCCCCCACTTCCCCTCCTCCCTTTCCCTCTCCTCCCCCTCCTTCCTTTCCCCTCTTCCCCTCCCTCCACTTTCCCTCCTCCATTTCCCCCACTTCCCCCTCCTCCCTTCCCTCTCCTCCCCCTCCTTCCTTTGCCCTCCTCCCCTCGCTTCCACTTCCCCTCCTCCCTTCCCCCACTACCCCCTCCTCCCTTTCCCTCTCCTCCCCCTCCTTCCTTTGCCCTCCTCCCCTCCCCTCCACTTCCCTTCCTCCCCTTCCCCCCACTTCCCCCCTCCTCCCTTTCCCTCTCCTCCCCCTCCTTCCTTTCCCCTCCTCCCCTCCCCTCCACTTCCCCTCCTCCCTTTCCCCCCCACTACCCCTCCTCCCCTTTCCCTCTCCTCCCCCTCCTTCCTTTGCCCTCCTCCCCTCCCCTCCACTTCCCTTCCTCCCCTTCCCCCCACTTCCCCTCTCTCCTTTCCTCTCTCCCCCCTCCTTCCTTTCCCCTCTCCTCCCCTCCCCTCCACTTTCCCTCCTCCATTCTCCCCCCACTCCCCCTCCTCCCTTTCCCTCTCCACCCCCTCCTTCCTTTGCCCTCCTCCCCTCGCTTCCACTTCCCCTCCTCCCTTTCCCCCCACTACCCCTCCTCCCTTTCCCTCTCCTCCCCCTCCTTCCTTTGCCCTCCTCCCCCTCCCTTCCACTTCCCCTCCTCCCCTTCCCCCCACTCCTCCCTCCCTTTCCCTCTCCTCCCCCCCTTTGCCCTCCTCCCCTCCCCTCCACTACCCTTCCTCCCCTTTCCCTCTTCCTCTTCCTCCTCCCTTTGCCCTCCTCCCTCCCCTCCACTACCCTCCTCCCTTTCCCTCTCCTCTTCCTCCTCCCTTTGCCCTCCTCCCCTTCCCTCCACTAACCCTCCTCCCTCTCCACTCCACTCCACTCCCTTCTCTCCCTTTCTCCCTTTCCCCCCTCCTCCCCCTCCCCCTCTCCTTCCCACTCTCCCCCCTCCTCCCCTTCCTCCTCAGGTAGGTTCCAATGCTGGCCACCCTCAGTTCCCTCCCCTGATGACCGGCTCCTGGTCCCATCAAGGGTACAATCTGACCTTCTTTTGGCCCCGGGCTTGCCATAATGACAGCTGATGGATCAATGCAGAGGAAGTGACCTAGGGATCCCAAGGTTTCCATCAGAATCTCCGCCCAGCGAGCACCCGGGTCTCTGGGAGCCACCCCCCGCCGCCCTGACCTGGAGAAGCCCAGACACCCAGCCCCACGTGCTGTGGCCCGTCGGCCGCCCAAGGGGAGCTTCCAGACCATGGTGCTGCTCCCCAGTCTGTCGCTGGCCACACCCGTGCAGGAGCCCTGTCCGGAGAGGCTGGAGGTCCTGATGGGGTGCTGTCCTCAGTCGCCCGGTGCGTGGACGGGCACGGCGAGACCTGGGCCCAGTGCTATCCCCTCACCCCCCGCCCCTGGTCACTTGCACGTCCCAGACCTCAGGTTCCCCCCTCCAGGATGGAGGCACTCAGGGCCTCAGGCCTGAAGTGGCTTTGGTGAGGGTTTGGAGAGGAAAGTGTGGATGGACATGCCCGGCAAACCCAGCTGCACGATGGTCGTCCTGAGTGGAGCTCAGTTCAACGGACCGTGGGACAGACGGATGGGGGAGGCTGGGACACGCTTTGGCCATCCTGCCTGTGCTTTCTGTGCGTCCCACACAGACATGGATTACCCGAGCAGGGACGGGACACATAGCACCCCTGATTGCAGGGAACAGGTGACGTTCTGCATGTGCACTCAGCGGCCACCGGGACGGGACTATTGTCCTCAGTTCTGCTTCTCTCGCCAAGGCCATGACCCAAGGGCCTCACGACCAGTGTTGACAAACTGGAGTAACCCTCCCACGCTGTCTGGGGCCCTCCCGTGCCATCTGGGGCCCTTCCCCACTGTCTGGGGCCCTCCCGTGCCGTCTGGGGCCCTTCCCCACTGTCTGGGGCCCTCCCGTGCCGTCTGGGGCCCTTCCCCACTGTCTGGGGCCCTCCCGTGCCGTCTGGGGCCCTTCCCCACTGTCTGGGGCCCTCCCGTGCCGTCTGGGGCCCTTCCCCACTGTCTGGGGCCCTCCCGTGCCATCTGGGGCCCTCCTGCACCGTCTGGGGCAGGCCTGCTTTGGGCCAGTGGGACACCCCTGCCTTCTTGTCAGGGCAGCTCAGCCAGAGCCCGGACACGTCCCCAGGACACGCGGTGGCCTTGTGCTCTCCAGGCCCTGGGCCTGATGCTGGGGACCTGGGGCACAGCCGTGTGACTCAGGAGAACCGCAGACATAGACTGACCCACAGAGATGGGAGACAAGAGGTATGGGCCACTCGTCAGGCCTGGGCCTCTCCCCGTACCTCCACCATTTGACCTTTCCCCTTTGACCTTTCCTGCGTCTTGGCTCCTTTCTCTTTCTCGGGTTCATTCCACGTTTACTTGTCTTCGTGGGCATGGGCTGCACCTGTGCTTGGCTCTCGCGTCCCGGTCGGCCACCTTTTCCCAGGACAGCCTCCTGACTTCCTGCTGTCACACTGTGTCCTCGCGGGAACCAGACGGCACGTCCTGCGTGTGCTGTGTCCCCCCTCCCCCCGCCGCGGGGGCCGGGACCCACTCGCCTCTGTTCACACAGAAAACGACGGCCGGTGCTGAGCTGCATGTTCAACACGGAGAACAAGGACGGTGCCACTGTTTCTTATCCCTTGAAAAAGACCTCGGGAATGGGGCTTTTTGAGCGGCAAGGCAGTCCCATGTCCGTCAGAGGGAGCGCTTCCGTACTGGACAGCAGGTAACGTCCCCCTCGAGCACCTGCAGGGGCGCGAGCCTGAGGGGGCAGCGGCGGTGGGGAGAGGGGATCCTGGAGAAGGTGAGCCCTCAGGGAGGAAGGGAAGTCCCATGCTGAACCTCTGCGCGGAAGGGCTCGGGGCCCCGGCGCCAGGTACCCTTCCCCCAAGGACACCCCGATGTGGCCTTTCAGACGGAAACCAGAATCTGTCATGCTCTTCTCTCAAAACGGGAGCAAGACTCAAACAGAGGGGAGACTTGGGGAGCAGAGGACATGTGGCAGCCAGGGGTTCACACACACAGCACGGAGGGATCTCGGATCAGGGACCCGACAGGGGCGCCAGAAATGCAGGCAGCCTGCCACACTGGCGTGAAGTGAGCGGGCCGAGTAAATGCCCTCAACAGCAACAGACCTTCAGACGTGCCGAGCACTGAAGTATGTTTGAGTCTTGTCATAAAATGCAGGAAAATAAAGGAACGCTTGATTCTTCATTAAATCCTAGAATGTTCTCACTCTGGGACAAGTAATTTTAGGGCAAATAAAATCAACCACCCAACCAACAAATATTTTCTATGTGGAAATGAGGAAAGTGGGCAATTGGGTGAATCTGACCCAATTAAGCAAATCGTATCCAAAGGCATAGACGTCCAAGTTGAGCCCAAACCTACCATATAAAGATCCTTAATAATACTGTCGGAGGTTTTGCTTGATGAATGTTTTCTTGCACGAGCAGAGAATTAAACGGACAGCGAGCCAACGGCTGGTGTAGAGGATGATTCGTGCAGCACGCCAGTCCGACGTGCAGGAAGGGGAGTGAACGGGTGTCACAGGGTGACCGGGTGAGGACCCCAGGCGACCTCAGCGAGCCACAGCCGGGGGCCGGCTTGGAAAAGCCGACGGTCAACAGGATGGACGAAAAGTCGAAGCTTGACTCTGAACACGACTAGAAGTTGCCTGCGGGGGACGGGAATCACTTCTTTCAGCGGCCCTGGTGTCAGTGGCTCAGGTCGCATCAGTGACTGTAGGTGCAAAGGAACCAGCAGTCTGGCCACGTGCACACGTGTGTATTACACACACATTTGTGCACACGTGCACGCACATGCACACATACGTACGCGCACACATATACACGCGCCCACACAACGGGGGCCTGGAGGTAAGCGTGGGGTCTGTCTGCAGGGCCGTGGGTCAGAGAACACAGGGATCTCTCCTTGTTGGCGAGGACAGCCCGGCTGGAGGAAAGTCCACTGCCAGAAAGGATCTTTCTGCTGCCTTCGAGGGCAAGGTCTGCCATGCTCCTCCTCCCAAAGGAGGACCGAGTTCTCCTTCGATGCCGTGCTGCGGCCTTACATCCGTTTCCGCGTAAAGTGACCAGAGAGAAAGCAAGCAGCCTGCTGGCGTCTCGCAGGGGAACCACACTCAGCGCGTTTTCGCTCCCGCTTCCAGCCCGAGGGATAATGCAGGATGATGCAGTCACTCTTGCACATGGTGCAAAACCCCCTTCACCGCGGCCAAACCCACGCACGGCCACGTGGTACCGCGAGGCTCGGGTTCAACAGGAATGCACCTGTCTTAAGTCGGCTGGGGAGCCGGCTCCACAGGCGCCAGGGCGCCCACGCGGATATCTCCTGAGCGGCCCGAAGCCCTCGGCCCCAGGGAAGGTAGGAGGTTTAGCAAACGCCACACGCTGGTGCACCGAACCATGGGAATTTGCCAATCCTTGGCTGCTCTGGGACGTGCGCAAACACCGCGTAGCCTCAGGCCGACGAGAAAGTTGCGGAGCCAAGATTCAGGCTTCGGTCTTCTGAATACGAAGTCATTCCCGATGAGTAAATCATTCATCTTTTTGGGAGGGACGGGGATTTTCTTTTCCTCCTTCCATTGGCCCTCAGAGTCGTTTGGACACATCATGTTGCTGGGACCCCGATGACCCCTCCAGGGCGGCGGGCCTGGGATTCACGGGGCCTGCTCCTGATGGGGACACAGGTGCCGAGGTGGCCCAGCTGCTGGCGGGGTCTGCGCTCAGCCGGACGAGGGGATCCCCATCTTAACAGCTGGGACGTCTCGTATTCCATGTCTGCTGTGTCGGCAAATGTTTGCAGTACCCCCAGGGTCACGTTTCAGCCCCCTATTCCAAGAAACTGAGGCACAAGCTCACACATTCAGCGAGTAAAGGAGGTGGGATTTGTGTAAGCGTGCACTCCTCAGCCCCCCGACTCCCAGGCCGGGCTCCCTGGGGAACAGAGACGTTCCGCCAGGAGGGGGTGAACGTTCCCCCGGGGTGAGGAGGGGAGGCTCCCGGTGCCCCGGGTCTGGCGGGTTCCACCACACAGCCCCCAGTCCTTGGCCGACGCCAAGCGCAAATCTGTGACGTGCATTTCATCCCGTTTCCGTCCCCCAAATGCAGTCCTTCCTTCCAAAGACTCAACGGCACGTGTTTCCAGCAATCGTTGCTAAGCTCGTCACATCTTCGCGATGCCACAAAACCAGAGCAGAATCCGACTGCCGCGCAAACTGTAACGACCTCTTCGCGCGCGCGAGAGGTGATATTCCCAGGTCTGACAAGCAGTTCCGCGCGCAGTATCCGTAAAGACGGCGATAATTGTTGGTTTGAGGCACCTCGGGAGGGGGCACCTGCAGCCCTGGGCAGAGCCAAATGCGGCGGGTGTGTTTGTGACCAGGCCCCCCACTGCTCAGTTAGAAACGATTCACAGACAGGCAAACGGGCAAGTGCTGGATGGGACTCGGGGAGGAAGCCCGACCGCCTTCCGGGTCTCAGGGATCCCAGCTGGGGGATCCCGTCTGTGAGGACGGCGTGGAGGGGCCCCAGGGCGGCTCAGTCGGGAGAGCGTGCGACTTCGGCTCAGGTCATGATCTCATCGTTCATGGGTTTGAGCCCCGTGACGGGCTCTGTGCTGACCGCTCGGAGCCTGGAGCCCGCTTGGGACTCTGTGTCTCCCTCTCTCTCTGCCCCTCCCCCACTCATGCTCTGTCTCTCACTGTCTCAGATATAAATAAACATTAAAATAAAAATAAATAGGGGTGCCTGGGTGGCTCAGTCGGTTGAGCGTCCGACTTTGGCTCAGGTCAAGATCTCACGGTTCATGGGTTCAAGCCCTACATCGGGCTCTGTGCTGACAGCTCGGAGCCTGGAGCCCGCTTGGGACTCTGCGTCTCCCCCTCTCTCTGCCCCTCCTCCACTGACGCTCTGTCTCTCTCTCACAGATAAACGAAAGGACAGCACGGAGCCGTGTCCCAAGGCCGCCCTGCGCGGCCGGGCCGGGCAGCGTCCCCTGGTGCTTCTGCACGTGTGGTGGCCTGGTCTTCAGGGCAAAGGGGTTGAAGGAGCCTCGTGCCCGGAGTGTGACACAGTCACCGTTGTCACCGTCCTGGCGGCCCTGTTACTCTCAGTTAAGTTTTGCTCCGAGAGCGGGTGGCCGGCCCGTCACTGTGTCAGGCCCAGCCCGGACTTTCTGCTGAAAACGCTCTGACGTCAGCACATCAGGGGCGCTTCTCAGAACACGCACTGCTGTTTTTCCCGCACGCTTGCTGGAGGGGAGTAGAGTCCACACAGAGTCCCTGCAGACACCCAGGGGCCGCCGGCCCGCCTGCCCCGCCTCACAGAGCCCCTGCACACAGCCGCTGATGCTCCAGAGCCCCTCAACCCCGGGCCCGCCCCACTGACCGAAGAAGTGCCTCCATCCTCCCATCCTTCAAGGAGAGCAGGCTCTGGTGGGAGGGGCTGGGAGAAAGGGGAGGGCGAGGGGAGAGAGAGAGAGAAAGGGCCCGAGGCAGCCGTCGACCTCGTCCCCTTCCTAGACTCCAGGGGTCTTGGGGTACAAGGAGCTTCTCAGGGCTTCAGGAACAGTCGAGAGGGCGGGTTCGGGGCGGGAGGGGGCGGGCGGGGACTCGCCAGGATGCTCACGCACAGGGGGCAGGGGGACGGGGAGCGGGGAGGAGCCCATCAGAGGGGAGCCCTGCCATCCACCACCAGCTCCAGGTCGGGCGGGGTGACTGTGGGTCTGAATCGGGGTCTGAACCTCTGCTGTCCGGGCCCTGCAGCCCAGCGAGCGGGGGACAAGCAGGCTCGATTTGCAGGCTGGGCAGGGCAGAGAAACAGCAGCTGTAGGTTGTAATTCCGCGGGCGACCGAGAAGGGGTCATGTTGCGGATTTTTACCCAAATGCACTCTCCCCCCACCCCCAGACAGAGTGACAACTGTGATGTCACAGCCACCTTCCTGCAGGAAGATTTATTCTAGCGGCTCAGACTCCGCACACCTGGACCCACCGAAGTGTACCTGCCGAGGCTGAAAGGACACGTTTCTCTCCCCCGTGTCCCCAGCTAAGCACCTGCTCTCATGAACGGTGACCCACCACACGGCCCTCGAGTACTGAGTTCCAGGGCTCGCGATGTGCTTGGAAAAGCCGCCACAGAGGCTGGTGACCCTCATGGCGCTCCCTGAATTCTGTGGGGCGAGGTGGGGGGGCGCTGCTCAGCTAAAAACTTCTCCCTGTATGTGTCTTCGTGCCCAAATTTCCACTTTTTATGAGGATCCCAGTGGTAGGGGATTTTGGCCCTCCCAGTGACCTCCTCTTAACGAATCCCATTTCCAAATAAGGTCAGGTTAAAGACAAGAACTCAACATGAACCAGGGGGGACACAGGGGACCCATGACAAGGACCGGCCCAGAATGAAGGGGGACCCTCAGTTTTGAGAGAGACGTCTCTGGTAAGGAACTGAGACACCCAAGCCAGGAGGCTGCACGGAGGCCCCGCTGGACGGGGGACGCTCCTGGAACCGTCACCCCCACTCACGGCAAACCTGCCTGTCTGCTCGTGAGACGTGACTGTGCGGGCCCGGCCGTCCCCAGCCTCCAATTAACGCCGACCCAGTGCGGCCGTCTCACCAGCCTGAGCCTCGCGGCCCTGCCCGCCGCACCTGCAGACGGGGCCCAGGGCCTGGAACCCGGCCAGGCAGGCCCCCCGGCTCCTCCTGCTCTGGTCTCTGCACGCCCCGGACAGCATCTGCTGGGCCGCGCTAACCCCAGCCCCCCGAAGGCTGCTCCCAGGTTTTTAATTGAATGTTTTCAAATTTTGTACTCGAGCCCGGAGGCACTGTGCTCTCAGAGGGCGTGATTTTACAAATTGGAGAAAAAGTAAAATAAAATAAAATAAAGGAAAGGTCTTTCTGTTCTCTCCCTCCCCCACCCCCACTAGGGGAAGGCAAGCGTAAGGAGGCCGTGTTGGGGAAGCCTGTGAACTCACTGTAAAAGCCCAGAGCCCTGAGGTTCCCTCACATCCCCTCGAGGTGCTCACCTTTAGCACAGACAACAAGAGACTCCCGCGCTCCGCCCGCCCTCTGAAAATTGTCCGCTCAGGTCCATCTAGCACCCACCTCCCAGCCCCTGGGGCCCGATGACCAGCCTGCCGAGATCTCTGGGGACTTCCCTCTTGGGTCGCAAAGCTGTGAAATGAGAGCTCACATCTGCTCGCTGCCTCAGTCTCCAGCCTGGAGAAGGCCCGCCTCCCCGGGAGCAGGGGTGGGGAGGGAGGGCGGCAGAGGGAAGGGAGAGTTGTGAGGCTGTGCGTCCATTTGTCTGTCTGTAGGGCTCCTGTTGTTTTCTCTGCCCCTGAAGGAACCCTGACACGTAGAGGCACCAGAACTATAAGGAACCACGTTGGGGACAGAGGGGCCTTAGCAGGCCACCCACCAAATGCACTGGCGGGGAATCCCTTGCGGGTGGCACCTTCCCGACCGTCTCTGGAGGCTGAAGCGTCTGCAGGGCGGGCCTGTGACCAGGTGTGGGATCTGAGCACAGCCGAGGCCCTGAGCCTGGCCGCGGAGGCCCGGGAGGAGTCTGATTCTGCCGGGATGTCCCTGCAGCTGGAGGGGAGGAGTCTGATTCTGCGTCACAGCCTCTCTCTGCGTCTCTGAGATTCTATATCAATGCATGACCCTGGAAGAGCCCAAGGCCTCTACTGAATTTAACATTTCTACACATAAATAGGACTGTGTCACTTCCTGTTTAGAAACCTAAAGTGATTTGCCATCACCCACAAAACCTCGGTTTTCAGTACTCTGCCTGCCTCTCACATCTCCTCTCTTGCTCACCCCCTGTAGACACACCTGCCCTCCAGCCACCCTGCAGCACCTGTGGAACCCCAAACTCCCTATCCCACTCTGGGCCGGAGCCTCTGAAGATGTTACAGCCTCTACCTGATGAACTCCTATTCATCCCTCAAAACCCAGTTGACACGGCCTCGTTGCAGAGGCATCCTTTTTCCTCTCGGCAGAGCTTATGAGTCTTGCCTTCCTGTTCTCACATCCCCCATTATATGCCGAGCACAGCGGACGCCCTCCCTCCCGACCACTCGCTCCTCCACCATCAGGACGATGTCTGGTTGTGGTCAGGTTCCCAGGGTGCCAAGCCCAGTGCCTTCCCCACGGCAGGGGCCCAGGTGCTCTTGTGAAAGAACGTGTGGTCCTCCGATCTCACAAACACCTCTGCAGAGAATACCCTCCAAGCCAAGGAGACACGCACGAGTGCTCGCCACCTGTTCAATGAAGGGGCCTGCTTGGCACCCGACCTGGCAAAGCATGGCGGGGAAGAGTCTGGGCTCGGAGGCACTGAGTGCAGAGACCGATTAGTGAGGCCCGCCACGGACAGAGGACAGAGGAACAGACGGAGTGACAAGGCTCCGACCTAATGGAGGCTCACCCCAGAGTCCCTCCGGGGCAATGGAACAAGGAAGGAAGGGACATTTGGGAGGCCCTCCAGATCCCCAAGCCAACGGCCTCATTACCCCTCGGGACCTCTGTCCGGGAGGAATCAGCCCCGTGTGCCTGAGGCCGCGTGTCAGCGTGGCTCTCCTCCCGGCTCCCCAGAGCGCCGACCGTCCGCCTTGCTCGCTGAGACGGCTGGTGCATAGCCTTTTCCGAGACGGGTTCGAGGCTTGTGCCTTCCGGCAGAGTGAAGGACAAACCCGGGTCTTGCTTTTCTGCGTCTCGGTGGTTCCCTGTTTACGCCGTAACCGCGGGCGGGCGTGCATCTGGCAGTGCCCCTCTTGTGCTCCACGCCAGCCGGGGCGGTCGTGCCGCGTGGGCATTCTACCGGGACGTGTGCTTGAGTCGGGAAAACGAGGCCCTCACGGACTCGGACGACGTGGACCAGATCCCGAGGGAAGGGGGTGACCCTCGGCCTCATTGTTCTCCTCTGACGAGCAGGAGACGCCGTGAGCCGGGCAGCGGTATCAGAACCCGGGCAGGAAATGAGCTGGTCCCGCCTGCCACGGGCTGATGATGGAGAGCCTCTCCCAGTCTCTGGGAAGTCCCCCATCGGGCGTCTTTGAACCCCAGTCTGTCACAGCGCGAGGCAAGAACAAATATGAACAGAAGTGACAGCGTGGGGGATGGGCGGTGCCGGGGGGTCCATCCCAGCGGCAGCCCCGGGCTGCAGCTCTGGGGTCGGGGTCCTCGTCCACTGTGTGTGTGGGAAGCCGTGGACACGGTGCCAGATTTCGCGGATCTCCAGCTGCAGAGGACAGAGCAAGGGGCCCATGAGAACCCAAGCGCTCTTCCCTAGGCCCATGAACTCTCGTGATCTCGCTACGGTGATAACCAAACACGAACACGCACGTGCGTGTTCCTGGCGCCCTTTTCTCAACATCCACGAGGTGGACACCACCCAGAAGGCCATCAGATGATGAATGGGAAAGCAGCCTGTGTGTTCCTCGGGTGCCGAACGCCACAGCACCCACACGGGCTGCCACGGGCTTAACCTTGAAAACATGGCGCTCGGCGAAAGGACCAGTCACCAAAGACCACATATCATATGATTCCACGGACGCGCGGTGTTCACGGTGGGCAAACCCACGGACACAGAAAGTGGGCGCATGTCCGCCAGAGGCTGGAGGAGCAGAGAATGATTGCTAGCACGTTCGTACGGGTGTCCATCTGGGGCGATGAAGTGTGGAAGCAGATGATGGTGACAGCTGTGTGACACCGCGAATGTCTTTCGTGTCACTGCTTGTACGTGTCCAGTGGTGTGTGTTTTACCACAACGAAAACGATAACTCTGCCTCCGTGTCCATGGATGGATGGATGGATAAAGAGGTGGTGTATATAGACAGTGGGATGTTGGTCAGCGTGAAACAGAATGAGATCTTACCATTTACAACACGGATGGACCTTGAGGGCATCGTGCTACGTGAAGTAAGTCACACAGGGAAGGACGACCCTGTATGACCCCAGCTCGCACACACAGAGCAGACTAGCATTACTGGAGCTGGGACGGGGGTGGGTGAAATGCGTGAAGGGGTTGCCAAGGGACCAACTTCCAGCTATAAAATAACGAACTCACAGAGACGTGATGTGCGGCACGGGGACGATCGTGAACAACACTGGGTTGCGTATTTGAAAGTTGCTAAGAGGACAGACCTTAAGAGTTCTCAGCACATGATAAAACTTGGAAGTACGTATGGTCACAGGTGTTCGTCACATTTATTGTGGTGCTCACTTCGTGGTGTGTGCAAATATGGAATCATCACATCGTACACCTGAAACTAATATAACGTTCAACATGAATTGCACCTCAATAAAAATAAATAATAAGAATGATAACTAATAAACATATGGCATTTTTGAGTTTATACACACCAGGTGCCGAGCAAAATGATCTCATGTTTTCTCTTACTTTTTATGTCCCCTGCTGAGATCCTGTTTCATAAGGAAAGACACGAGGAGGTGAGGCTGTCGCTGGTGGAACACGGACCCCAGATTCTAGCCTAGTTCTGCGCAAGCTCAGGTCCACAGTGCTACTCACTCAGTGATGTCTTTCATTCCTGACAATGGAAGGGCTTCGTGGTGAACTAATTTGGAGAACCTTTCATTACACAGGTTAACCTGGTTGACAGGGCATTTTAGAGCCTTAGAAATGGGAGTGAGCATTTTGAATCTCCAGGGGAAGGACCTAAGGCACTGTTTTCCCAAACGCATTCATAAAAGTAATGTTGTTTTTCGGGCCACCTGTTACCACGTGATAGGAACTTGGCAAACACTGGGCTCAGTCACCTCTTTTGCTCAACTGCACTGTGGTAGGAGAGGACAGACTTCCAGTCCAAGGTGACAACAAGTAGAAAGGAGCAGGCATTCAACCAGGAGGTGGATGCGGAGAAGATGGAGACAAAGCACACCCAGGGAGCCACTTCAAGTTATTCAAGGTCAAAAGGCTGGGGAGATAATGCAGTAAAGGAGGCAGATCTTAGCAGGTAAATTCCATAATTGGATGGCACCTTGAAGATTGTCTAGTCCAACCATATCCATCCACTCATCCATCCACCCACCCCCCACTCGTTCATCCATCCATCCACTTATTCTTCCATATATCTGTCCATCCATCCATTCACTTAGTTATCCATCCATCCGTCCATCCATCCATCCATCCATCCATCCATCCATTTATCATCCATCCATCTATCATCTCTCCATCTGTCCATCCATCCATCCATCCATCCATTTATCATCCATCTATCATCTGTCCATCTGTCCATCCATCCATCCATCCATCCATTTATCATCCATCTATCATCTGTCCATCTGTCCATCCATCCATCCACCCACTTACTTACCCATCCATCCATCCACCCATCCACCCATCCAATGATCCACCCACACCTGCATCCATCTACCCACTTATCCTCTGTTCATTCAGAACATGCTATTTGAGGGTCTACAATGTATGCTACACAGTTAGAGTAATTGGGGTTCCAGTAGTGAAAAAAATTCTTTCCCTCTACGAGGGAAGATAGGTAAAAATAGACAAGCACTTGTGTAATATGTTAAAGGCATCCAGACTGTGAAGAAAACTAAGCACTGGTAGGAACCAGAAAGTGATGAGGTAACTCCCCCTTTTGATCAGCCATTCCCAATGGAAACCCCTCTTCACTGAAAGTCTTCCTTATTGGAACCTCAATCAACATTCTCTAGCTTTTGCCCCTTGGTGCTAACTTTGGTCTCTGAGATGCTCCTCTCCCCCATGCCAGGTATCCCGGAGTCTGATCAGGTCCTCGATGAGCCTTCTCTGACCTGCACGAGGTTCACAGCCTCTGCTTTTCCTGACGGCTCACCACTCACTCGGTGTTCAGTCCGCGTTCACTGGATACTTCCTGGGACCAGACTCTGTGTGAAGTGCTCACTGTACGAAGCTGAGTGAGACCAAGAACTAGATTTTGAGTTGTTCGGAGTCTCAGCAGGGGGAAAAAGATCTTCAACGTAACGTACAATGAACGCATGTAGGCATGCTCTGCCCAAGACCATGGGCATTGCAGCAGCCTCCCACTGGCCTCCCTGACTTCAGTTGGCCCTCCCGAACCGTCCTGTCCAGTGGAGGGTCCACGAGGTTCTTTGCAGAACATGAGCCCACAGGCAAGAGCACATCAATGGTGTTTTTGTGGGGGCAGCGGGGAGAGCAGCTAGTAAGTAAACTATGGCAAATCCACTCGATGGGCCGTTATTCAGCATTTAAAACCACCGTGAAAAGTTCTGTGTAACAAAACAAAAGTGCTTTTCACCTAACGCTGAATGCAAACGTAAGTTCCCAAACTGAGCGTGTGCAGTAGGTGGCTGCGTGAGGTGCGCATCTGCTTGTGGAAGGAGCCGGGGGTCCTTTACGCTGGACGCCAGCAAGTGAGACCAAGTCCGGAGGGCAGGGGGCCCATGTCCACGTTCAGGGGCCAGGAGCAGCCTCACACAGTCGGCATCTTGAAGACGCTGAGGAAACCTGGGCACGGAGTGGCTTCTTGAGCCGGAGAAGAACTCAGGTTTTCCCCAAAGATAACCCAGTTGGTCAAAGCACACGGGGACCTGCCGCCATTTGCAAACTCAGCAGGTAACGGCTGGGGCTGGGCTGGGGCTCCGTGCAGGCCCTGGTCTGCCGCGTGAGGCAGGGAAGGCTGATAGGAAGGTGCCGATCTTTCAAGGTTCCTGCTCTGTAGCCCTCAGTGTCTTCCTAATGGACCGGTCCCGCTCACGGTCCTGTCTGCCGAGAGGGCCGTGTGTTCTGGAAGGACCAGCCATGGAGCCGATGGGTCTCCACGCACCCGGTGCCGCTGCTCCCCAGGGGCCTGCACAGACGACCCTGCTGCAATTGGGGGCTGCGCGGAATAGAAATAAGGCGAAGCAAGGGAGAGAGGATGTGCCTCCGGCTCTGTCTGGTTCTTCAGCCGAGCTGACCATTCCTTGTCTCCGGAGAGCCTTTGCCATGGATGGGGCGGGGCTGGGGACTCAGGATCAAGAGACAGGCCCCTGTCACCAACAGACTTACAGCCTAATTAAGATGTCGAGGAGGACGGTGGCCAAGCCTGCCCCTCTGTGTTGACGAGCACAGACCCCCATGCTGTGGACTCGGGCGGGGCCCCTCCAGGGAGACCTCGGAGCAATGCCACTTGACCTGCAATTTCAAGAGACCTTCATCAGCAGAGAGATGATGCAGGTGCGTGAAGGGCCCGCTTGGAGGACCTAGGAAGGAGGGCCTGCCCTGGGGAGGGAGGTCACAGTTCCCTGGCGCTGGAGGACGCCGTGCAGGGG
The DNA here is from genome assembly GCF_024362965.1 of Panthera pardus. Taxonomy (NCBI): domain Eukaryota; kingdom Metazoa; phylum Chordata; class Mammalia; order Carnivora; family Felidae; genus Panthera; species Panthera pardus. Next base: position 8,631,107 of record NW_026526991.1, read on the forward strand.
TGGGGGAGACTGAGGACACGGACAGGGTCGTGTTAGGGGGGCAGGTCCTCGGTGAGGGAGGCCTGCGTGTGAGGAAACTACCTCCATTTCTCCACTGAGATGTGCAGTGAAGTGTGGGCTTGCCCTCACACACACATATGTACACACTCCAACATGCACACACGTGCACACACTCCCGTCTATATTTACACACTCAAACATGCACACACACATATGTGTACACACTCCAACATGCACACACGTGCACACACTCCCGTCTATATTTACACACTCAAACACGCACACACACATATGTGTACACACTCCAACATGCACACACGTGCACACACTCCCGTCTATATTTACACACTCAAACACGCACACACACATATGTGTACACACTCCAACATGCACACACGTGCACACACTCCCGTCTATATTTACACACTCAAACACGCACACACACATATGTGTACACACTCCAACATGCACACACGTGCACACACTCCCGTCTATACTTACACACTCAAACACGCACACACACATGTGTACACACTCCAACATGCACACACGTGCACACACTCCCGTCTATATTTACACACTCAAACACGCACACACACATATGTGTACACACTCCAACATGCACACACGTGCACACACTCCCGTCTATATTTACACACTCAAACACGCACACACACATATGTGTACACACTCCAACATGCACACACGTGCACACACTCCCGTCTATATTTACACACTCAAACACGCACACACACATATGTGTACACACTCCAACATGCACACACGTGCACACACTCACATACATATGTACACACTCCAACATGCACACGGGCACACACATACCAACACGTAGACACACACACACCCATGCACTCGTGTGTACGTATACACCCACATAAACGTACACATGTACACATACGGTCACACGCACACACCTGCACACACGAGTCCACGTGTGTGCACACATATACAAACACACACAGCCTCACAAATGCATGTGTGCACAAACACATGTGTGCACGTGCACACGTCTGCTCTAACGTGGGTGCGCACACACACATGTATACGTGCATGTGCGCTCACACGTGTACCTTCACACACACTCAAAAATATGCACACGGGCACTCTCATACACAAGCACTTACGTATACTTGCACACACGTGCAACACTGAACCGCAGGCCGACAAGGAGAAGCAGCCCAGGGCCTGGAGTCAGGAGGCCCGTGAACCCTGCCCACATCTGTCCCGTCCCTGGCGCCCTGCTTCGTCAGCTGTGGTTGAAGACCATGCCCTCAGGGAGCGGTGGTGGGGGCGGAGGGATCCACGCAGGGGAGGGACAGGTGTGCCTGCCCTGTGGCCCGCAGTCAGGGCTCAAGAGCCCGCACCTGAGTGTCCCCGCGTACATCATTACCTGTGTGACGGGCTCCCGGGGCACAGCCAGCCTGTGACCTCGAGGGCTCAAAATGCCAGCGGGTGTATGAGCGGAAGCAGACACCACAGCCTGCTCGCTTTTAACAGTGAGCCCGACCTCCCAGAACCGCTAAGGAAGTCGTCTGATTCATGGGGTGAGAGGGAGGGGTGAGCTGGGGGAGGAGGAAGAGAAGGAGAGGTGCATCTTTTCCCCTGGTTCTGGCCTCCACCCCCCCCCACCCACCCCCGGCCCCCCACCTGGACCCAGCGACCCCAGGGTCCTGCTCAGCCAGGGCCTGCGTCCCTCCCGGCCGGGCTCACGCTCCATCAACGTAGCCAGAGTCACAAGGGCTGACTGACCGGGCCTCTGTCCCCTTGGACAGCTGAGGCCCAACACGGGGTAGGGGGGATCGCCAACGTCCCGCGGCCAAAGGGTGGCAGAATCGAGCCCCAAATGGAGCATGAGATCATCTGGGATCCACCCCGAGGTCGGTCCTGGGAGGGGAGAAGGTTCTGGAACGGGCCGCTGGAGGTTGCTGTGGACCAGGCTCTGCATCCGGGAGGCGGCCTCTCCCCTGGCCAGGGAGAGACGGGTGGGCAGACCCCGGATGGCACCCTCTGAAGCGGCTGCCGGAGTCCCAGGCCGGCCTGGACACCGACCTCCTTCCCCGGGGGCCTCCTGCCCGGGGCCGGGCGCCCAGGATCGCCCAGCTTGCAGAGGGCGTCACGGGGGCTGAGGCTTTGGCAGTTACTGAAAAGAAAGCACGGTTACTATTCATGTCTTGTGTTGAGAAATCTCTATATAAAAGTTTCACAGCCGCACATGTAAAAGGGGTTTTTACTGGCTTAACGTTCTCCCCTCCTCTCCTGCCCCCACCGGGAACCTCGCCTTTTGTCTCCTGCCTCCCACGAGTGGGGGGGTCTTCAGACAGCTGCCGCTGGGCCCCCCGGGACGCGTGGAAACTTCACCTGCAGGGAGTGGGGGGGCCACTCCGGGAATCGCGCCCGGGCTCCTGTGGTCCTGTCCTTTCTCCGTGCCACCCCCCCCCCCCCGTGATGCCGCCCCCCCACGTGACGCCTGTCCCCGCGTGACGCCGGCCCCCACGTGATGCAGGCCCCCCGTGACGCCGGCCCCCGTGTGACCCCGCCCCCCCCCCCCCCCCCGTGACTCCAGACCCCCTGACACCACCCCCTGGTGGCGTCGGCCCCCCTCCCCGTGACGCTGGCCCCTCCCCCTCCGTGACTCTGGCCCCTCCCCCCCCGTGACGCCGGCTTCTTCCAGCTTCATTCTTTCCTCCACAGGTGAAGGCACTTTGAAGGCCACGTGCTCAGCACACAGACGGGAGCAAAGCAGACCTCGATTTCCTGCAGGAAACTAGGGACGGTAAGAAAAGGAGCAAACGCATACACAGCGAGCAGGTGTGGCTCCCAAGAGCCCCGCGCTGGGCTTCCCGCTCCGAGGGCCCTCCCGAGACGACTCACGAGTGGGAGCGCGCTCTCCGCTTGCACGAGGCCTGGCAGGGGGAAGAGCATGGGGGGGGGTGGCGGTGCTGAAGGGGGTCGTGCGACGAGCCGCCGGCCCGGGGAGAGGGTAGGCCTGCGAGCACCCAGGAAGAGCTTGCGCAGGCTGAGAAGCAGGAAGGCCACACGGCCGGAACAGGGCCACCCAGCAGGTGAGCACCCGGGGGCCCAGGAGGAAGGACCACAGCGGCCCAGGCCTCGTCCACCAGGGGCCGGCGCCTCGGTTTTAGTTTAGGGGAAGCTCGGAGGTGTGGAGCGGGGTGAACGGCACCAGCTGGTCTTTTCTTTCACAGATCGCGCCGGCCACAGGGCAGGACGCAGTTGGGAGGGGGCTGGGGTGGGGGCAGGGAGCTGGGCGGATGCCCTCAGGCCCTGTAGCTTGGGGACTGTGCTGCCCAGGACGTGTGGGCGCCAAGCAGGAGCCACGGGAAGCTGGGGACAGGAGCCTGCGTGAGGTCCCCCTGATGGCACCGTCGACATTCAGATCAAAGTCACAACTCTCAGCCACTCCGCGTCCTCCGCTCACACCCAAGCACAGCCCGCCCACCGAACCAGCTGCTTGACCTTGGTGACCATCCTGACTCTCGCACTTCACGTCACACACCTCGGGTCACACACAGACACAGCCAGGACAGATCCCACGGCCTTTGGATTAGGGCTGGCGCTTGGCTCAGCTGGGGACGCGCAGAGGTGGAGTTATGCCTACAGAAGGTTTTACGGCAAGGCCACGCGGTAACCAGCCTGTGCAAGACCACCGCTCCGTCGGGACAGAAAGGAAGGGCGGCGCAAGGCACGTCACCAGCAAGGAACTGGGGCCAGTGGTGAGGATCCCTCTCCTCCCACAGGGGAAGCACCTGCCAGGCTGGCGTGGCACCAGGTGTCAGAATACACTGAGACTCCCAGCTTCGCCTTCTCCAGCATAAAAAGAGCTTGAAGGTCATCACTCCCGTCCTCACCGTATGAAAATAAAATGAGCAAACTGAAAATCAACAACTTGGGTCTAGTGGAGAATCGAGGTCCCGAGGCAAACGGCCACCCTGACGCCTGGGGAGACGACGGGAGGTGCAGAGAATCACAGCCGGGATCAGCTCACTGGGAGCGGGGGCTGCGGGCCAGGAGCTGGTGGGACCCACACGGCAGCAGGTGGCCGTCTGGGGGCTGCTTTCAGAGATGAAACATCTCCCCGGGGGGCCCAGGCTTTTGTAGCCTTTCTCCCAGCTGGGTCTCAGGATGAAGATCGAGGCCGAGACTGGGAGGAAAATGATACATCAGGGAAGGACAGGGGGCAGGGGAATAATCAGATATCCCCGAGGCTTCTGTTCTCAGTAAGAAAGCCCACCCTCCAAGGAAGCTGAGTTCCCACTGCCTTCCCGGCCTCCAGCCCTCTTGTCTCGGTGAGGGGGGATAAAAAGGTCAAAACCACTTCTGAAAGTCACAGCTCAAGAACTCAGGCCAGCTAAAAAAAATTAAATGTAGTCATAAGGCCCTGAAACCCTTGCCCTCCCCAGCACCTTAGCGCCAACCAGGCTCTGGTGTGATGGCGGAAGGTTACAAATGAAAGAGCTGCAAAATGCAGACTCTATTTAAGAAGGAGGTTGTAGGGAACCCAAAGACGTCTGGAAGGGAAACAACAAACCAACAAGGGAACCGGACCCCAGGCACGGGGGCAGCCACTGAACGCAGCCCAGCTCCAGGCAGAGCTAAGTAACAGTCACACAAAAAGCTGGATTTCCTCAGTTCCTGTTACCAGATGTATCATTTCCAGCTTCCAAGAAAACTGCTAGAAGACATGCCAACAGGCAACAGAACCACGGTCTGAAGAGACAAAGCAGACCCAGACGCCAGACGTGCTACAGATGCTAGAGCTGTCCGCCCGGGAATGTGATGCACCCACGATGGGTGTGCTGAGGGCTCAACGGGAAAGAAGACAACGTTCTAGAACAGATGGGTAGTTTAATGACAGAGATGAAAACGCTAAGAAAGAATCAAGGGGAAGTTACAGAAATCAAAGTGAACAGAAACAAAGAGATGCCTCTGATAGGCTATCAAAGGAGACCAGACATGGCCGAAGAAAGAATTGGCGATCTTGATGCATTCGCTAAAAACTTGCAAAATGAGATAAAAAGAGGAAAAAACAGTATGAAAAGCATGGAACAGAATATCCAAGAACTGCAGAATAATTACAGAAGGATTGCGTGTATGTAATGGTATACCAGAGAGACAAGAGATAGAAAGGTTAGAGAATTTGCAGTATTTGAGGTAATTATGACTAAGATTTCCCAAAATTAATCACAGAAACCCAACTACAGCTCTGGGAGGCTCAAAGGACAACAAGCATAAGTACCAAAAATCTACAAATAGACTTATTATATTCAGACTGCAGGAAACCAAAGACAAAGAGAAAACCTTGAAAGAAACCAGAGGAAAAACCTAAATTATCCTTCAAGAAACTAGGATAAGAATTACATTAGACTCCTCACCAGAAACCATGAAAATAAGAGATTGCAGTCAAATATTTAAAGTATTGGAAGCAAAATGCACCAATCTAGATGTCTGTATTCAGCATAGTTATTCTTTAAAAGTGAAGGAGAAATACTTTTTCAGACAAAAAACAAACAAGCAAACAACAACCAAAAAAACCAGGAATTTTCCAACAGAAGATCTGCCCTTCAAGAAATGATAAAAGACATTCTTAAGAGAGAAGGAAAATTAAATAGATCAAAATTTCAGATCTACAGAAAGAAATGAAGAGTATCAGAGAAAGAACAAAGGTTAAATAAAATATTTTATTTTCCTTATTCTTAATTTGTGTAATAGATAACTGTTCAAAGTAACAATAACAATAACGTATCAGGTAGTTATAACGTGGATTTTTTTAAGTTTTTTTTTTACTTATTTTGAGAGAGAGAGAGAATGTGTGAGCAGGAGAGGGGTACAGAGAGAGCGAAAGAAAGAATCCCAAGCATGGGGCTTGACCTCACCAGTTATGCGATCATGACCTGAGCCAAAATCAAGAGTGGGAAGCTTAACTGACTGAGCCACCCAGATGCCCCATAACATATGAATATATGAACAGAATGGCTGCACTGTTATAAGGAATGGGAAGAAGAGATCCAGAATAATATTCTGTAACTACACCACCTGCGACCTGATTACATAGTGTTGTTTGAAGGTGGACTTTGCATCTTGCAAAGTCTAGAGAAACCACTACATCTAAAATTGAAATGCTAATAGAGGACAGGAAATGTGACAATAAGATGCTCAATTAAAACCAGAGAAGGCAGGGGAGTCTGGGTGGCTCAGCTGGTTGAGTGTCCCACTTTAGCTTGGGTCGTAATCTCACAGTTCATGAGTTTGAGCTCGACATCGGGCTCGCTGCTGTCAGCGTGGAGTCCACTTTAGGTCCTCTGTCCCCCTCTCTCTCTTTGCCCCTTCCCTACTCATGCTATCTCTCTCAAAAATAAAGAAAACATTAAAAAAAACTGGAGAAGGCAGAAAAGGAGAGGAATATTTTTTAATGGAAATAACTGGCAAGTGCAATGAATAGAACACAGTTACAAATATGGCTAATAGTAAGCCAGCCATACCTATAATTACTTTAAAGGTGAATAGTCTCAATACACCAAATGAAAGGCGGTTCCCATTAGAGGGGATAAGAAAGAAACTGGACCCAACTGTGTATTATATATAAGAAACCCATTTTCAAGACAAAGATACAGATATATTGAGTCAAGGGATGGAGAAAAATAAACCATGCACTACTGATCAAAAGAAAGCTTAGCAGTTTTATTAGCTTCAGACAAAGCAGATTTGAGAATAGGGGAAATTATCAGGAATAAAGGGAAGCATTACATCATGATAAAGGGATCAATTATCCACAAATATATGGGAATCTTTAATGTGCATGCTCGCACCTAATAAAAGTGTCAAACTATGTGGGGAAAAAAAAACTGAGGGAACCACAAGGAGAAACAGACAAATCCACTATAGGGGTTGAAGATGTCACCCCCCCATCAGTAATTGACGGATCCAACAGACACAAGATCATTAAGGACATAGTTGAACGGAACAGCACTATCCATCAACTGGATATAATTGACATTTATAGAATACTTCATTCAACAACAGCAGAATACATATTCTTCTCAAGCTCACAGGGGACATTAACCAAAACAGACATTCTCGGCCATAAAACACACCTTAATAAATTTAAAAGAATATAAATCATAGAAAGTATTCTTGCATACTACAATGGAATTAAATGAAAAATCAATAATAGAAGGCTAGTTGGGAAATCTCAAACTATTTGGAGTAAACGACACACTGCTAAATAATACATGGGTCCAAAAAAGTCTCAAGAGAACTTTTAAAATATATTTAACTAAATGAAAATGAAAGCCCAATCTATCAAAATTTGTGGGATATATCAAGAACAATTCTTAGAGGGGAAATTTATAGCATTGAGTGCACCTATTAGAAAAAAAGAAAGGTGGAAAATCTCTTAAGAAAAGAGGAAATCAAATTAAATAAGAAGGGGATAAATAATAAAAATTAGAGCAGAAGTGAAAATAGGAAATCAATAGAGATCAATGACACTAAAAGCTGGTTCTTTGAAAAGATCAATGAATGTGATAAACTTCTGGGATGGCTAAGAAAGACATAAGTGTAGACATGAATTACTGATATCAGAAATGAAAACATGATCACTACTAGTTCCATGGGTATTAAAAAGATAATAAAAGGACTTGTGAACAGTTCAACCCACCACTAGTTATCAGATCTAATCTGCTCACCACTTCTATTCAACATTATCCTGGAAGTCCTAGCTAATGCAATAAGACAAGAAAAAGAAAGCTGTACAGATAGGGAAAGAAGAAGTAAAATTGTACTTGTTTACAGATAATATATTTGTCTATGCAGAAAATCCTAAATAGATACACACACACACACACACACACACACACACACACTTCTTGGAAGTAACAAGTCATAAAACAAGGTTGCAGGATACAAGGTCAGTGTACAAAAGTCAATTGCTTTCCTACCTATGAGCAATAAGAACTTGAAATTAAAGGGACTCCTGGGTGGCTTAATTGGTTAAGTGTCTGCCTCTGGATTTCAGCTCGGGTCATGATCTCCCAGTTTGTGAGTTCTAACCCTACATAGGGCTCTGTGCTGACAGCAGGGAACCTACTTCAGATTCCCTCTCTCTCCATATCTCTCTCTCTCTCTCTCTCTCTCTCTCTCTCTCTCAAAATAAGTAAGCTTTTTAAAAAATTTAAAAATTTGAAATTAAAAACACAATATCATTTCCATTAATAACAAAAAATTAAATACTTACGTACAAACCTAACAAAATCTGTACAGGATTTACATGAGGATACCAACAATAATGATGAAAAGAAGAATCAAAGATCAATAAATGGAGACATATTTCATCTTCAGGGATAGGAGGACCCAATATTGTTAAGATGTCAATTCCTTTCAAGTTGATCTATAAAATCAAGGCAATCCCAATAAAAATTCTAGTATGTTATTTTGCAGATATGGACAAACTGATTCTAATTTTGTATGGGAAAGCAAAGACCCAGAATAGCCAACATAATACTGAAGAAGAATAAAGTGGGAGAACTGATATTATCTGACTTCAAAACTTAACTGCAAAACTGCAGTAATCAAGAGATCATGGTATTTGAGAAAGAATTTAAAAAATAGACCAATGGAACAGAATAGAAAGCCTGGAAACAGACCTACACAAACATAAGCAATTGATCTTTTCAAATGAGCAAAGGTAATTCAAAGGAGAATAGTTTCTTCAACAAATAGTGTTTAACAATTGCACATCCATACAAAATAAGTAAAATAAATTTAGCCACAGACCTTACTTCATTCACACACACACACACACACACACACACACACACACACACACACCCCTAACTCAAAGTCAATCATGGATCTAATTTTAAAACACAAGACTACAAAATTTCTAGAAGATAATGTCAGAGAAAATCTGGGTGACCTGAGTTTGGAGATGACTATTTAGATACCACACCAAAAGCATGAGGCATGAAAGAATTGATGGGTCGGATTTCATCGAAATTAAAAACTTCTACTCTGCCACAGATAGTGCTAAAAGAATGGAGACAAGCCACGGACTGGGGGACAGTTGTTGTAAAACACATATGTGATGAAGTGCTCGTATCTAAAATACACAAAGAAGTTGTTAACGCTCAATTTCTCAAACTTATTAAAACGACAAGAAAATAAACAACCCGGTTTTTAAATATAGGCAAAAGATCTGAACAGAATTGTCACCAAAGAAGAGGTACAGATGGCAGAAAAGCATTTAAGAGTATTTTCAACATTGCATGTCAGAAAAATTACAAGCTAGCACAAGGTACCACCAGACGCCTATTAGAATGGCCACAATCCAGAACGTTGACACTAGATGTTAGTGATACCCAACAGAGTCAAAAACTTGTGTCCATAACAACAGCAACAACAAAACTCACAGTACATAGTAGTAGTATACAGTAGCATATTCACAATTTCCAATTGCCAAAAAAATAGAAGCAACTAAGGCTTTCTTCGATAGGCAAAGGGAGAAACAAACTGTAATACAGCTGTACGTTGGAATACTATTCGGCGTTAAAAACAAATGAGCAATCATGCCACGAAAAGACAGGGGAGAACTAAAAGTGTGCATTTCTAAGTAAAAGAAGCCCTCCATACATACGGCTTCAGTTGCACGGCATTCTGGGAAAGGCAAAGCTATGGAGGCAGTAAAAGTTGAGTAGTTGCCTAACGTTGCAGGGGTAGAGGGAGTGTTGTCTCAGTGAGGCACACGGGATTTGCGGGGTGGAGAAAGCATTCTGACGAAAAGTGGAATGGTGGGTGCGTGACATTACACGTTTGCTAAAACTCCGAGAACTTTTCAACCCGAAGAGTGCACCGAAATGTAAACTATGGACTTTGGTTAATAATAATATATCAATATTGGTTCATTAGTTGTAACAAATGTCCCACACTCATGCAAGATGTTAATAATAGAGGAAAGTGTATTGGGATGGAGCCATATGGGAACTCTATGTGCTACCTGTTCCATTTTTTCTGTAAATCTAAGACTGTTCTAAAAATTAAGTCTATTAATTAAAAAATGTGTATACTGAGAAACTGTCAGGTTTATGAAGATGAAACAATTAAGCAGACACAGCCACTGCCTTTAACGACTCACTGTCTGGTGGAAGAGACAGCAACATAAGTCAGCAATTATGGAGTGTGGACAGATGCAAAACAGGAAGTATAGGAGGTGAGGGTACCAAGGATAAAACAATTAGCTCAGTGGGGGAAAGGAGGTCAGTGAAAGACTTCTGCAAGCTATAAAGTGCTATAAAAATATAAATCTGTTATTATTATGGTGGTTGTTATTATTCTTATGGCATTTCATTTACTTTCTCGGGCAAACAAAACTGAGGGAATTCATCACCAGCAGGCCTGCTCCGCAGGAAAGGTTTAAGAAAATGTTTTTCAAGGAGAAGGTAAATGATACAGGTCATAAACTTGGATCTGCCAAAAAAAAAAAAAAAAAAAAAAAAAAAAAAAGAAGAGTAGCAGAGAAGAATTAAGTGAAGGTAAAAGTCTTCTTTTTCTTAATAGATCTAAAAGAGAGTTGCTTGAAATCATAACAATATATTGGATGATAATAGCATACGGAGAGTTAAAGTAAGTGACAGCCATGCTGTAGTGATGGGAAGGAGAAAGTGGGATTATAAGCAGACTGCATGAAAAGTAGTACATAGATGGACTTCAAATATTTAACTTTATATTAAAAGCTCCAAGACAACCACTGAAAAGAATATAATTGCTTTGCTAAGAAATGAGATAGAATTCAATCATATAAAATGCCTAGTTAAAACCACAAAAAGGAGGAGAAAAAGAGGGAGAAAAAATAAGAAGGAATGCAACAAGGAGAAAATAATTACAAATGTGGTAGATACATGGAAATCCAACTACATCGGTGATCACTTTTAATGGGAATGGTCTAAATACACCGATTCAAAGAGAAGTCTGCAAGTAGTCTCCTAGAAACCCATTTTAAATATAAAGACGCAAAGGGGTTAAAATTAAAGGGATAAAGAAAGATATATCAAACTAACTTTAATAAAAAGAAAGCTGGAATAACTATGTAATTTCAGACAGAGGCAACTTCAGAACAAAGGAAATCATCACGGATAAAGTACAGATTACATAATGATGAAGAGCCAATTCTCCACAGATACATAACAATCCTAAACATGTATGCACCTACCAATAGAATGTCAAAATAAACAAGGCAAAAACTGTTAGAACCACAAGGAGAAATAGACAAATCCACTGTGATTTTTGGAGACTTCAGCATTCTTCTGCTAATAATAGACCCAGAATATTGGTGAGGACATCGTTGAACTGAGCAGCACCAATGAACAACTTGATTTAATTGATACTTCTAGAATATTTCATCCAATGATAGCCCGATACACATTCCCCTCAAGTTTTCACGGGACATTCACCTAGTGAGACCACATTTTGGACCATTAAACCCACCTTAACAAATTTTTAAAAATAGAAATCAGACAGAGTATGTTTCCAGACCACAATAAAATGAAAATAAAAAGCAGAAAAGTAGCTGGAAAATCCCAAATTATTTTCAGATTCAATAGCACACTTCTAAATAACACATGGTTTAAAGAAGAAGACTCAAGAAAAGTTAAAGCAAATTAAATGAAAATGATAATGCGACAAATTAAAGGACATTGTATAAAAGGCCTGACCAGTATTCTCCAAAGCTGCCAACAGCATCAAAAACAAGGAATGTCTGAAAAGCCACCACAGCCTAGAGATGCTTAAGGGGACATAATGATGACTGTAATGTGGGATCCTAGAACAGAGAAAGGACATTGGTTAACAACTAAGATAATCTGAATAAAGTGTGGATTTTCGCTAACAATAATGTATCAACATTGGTTCGTTAATACTAATAAATGGGCGACATTTATGTATGTTAAAAAGAAAGGAAATGGGGTGTGGGATATATGGGAACTCTTTGTATCTTTGTGACTTTCCTATAAATGCAAAACTTCTCTAAGATTTTAAAAGCTTATTTAATACAAATATAACATCTAAATTTGTGGGATGCAGTGAATACAGTGTTTAGAGGAAAATTTATAGTATTTAATGTATGTATTAGAAAAGAAGAAATATCTAAAATCAATAATCTACTTTCAACCTTAGGAAACTAGAGAAAGAAGAGCCAGTTAAAAATTAAACAGGAAAAAAGTAATAAAATTAGAGCAGATCAATTAAGTTGAGAAGTAGAAACCAACAGAGAAAATCAATGAAACCAAAAATAGTTTCTTTTAAAAAAATCAATAGAATTGAAAACCTCTAGCTAGTCTAACCAAGAAAATAAGGGAGAAGACGTAAATTACCAATATCAGAAATGAAAGCGGGTCCATCATACTTGACCTCATGGACATTAAAAGGAAAACAAAGGAATTTCCATGAACAGCTTTATGCCCACAAATTTGATAACTTAAATTCAGTGGACCAATTCCTTGAAAGACACAAACTACCAAAAACATGTATTAGGAGAAATAGATCATCTGAATGGCTTGTATCCCTTAAGAACATTGAGTCAGTAGTTGATTAATGTTACCCCCCCCAAAAAAACCCACCAGGTTCAGATGTTTCACTGGTAAATTCTATCAGACTTTTAGGAAAGAAGCTATACCAATTCTTCACATTCCTGCCGGAAACAGGAAGCCGAGGAAATACTTCCTAACCCATTCCGTGAGGTCAGCAGGACATTGTAAGAAAGGAAAGGTACGGACCAGCGTCCATGAGCATAGACACAAAATTCCTCAACAAAACATGAGCAGATGGAGTTCAACAACGCATAAGAAGGAGGCACCATGACCAAGTGGGACCGAGTCCAGGAATGAATTCTGTTCCCTTCCAGAAACTCCTCGCTATCTTGTGGATCTTTCAGAGCTCTTGTCCACGAACTTCTGAAATGTGGGTCATTGTCCTTCCAATTCCATCTAGCTGGTGCTGAGCCACACGTTTTGTCCCAAGTTGAGACGGTTGGGATGGAGCTCCATGGAAGCGAGTCTGCTTGAGAAAGGCTTGAATTCGTGTTACACTAACTGCATGTTTTTGAGTCAAGTGAATTGACTTGAGTTGACTGCATTTAGATTAGAGGGAATTGAGGAGAGATCAGAGAGGGTCCCTGGGGAGGGAGCATTAAGTTACCTCGAGGTCTGCACATTGGACAGGAGATGCATAGTAGGAGGTTTCAGAGGAAGCAGCTTGTGCCAAGGCCCTGGGGCAGACCAGAGCACAGTGCTTCAGAAGTGAAGGAAGGTCAGAGAGGCTGGAAAGTGGAGGGGGGCCCTGGGACCTCAGCCCCAGAACTGCGAGAAATGATGTCAGCTAGCTGCCCAGTCTGTGGTCTTCCTTCCAGTGGCCCAACAGGCTGCCAGAAGGGAGAAGGAAAGGAAGGAAATCGATCAACAACAAAACATGTTCAGTTTTCATCCACAGGGGTGCCAGACAGACGCAGCGTCTTGACTGGAGCCGTCAACGAGAGGATGAAGAGAATTGCAGGATTTTAGGTCCATTTGGGAAATCAGCAGGCTGTGGACGTCCCTTGGATCCTTGGGAGCAGGCGAGAGAGGGACATGTCAAGAGAACCGCCGAGATTCACGGCTGGGACGGGGGGATCTCAGGACACGGTAAGCGAGCTGCAGGTCTGGGGCGTGGCGGTCTCAGTGAGACAAGACGACGGTGGGGGGACGGCCTGGTGGTGCCGTGCGAGCCCCCATCTGGCTGGTGGGGAGCCGGACTGGGGGCCCGGGCAGCACCAGGCCTGAGCTCCACGGGAGCGGCTGAGGGGACAGCCGGGAAGAGCCAAAGAAGCACCTGACCGGGGTCCCCACTGGGAAAAGACAGTGGCCCTCATGGGGCACCCTGGAGGCTCACGTGGCAGGCCTGCACGTGGCCTTTGTGTGGAGGTGACAGTGTGGTTGGGGGTTGAGGACGTACTTGCCCCAGAGCCCCCGGCTGGTCACTCAGCACGCTGGGCACACGCGTCTGGGGGCTGGGGCACTCTCCCCTCGGGGACCCGCCATCACAGAGGCCAATGCTGTGTCGCGGAAGCTCACGCTGACTCTCAGGGAGGAACCTGCGGGGAACAGGTCATGCCTCAAGGGGTGTCTGTCCCCTCCCTCCCCTCCTCTCCCAGGACAAGGACCCAGCGCGGCCCTGCTCCAGCCAGGACGCCCTCAGTGCACAGCACAAGTAGGTCTGCCCTCCGGACCTCCCTCTGCAGCCCGACTGACGCAGCAGCGGACAGCCCGTCCCGCGTGGGTTCACCGGGGACCCTGTTGGAGCAGCAGCCTGGGGGACGCGTCGCCGAGGACAGGCCTGGCTCTGGCGATCACCACAGGTGTCGGCAGGAGCATCTGCACCCCTGCATGGAGGGGCTCCCCGGAAGTGCCCAGGCTGCACTGGGGCCCACGCAGGGCCCTCTGCAACCCGCTCGGCTCAGGCCAGAGTCAGCAGAGCCCCGGGTGGCCTGTCCCCGTCATCCCCGTGCACCTGCCCGCACCTGTCCCCTGTCCCTGCACCTGGGATGTGCAGCCAGCGGCCTCCAAAGTGTCTACACCATTTGCACGTCCCCTAGAACGAAAGGTCTTCAACTCCAACGGCACCTACTGGGAGGGGTCTTCCTGGGCACCCAGCACAGTCCCCCCCACATTCCCCTCCGGCCCCCACAGGGGCCCGCTTCTGTGCTTCCTCTGCAGGCTGGTCCTGTGTACACACTTACCTACCAGCTTGTCTGTGGTTAGACACACACACACACACACACACACACACTCACACACCCCACTACATACAGCACACGTGCACACCCCATACCACACACCCCACCTGCCGCAGACACACCCCACCCTCGTGAGTGTAAGCTCATGCATGCGGGGACTTTTGCTCACGTTGCACGCTGACGTAGAGCTGCTCACTCCGTACAGAGCTCAGCCCAGGACAAGGCGGCCCTGGGCGGGGCACGGCTGAATGACTCTGTGAGTGTGTGCGTGAGGTGGGGGTCACCCCTGTCAGGTGGAAGCTGGACCTGGGTCCGATCCTGGCTCCATAACTTAGCAGCCGCCCTGACAGGGACGATACCGTGATCTGACATCGGTGTGCAGGGCGGGGTGGGGGGGGAGACGCCTGCCCATCTCACCACCCCGCGGACCCCGCCATGGTGGGCCGGCCCCCTCTGTGCAGCCCACAGGCACACGTCACCACCTGCTGAAAGAATTCCTCTGGCAAGTCACCTGACATGCCGGGAGCAAGTAAGCCCCGAGGCCTCACGGCAGAGACTCTGTGACCGTGACTGTGAGCGTTTGCCAAGGCCCTGAGTGCCCCCCACGGAGGGACGGGTAGCTACGTGGCGGTGCGTGTGTGTTGTAAACACGTTCGTGAGGAGTGGAGCCCACGTCTGGTCCGTGAGGAAACAAGACAGAGGCTGCGTGAGCCGCGGCACCGGACCGACAGGTGCCTGTGTTTCCGTCGTGGGACAGCGCTGGGCGAGGAGGGTCTGTCTCCGCAGCCCGTGCTCTGGTCCCGCTCAGCCCTCCCTCCGCGGGGCAGCCCCTCCGCCCTCCATGTCTGCCCTGCAGTGGCAGCGGGGGGCACGCGGTCTGTGCGGCGCTCGGGATAGGCCTGGCCCGCGGCCCAGTCGGCTCTTCCCGCTAAGTTTTCAGGCATGAAGGAAAGGTCCGGAAGGAATCACGCAGAAAAAAAAAAAATACTGAAAAAAAAGAAAAGAAAAAGGTAATAATGGTTTTAGTTCGAGTGACCGGATTAGGATTAATGTCTCTTAACTCTTCTCTCTTTCCTATAGCGTGTGCACGAGATGCTCTCGGAGGCACGAACCCCCTTCAAGTGGAAGTGCCCCAGAGCTGGCGGCCGGGCCCAGAGAGCTCCGGGAGCGAGGACAGACGGGTGGGCCGGCGGCCAGGAGAGCCCACATCCCTCCTCTCTGGATCGACCCACTTGGAGCCACTCCCTCCCCGTCTAGAGCGGGTTGCAGCCGACACCAGCCTCGCCAGATTCTCCAACACCTTTCCGGAACACGCCGCCCGCTCGGCAGCCTGGGGACCACGGGGAAGCGGCTGGTTCGCAGCCTCACACGCTCTGCATTCCTCTGGTAGCTTAAGCCAAGAAAGATCGCCTTCCCCGGACGGTGTTCTGATCGCGCTCCTTGAGACCCGCGCCCAGCCAGTGATTCCCTCGTCAGGGTCACAGGTGTCCGCCCGGCACCTCCCCCGGAAGCGCCAATGGGACCCTGCGGCCTCTCCGGTCTGAGGAAGGGGCGACCGGGAGGCCCGGGCACGGCTGCAGGTACGCCGGGGGCATCCTGGACACGGGCGGCCTGCTGAGCAGGTGTTTGCAGTGCCCGTGCCTTCGGGTGCAACTGGGACGGAATCACACACGGTCCGGCGCCCCTCCTAGGTGCCAGCCTCAGAGAAAGACACCGTGGGCTATTTTTAAATGTGCAAGACGGGGCCCTTCCTTCGAGGAGCTGCTGGTGGTCGACAGTGCCGAGCGTGAGTGTGGCAAGGCGTCCTTGCCCGATACGACGAAAGTCCCACGGGCCCCCAGAGGTTCCTCCGCCCTCGAGGTCTGGGAGGCCTGGAGCCAGACCCCACCCCTCGGCCTGGGAGCACTCGCTCGGTGCTCGTCCGCGGCCACACTCCGTGCATGGCAGGTTACGGGGATCCCCGCCCTGCCGGCTGAGCGTTTGGCCCATCACCCCGTGAGGCCCCAGAGTTAGGGACTGGGGGGCCCTGACGCGAACCACTTTCTCTGTCTGCTCCAGAGATGGGGGGAGGGCTGCCAGCCAGCAAGCAGGGGGTCAGAGCAGAGGTGGGACTTAGCTCGGGCTTCGGAGAGGGGGGCTGGAGCATGGCGGGCTGGACAAGGCGGGGAGGGCATCCCGGGAGGTGGGTGGTTACAGCACCAGCGGGGCTGGCCTCCTCCAATCCCCTGCCGCCCCCCCCCCCCACTCCGAGCCCACAGGCCATCCCCTTGTCCCCCCAGGATTCAGGGAGGGACTTCTGGAGGCGACAGGTCCTGGAGTCTTGGAGCAGACTCACCTGAGAACCAGCGGAGCCCCTGCCATCACCCCTCCATGCCTGGATGCCCCCAGACCCGCAGCCGAGCGCATACCCCCGCCGCCACGCGTGGGGCCCTGCTGAGCTCAGGAGAGGGGTCGGCAGAGGGGGAGGAGCGCCATCGGGCGGGGGGCTCACGGCCCAGGTGTAGTATTAAGTCAGAGGTCGGCAGAGACTGACGCACAGGACTTGGGACCTGGTGGGGCCGCGCCCGTATATGGGTCGAGCTGCAGACCGCCCCTCGCCCAGCGCCTGGGGCGGGGGGAGGCCAGTGCAGGGCCCGGGCCCAGATTCCCCGGTGGTAACTGTGTGCTTGTGTTTTTCAGAACAAGGATCTGAAGCAGGAACAGCAAAAAGCACACATACATTAAGCGCCCTGAGTGACGCCAGGTGGCTTCTTAATCACCACTGTGCGTTTCTTAAGCCCCTGACGAGAAAGGTCCGGAAGGCTGTTTCTTGAGGCTCCCGGGACCCCAAGGCAGGGCACAGGGGCCGGGCGTGGGCGGGGCGGGCGCAGAGCACAGAGCAGGTGAGCCTAAAGTCTGCGACGCGGGGGCTGGACGGCGAGGAAGGTGGCCTCAGGCGGCAGACGGGGACGTGTCTGGGACTGTGGGGCCTTCTCACGAGGCACAGCTGCCTCACGAGGAAGGTGCTGGCTCTCGGCCGGCGTCTCTCCTGGCCCACGGCTCTCTGACAGTCCCAGTGCGTGTGGCTCCGCAGCGGGGGAGGGGAGGCAGGTGTCAGAGGGAGAGGAAGAAAGGGGCCATGTGTGCCCAGGGACCCCTGGCCTGACCTGCCGACCCAGGATGTGGGAGCAGGACATCCCTGACCAGCTGTTCAGCAGCCGGTGTGGCAGAGGGACGGGGGGTCGGGGGGGGGGCCGGCCAGGGAGCGAGGCAGAGACCCAGGCGCTCTGTCCCTGTGACCTTGCCCCGCCGCGCCCGCACCCTCGTCAGGCAGGCCCATGCCCCACGCTCTCAGCGCCTCTGGGCCCTGCCACGTCCTCCTCGCCTGGAGGACCAGAGAAGGTCCTGGGCACCTGCTGGCCCAACGGCCCTCTTTGGGGAGGCCACGCGCCTGGAAAAGCCGGAACAAGGAGCTGGCTGCAGGTGGCAGGGAGAAGGGACAGATGTCGGGGTCCAGAAAGGACCTGGAGGAGACTGAGGTGGGCAGAATTGTCCTTGGGGGGCTTCTGAGTTTTTCTTCCCTCCTGAGTGGTCTGTCCAGGATGCCCTGTCGTGGGTCAGAAGGTAGCACGGGGGTGCAGCGTTGAGGGGTGTGAGGGACAAGTGGAAGGGGACGATCCCCCTAGGTCAGCCCTGCTGTCTGTCTACAGAAACCTGCCAGCTGGTCGGCACTCACCTGGGGCTGGCACGGGGGGAAGGGCTGATGTCCTCAGCTGCATCTGGGAGCCCCGAGTGGAGCCCGTGTCTGGGACCTCACCCCTGTCATTCTAGCTGCATCCCGGCTGCAGGGGGGGAAGCAGAGGCCCGGAGAGGCAGAGCTTCCCCGGCTCTTTCTCCCCGTGCACAGATAGCTCAGCCAGTTTGGCTCCAGAAGAAGGAAGAAGGGCCAGCGTAGGACACAGGTAGGCCCTGCCTCCACCGGCCAATTGGTCGCTCTGGGCTCCGGGCGCCCTCCTGTAAGATGAGGGAATTAGGCAGCACAATCCCATCGGCCTTCTGTCCCAAGAAAACGCAGAAGGGCCCAGAACACAGTGGGAGCTGTCCGATCCTGTCGAGGACTTCCAGGAATCCCAATTCTCTGTGCTCTTACCCCAGCCAGGCCGTCCCCTCGGCAAGGAGTGGGACCTGTCCTGTTAGCCACGGGTCCCCTAGAGACACTGAACAGAGCTGCATGGAAGGGAGAGGCTGAGCCCATGGCGGGGCCAGCTCGCCCCCTGAGCCCCTCCCTCTTCATCCTCCGTGCAGCCGCCCGCATGTTCTCCCTGTGTCTCCCGGTGCCCGGCGGGGTCCCTTTGATGGAGGCCAGTGGGGAGATGTCACAGACAGACAGACCGCAGCCAGTGCCCGCCCAAGGTGAGCCAGAGTCGGGAACCCCCTGACCCGTGCACGGTGTGGTCTCTGCCCACGCGTTCCAAGATGGCACCAGAAAAGAGAGGGGGGCTCCCAGGTGCATTTCCGTAGAGAAAAACCCTCTTCCCGGGCCGTCTGCAACTAACAGACAGTCGTTTCCCAAGAAACTGAGAGACGGTCCTGCCGATGGATTTTTTACAGCCAAGGCTCAGGCAGCCCTTTTGTGGATAAATGGTTAAGAGCTAGTTTTCCATAAATTAGCACAAGAGAAAAACCCATAAAATTTGTCAGGAGGCTTCAGAATTGTGCTATTTTCAAAGAGTACACATTGGGGCGTGCTTGGAGCCATATGGTATCTGAGGGCCGGGACGGCGGGCAGCCCACAGCCCCTCCCTCGGCCGGGCGAGCGCCACCTGAGAGGGACTGACGGTCAGTTGTTGACCGCCCAGTCCACTGTGCCTGGGGTGGCGACCCGCTGCTCGCAATGTCAGGGAAAATTAAATAACGCGATATCACGCCCTGACTGTTAAATATGTGCCCGGCACTGGTTCGGGCAACAGGTGCGTCTCATGACCTTTCTGGCTGGACAAGCCCCGTGAGGGCAGCAGCAGCTGGGAGTGTCCCCCACAGTCAGGGGACGGACCCAGACTGGATCGCTGCCGGAGGTCGCCAGAGCCCCGGGCGGAGGTCACTGGAGCCCCGGGCGGCTCCCCACCATCACCACATCTGTGCCTCCCTCGGGATCGGTGGAGTGATGCACAGAGAGGGTGCGGACTGGTTGCCTGTTCTGCCCCAGACCATCAGCCTGACTCCCACAGCAAACCTCTGAGCTTGGGAATATCATCCCCATGCTGCGTGTGATCTGAGGAGCTCAGAAAGGTTGGGACACCTGCCCGGGGTCACACAGCAAGCAGGTGGCAGTGTGGTTCCAAAGCCTCCGCATGCCAGCAGGCCAGCCTGATTGCCCGGCCTGCTGGATTCCCTGCTGGCCCGCATGCTCCTGCCTCCTAACAGGGCAGGCTTGTATCTCACAGGCTTCTACAGAGGGTAGCACTCACGGGCACGGATGCTCAGCAGAGGGATGCAGGCCAGAAGAAGGCCACCCAGTGTGCTACTGGGTTCCCAAGGACTGTGACCAGACAAGAGGGGCTGCTGTGTCCCCCTCCCCCAGTCCAGGAGGAGGCCTGGAGAGGAAGGGGAGGGGGGAGGAGGGAGGGAAAGGAAGGGAGGAGTGGGGAGGGAGGGGAGAAGGAGGGGAGGAGGAAGGAGAGAGGGGAGGAGAGATGGGGAGGGAGAGGAAGGGAGAGAGGAGGAGGGAGAAGGGAAGGGAGGAGGGAGGCAGGGGAGGAGGGGAGGAGGGAGAAGGGAGGGGAGGAGGGGAAGGCTGGTTGCAGAGGAGCAAAGCCTGTGGGTCTAGGTCCCCACGCCCCTCCTGGAGCCCTGGTCCTCAGCCCCTGCCTCTCCAGGCAGGCGCAGGGCCCCCCGAGCCCCCAGCAGGACGGTGCCGGCACCCCCAGCCCAGCGTCGCGTCTTTCCTCACCTGTCCACTCTGTGGGGATTTCGGGCGTCCTGCCTCACCCCGGCCGGGACGCTGTGCCACCGCCCCTGGGGCCCGGTGAGCCCGCGGGAGAGCGGAGGCGGGTGACAGGGCGTCAGAGACCCCGGGGCCGGACATCTGCCCGCCCCTGGGCGTCTGCTGAAGGAATGAGCAATCCCGGATGAGAACTTGACAGTGGAATTTGAAATGATGTTTCCTCACCAATGAATTCTAAAATAAACACTGGGGCCTGTGAACACTTGGTGCGCCCTGCTTCCCCGCGCAGCCCGGATCCTCTGACGGTCTTGTCGGTTATAAATTGCAGCCTGCATTCCTCGTATCAAAATGCACAGCTAGTGATATTTAACTCCAAAGAAATACATCCTCCGGCAATGAATACAGTCAGAAATTACGCGCTGGATTTAACCAAGGAGAGAGCGGTGCCATATAGATGCACTGCATAAATTCAGAAATGTGGGACAATGGCCGTCATTTATTAACATTTTATCTCCTCGTGGGAATGTTTGACCTTGCTTCAGCGGTTTTATTGGGAGCAAAAGCTCTAGGAGCTCCCGTCCCCCCCTTTTCCAGGAGCAAACCGAGCTCTTCCAAGTAGTAAATGCCGTTCTGCTTGTCATTCTCCTCATGTTTCCTTTAACCCGGAAGAGGCGGGGGTGGGGGTGGGGGGGAAGGTGGCCCCCCCCCGGGGGGGGGCCGGTGGCCCCCCACAAGAGCCGCCTCCAGAGCACGTGGAAATTCAGGTCATTCAAACACGCGACAGTTCATAAAGGGAACTGAAAGCAATTTAATTGCGAGGGGCTGAGGTTTCCGCAGGAACCCGGGACTCGGGAGGATTGCGTTTTGGAGATGAGAAGTGGGGGCCCCGCACCTGGCGGGCGCAGGCAAATTAAACCCATCCGTTCCTGCCGGGCCTCACGCTGAACGCCCGCCCTGCACAAGGCATCCCACGCGGAGGGGCAGGGGCGGCTCCCGGCCTCAGGGCGGTGACGGTCCAGGGCGGCGGTGGCTGGGGGGTAAACACCGCATTAAAGGGGTGTGCGAGGTGCCACAGTGGGGACGGGGGCGCCCCGGCACTCTGCCCGTCCCTCACGCTCAGCTGGAGGTCCTCTCGACCGCCTCCCCCCAGGTGCGCACAGGTGCGTGGGGGGGGGGGGGGCAGAGGACCTGGCTGGGACGCGGTCCCCCTCATCCCTGCAACGCTCCGAGATGAAGACAGAGGTTGCCTTTCACCCCGAGTCCCAGCATCCCGGACACGGAGCACGGCGGCTCATCGGGCACGTACCACGTGTCCAGCGGGCCCCACGCCCGGCCACCAGCCCCCCTGCCCCAGACGCGCTGTGGGGGAGCAAATCCAGCTCTTCTGTTTCTACTTAGAGTGACGACCCCGGTTTTGCAAATGTAATGCTCCTTTCTCATGAAGAAAAAAAAGCAATTCCAAAAGCACAAAGAAGAAAACAACCAATGACCCCCAATCCCACCGCCCAGAAACGTCGGCAGGATGGGAAAAGGATTCCAGATGGCTTTCGCTAGAGAGACAGAGAGATACAGAGACGGGCAGAGACAGAGGTGAGTAGACAGGCAGATGAAGGATAGAAACAACCGTACAAAGTGAGATAATGGTGCTGGTCGTATTTGCAGCGAGATTTCGATGTAATTTTTACCCCCGTTAAAAGGACAAAAAGGGAGGGAAGAGACACGGGAAGAATTCTGTACTTAGCTGTCCCTCCACCACTGGCATTGTTATTCTCCGTTACCTCCAAGAAGAAGGAACGTAATTGCATTAAACCCTCAGGTTGACATCATTACTTTTTCCTCAGCACACTCCCATTTTATGTTGGACCCGTGGCCGCTCACAGGGGAAGGGGAGACGGTCCTTGCCGCCCTGCCCTCACCTCCAGCTTCCCTGGTGTGTTTTCAATCCTGTCTGTCAGTCTTACACTGTCAAGGTTTACAGAGGTCAAGCTTGTTCTAAGACAATAGTTCATGTAGTGTCTTTCATTGTGTCTTAGTTTTTAAAAGGCTCCATGTTCACTGCCTGCCCCTGCCCCCCCCCCGCACCTCCAAAACCAAGTTGTTTGTCTTGATTGCCTAGCAGGTGTTTTGTCTGCGTGGCTTGTTCCAGGGCTGTGTCCTCAGGCTCCTGTGCTGGGGAAGGTCTGTGGGTTGATTGGACACTGAGAGGCAATTTAGCTGGATATAAAATTTCTGCTCGATGCATCTTTCCCCAAATATAGTGGATAAAGGAAATTTCCAACTTTTAATGTTTGTGGGCCCTGCTCCTGGGCTCTCAGGGAAGCTACACTTTAACTTTTACCGAGGTCAAAACGACTCAGTGAAACCTCAAAGCATAGGCACCATTTCTTTCTTTTTTTTTAATTTTTTTAAGGTTTTATTTATTTTTCAGAGAAAGAGAGAGAGAGACAGCACAAGCAGGGGAGGGGCAGAGAGAGAGGGGGACACAGAATCCCAAGCAGCTCCGGGCTCCAAGCCATCAGGCAGGGGCACCATTTCTGTCCCTGGCACACATGCGCATCTGCCTTGTCAAAGAAAGTAACCGCAAGGAAGCATTCTGGCCACAGGATATGTAAAAGGAACTACTACTTTAGTTCTTATGAGATTAAAGCCACACAGCCCTGCATATCCTAGACACTTAAAATAAGGTATGAAACTTCCTGTCTAATAATCTACAACTTTTTACGTAAAAACTGTGTATAATCTACACCAAACGTTCCCTTCCCAGAGAACACTCTTCTTTCTGAAGATTGTGCATCCAGGCGGCTGTCCTGCCTTGGCCTCAACTAAAACTCTCCTCCCCTTTTATTAGGAATTCTGAAAGGTTTGTTCATTTTACATCATGTAACCCATATTTATTCTTCTGAATTGATACTGTGCTGAATTGGGCGCCTTCGTTTTTTGTATTTTAATTTGCCCAGATCCTGTGTTTTTCTCAAGAAGCCCTCCCTGCTGACCTGTTCTGTATGTTCTTTCCTGCTTGAGAATGTCTGGCTCTCATTTTTATATCTCAACAACAAAAAAATAAATACAAAATTCCATATTTAAATGACAAAACTCTCAGGTCACAGTGAGTCCCCTGAAAACCCTGCAGACAAGGTCTTCCTGCTTGGGCTCAGGCGGGACACAGATCCCGACATCTGCCACCGTGAATTCTGTGCCTGAGTTCCGGGCTTCACACACCGCGTGCTGGAACCTGGGATTCCAGGAAGCCGGGCGGCCTGATGCATGTGTCTCGTGAGTGACTGCGGTTTTCCGTTTCTGCCTCCACGTCCTGAGAATTATTTTGTTATCTCTGAAGTCCAATAACCTAATCAAGATTCGTCTGCAGCTATTTCTGTGTCAGATTTTCGGATAACATCTTCAGCTCATTCAGTGCTGGGAGGTTTTGTCTTCCCTGGTGCCGCCTTCAAGCGCCCCGCCCACCCGCCTTGGCTTCTATTACAGGGGCGACGATTCACCGTGTGTCCTCCGCGGGCATCACCGACCGCCTCATTATCCTGTCTGTATCTTCCCTGTGTGTTGCTGCGATGCTCCCGAGCTCCCTCCTTATGCCGCTAATTCCAGCGAAGCCAGATTCACCGCAGCCTTGTCACTTCTCATTTATCTGCCGGGTCTCTGCACGGCTCGTTTTCCTCCACGCCCTCAGCCTTCCCTCCCGGACAGACCCTCCACTGCTTGCTCATTTTGTTCCTGGGTGTGTTTTCCCGAGACATCATTAAATACGTGCCTCACGAAGGCCTTCTATGGGGCAGATCTGAAGGACCGTCCTTGGCCCTCCGGGTCCACGGGGCTGCCGATCCAGGTCCTCTGCAGGGACCCCACACGCTCCTCCACACCTCCTCCCTCCTCCCTCCTCCTTTCTCCTCCTCCTCCCTCCTTCTCCCTCTTCCTCCTCCCTCCTCCTACCCCCTCCTCCTCCCTCTTCCTCCTCCTCCCTCCTCCCCTTCCTTCTTCCTCCCTCCTCCTCCCTCCTCCTCCCTCTTCCTCCTCCTCCCTGCTCTTCCCCCCTCCTCCTCAGGCAGGGAGGGATGCCTCTCCATTCCCCTGCCCACCTCTAGGGAAACTGTCTTCCCTTGAATTCTCTCTTTGGCCTGTGGTTGCCAGGCCAGCTCGGCCAAAACTTCCTCTGGGCTGGTCTGTGCTCTTAATGGCCCTGTCACACAGGCACTGCGTCCCCTCTGGCCTGGGGCCGTCCTCAGGCTCAGGTCACTCTCTCCACCCAGACAACCAAGATCCTGACATTCCCTTCCCACCAACATTTGGTGAACAAAGCATTAAGATAAAACTAGTCGCTCCGAGGATCCACCGAGAACCCCTCCCCACCATCCCCCACACGGCAGGAGGACCCCCCCCCCCCCAGCCTCCTCCTTCGGCTCTTCACCACATGCACTTTTCCGCATGCGTATTCATGCCACCCGACATCCTGCATTTGGATTTGGTCAGTTATGGTTTCCCCCCTCCGGCTGCACCCCTGAGGCCGCGGCTTTTGTCTCTGTTGGCTACTCTGTGCCCACCGGGCGGGCAGACTTCAGAGCCACCAAATGGGGACATCTCCACCGGGGTCTCCTCTCGAGCACCACTTCCGGTGTCGGGCGAGGTGGGGACCCTGGACTCTGCCCAAGGCGCCATGGCTGGCAGGGCTCCGAAGAGGGGACACTGAGGCAGAGTGGGCAGTGCCACAGGTGGAGGGGGGCTGGTGGTGGTGAGACAAGAGCTGCGGGAAACAGATCTGAGGACGAGAGTCCTGGGGCTCAGACACAGATCTGGCAGCCCCGGGTCACCCCCGGGGGGTGGGGGATGGGGAAGGGCCGCCCTGGGGGTTCAGCCTGGGTAGACGGCCAGGCTCTGGCCCCCGTGCTGGGCACTGGCCGAGCGCAGCCCGGCTCCAGGCTGAGGCAGATCCCAACGAAGCTGCCACAGGAGACTGGAAGCAGACCTCCCTCCCTGGGGACACACAGAAAGCCCTTCCAGAAGCGGCTCTGAGTGGTGCGCGTCCACAGCTGCCCCTCGCCGCCCCCCTGCTGAGAATGTCCGCTCAGGTGTCTCCCCAGGGACCAGGCTGGGGAGAGAATGCCCGCAAACAGGCAGCACCTCCGGGACCTCCAGGCCAGCTCAGGAGCCCGGCCCCAGGCTGCACACTGGTCCGTGTGTTTTTCAGCTGACCCGGAAACTGCCCCTTGAAGCCGGTGGGCACCAGGGCGGGCAGACCCGGCCACTGGCTTCTGGTGGCCCCTGGGGGTCTGATATGCCCCTGGCGTGCTGCCTGGTAAGCTGTGGACCCCAGTCCTACGAGATTCCCCCGGACCCTTTACTAAGGGAGCTGAAAGCACGGGGATTTGGACCCCGGCTTTCGTCACCTAACCAGCCACACAGAGTCTGAACCTCCATTCTGATGTGCGGTGAGGGACTTTCCAGGCTCAGGGTCTTGTGATGGCCCCCAGTCATGTCCCCCTGGGAAGGGAATAGGTGTTCCAGACAACGAGGACACCTCTCCCGGGGTGAGTTAGCAGTTGCCGGGAGGCGGTGACCGGTCCCCCTCCCCTTGCCCCCACCCCGTGCCAAGGTCAGGTTTGTTTTAGATAAGACGGTGTAATAAACCGATTTCGTTATCATCCCCGAGGCAGCTAATAAATTCTGCACAAGGAGCAGCAGCCCTGAGATTGGAGAGGAGCAGGCAGGGAAGGAGAGGACCCGAAGGTGCAAAGATCTCCGTGGAGTCGGAGACGCTGAGATGTCAATCAGCACCTCCCCACTTAAATAAAACATGAACGTATTGCACCAAGATCCCAGAGCTCCGGATGGGAGAGGAGACACCCAGGGCAGTGGGGACAGATGAGCAGGACCTCGGTCTCCGCCCTGCGTCCTGCCTCCACCCGTCCACACCAGCACTTTCCTCCCCAGGCCCCCAGAGGGACGTTGGCAAACTGGCCGTGAGCCCCAGTGCTGCTTCTGGGCACGGAAACCAGACCCTGCCCTCCGGGGGCAGAAGCGGAAGCTGGATTTGATGGGCAGGCCATGGGGGTGGGGGCGGGCCGTCCAGCCGTCCTGCGGCATCCCCAGCGCAGGCCCTCGGCCCCAAGCCTGTGCCCAACTCCCGACTCACTTCCCTCCCAGGCAGAAGGGACCTGTGCGGTGGGTCTGCCCACGGGGTAGAGGGAGGAGCTCCCGGCTCTGGTCCTGGTGGCGGGTGGGGGTCCCCTGAGCAGGGGGTGGGAAGGGGCCCGGGCTTGTGAATCACATCTTTGTGAAATGGGGTCAGGAAGGTGCGTCACAGGGACACTGGAGCATGCCCGCCTGCCCCTGCCCCACGGGGCCCCGCTGACCCCAAGAATTTTCCAGAGATAACAGTGTAAATGAAAGGGTGTGCTACAGACTGGCCCGTGCTCATGCAGGGAGCAGCTAAATGCTCAGCCCCGAAAGCTTTGCTGCCCGGGGCCCCAAGGGCTCCAGAAAGTCAATGTGCTTGGTAGGGGGTGTGGTCACAGCGGAGGAGGACTGCAGGACTGCCCTGACCTCCCGCCAGCCACCTGCCCCTCCCGCAGCACCCCTCCCGGGCCCCCTAATTCTGGGCCATGCCTCCACCTGGATTGTGGTCATGTGGTCTCCACCTGGGACACCTCCTTCCAGACACCTGCAGCCCTTACCCTGCCCCATTGGAAGGACGGAGCCCCTGAAGAGCTGGGTCTCAGTCCCAGCTCTACTGGCCATTACCCACAATCTGGGCAGGACGCTGGCCTTCCCTGGACCCTGGGCTCCCAGTTTCTGGGACTCAGAGGAAATCCCTGAGGACTTCCCTGCTTCACGGAACACGGTCCCATCCCCTGCGAGCTCCTCCCGGGTCATTCTGTGGGCGTCCGCCTTGGGCTGCCTCCCCCTCCACATGTCCACAGTCCCTGACTTGCACACAACAGGAGCTGGGTGTTTTAGTGAGACAATTAGACAAACATGATGTAACTTGTGGCAAGTGTGAGCAGGGGTCTTCCAAAGTTCCATGCCGCGTCGGCAGTCTGTGGCTCACAGGGTCCACAGCAACGTGTGGGCTCTGTGACTTATCGGACAGATGGATGAATGAACTGTGAACAGTTGAGCATGAATGAGTGAATGAGTGAATGAATGAATGAACTGGTTTCCTTTGCAGATAAAACAAGAGAAAATTAGCTTGTTCAGCAGCCAATTACAGCTTCTGGAAGGAAGGAAGGAAGGAAGGAAAGAAGGAAGGAAGGAAGGAGGGAGGAAGGAAGGAGGGAAGGGAGGAAGGAGGGAAGGAAAGGAGGAAGGAAGGAGAGAGGGAAGGAAAGGAGGAAGGAAGAGGGAGGGAGGGAGGGAAGGAAGGAAGGAGGGAGGGAGGGAGGAAGGAAGGAGGGAGGGAGGGAAGGAGGGAGGGAGGAAGGAAGGAAGGAAGGAGGGAGGGAGGGAGGAAGGAAGGAAGGAGGGAAGGAAAGGAGGAAGGAAGGAGGGAGGGAGGAGGGAGGGAAGGAGGGAGGAAGGAAAGAAGGAAGGAAGGAAGGAAGGAAGGAAGGAAGGAAGGAGGAAGGAAGGAAGGAAAGGAGGAAGGAAGGGAGGGAGGGAGGAAGGAAGGAAGGAGGGAAGGAAAGGAGGAAGGAACAGGGAGGGAGGGAGGGAAGGAAGGAGGGAAGGAAGGAGGGAGGGTGGGAGGAAGGAAGGAAGGAGGGAGGGAGGGAAGGAGGGAGGAAGGAAGGAAGGAAGGTAGCAAGGAGGGAGGGAAGGAAGGAAGGAGGGAGGGAAGGAAGGAAGGAAGGAAGGAAGGAAGGAAGGGAGGAAGGAAGGGAGGGAGGGAGGGAGGGAAGGAAGGAAGGAGGGAAGGAAGGAGGGAGGGAGGGAGGGAGGAAGGAAGGAGGGAGGGAAGAAGGAAGGAAGGAAGGAAGGAAGGAAGGAAGGAAGGAAGGGGGGAAGGAGGGAGGAAGGAAGGAAGGAAGGAAGGAAGGAAGGAAGGAAGCAGGGAGGGAAGGAGCAAGGAAGGAAGGAAGGAGGAAGGAAGGAAGGAAGGAGGGAGGGAGGGAGGAAGGAAGGAGGTAAAGAAGGAAGGAGGGAGGGGAGGGAGGGAGGGGAGGAAGGAAGGAAGGAAGGAAGGAGGGAAGGAAGGAAGGAGGGAAGGAAAGAAGGAAGGAATGAGGGAGGGAGGGAGGGAAGGAAGGAAGGAAGGAAGGAAGGAAGGAAGGAAGGAAAGGAGGAGGGAGGGAAGGAGGGAGGAAGGAAGGAAGGAGGAAGGAAGGAAGGAGGGAGGGAGGGAGGAAGGAAGGAAGGAAGGAAGGAAGGAAGGAAGGAAGAAGGAAGGCAGGAAGGAGGGAAGGAAGGAAGGAAGGAAGGAGGGAGGGAGGGAGGGAAGGAAAGAAGGAGGGAAGGAAGGAAGGAAGGAGGGAGGGAAGGAGGGAGGAAGGAAGGAAGGAAGGAAGGAAGGAAGGGAGGAGGGAGGAAGGAAGGAAAGGAGGAGGGAGGGAAGGAGGGAGGAAGGAAGGAAGGAAGGAAGGAAGGAAGGAAGGAAAGGAGGAGGGAGGGAAGGAGGGAGGAAGGAAGGAAGGAAGGAAGGAAGGAAGGAAGGAAGGAAGAAGGAAGGCAGGAAGGAGGGAAGGAAGGGGGGAAGGAGGGAGGGAGGGAGGGAAGGAAGGAAGGAGGGAAGGAAGGAAGGAATGAGGGAGGGAAGGAGGGAGGAAGGAAGGAAGGAAGGAAGGAAGGAAGGAAGGAAGAGGAAGGAAGGAAGGAATGAGGGAGGGAGGGAGGGAAGGAAGGAGGAAGGAAGGAAGGAAGGAGGGAGGAGGGAGGAAGGAAGGAAGGAAGGAAGGCAGGGAGGAGGGAAGGAAGGGGGGAAGGAAGGAGGGAGGGATGGAGGAAGGAAGGAAGGAAGGAAGGAAGGAAGGAAGGAGGAAGGATGAGGGTGGGAGGGAGGAAAGGAAGGAGGAGGGAAGGAGGAAGGAAGGAGGGAGGGAGGGTGGGAGGGGAGGAAGGAGGGAGGGAGGGAGGGAAGGAAGGAAGGAAGGATAGAAGGAGGGAGGGAGGGAGGAAGGAAGGAGGAGGGAGGGAGGAAGGAAGGAGGGAGGGAGGGAGGGAGGGGAGGAAGGAGGAGGAGGGAGGGAGGGAGGGAGGAAGGAAGGAAGGAAGGAGGGAGGGAGGAAGGAAGGAGGGAGGGAGGGAGGGAGGACTCTGTCCTGGTCCATCCTGGTCTGTCCCACTGTCCTAGAAGGAGGACAGCAAGTGGCACAAGGCAGAGGAGCCTCTCCAAGCAGGTGCAGAGCAACGGGGCGTCCAGGCGCCAGGGCCCGTGGGTCACCGGGAAGAGGCAGCCGGGCCCAAGGAGCGGCCCGGAGTGCCCTCGCTCTGCGCCCCTCCAGCCGTGCCCCGCCCGAGAAGCACAGCCATCCCCAGCCTGCTGCCCGGCAATGGCCCGTGAAGTCAACTAAGCAACTCAACGTGAAGCAAATGACAAAATCCGGAGGCAAACCACCTTCCCGGTATCCATCAAAGCGGCTGCTCTCCGTGGAAGCAGACGGAACAGTGAAGTGCTTGTGGATCCCAACCAGCCTCTGGTCACAACCGATGGCCCATCTGACAGCGGGTTAGCACTGGTTTTCTGGCATCATTACAGACGGGTTATTTACCTCCACGCGCCATTTCTGGCCCGACACGGAGACCCTCAGACATGCCAGCGGGCTCTGTCCGGGGACCCGTAATTCAGCGGCGTCCTCTGGCCTCCTCAGCTGCGTTCCCGAGGCCTCTCTGGCCCGTCCGCTCTCTGCGCAGGTGACCGACTGATCGAGCTCTCCCTTTCCCCTTCCGGGCTCAGACCGCACTTGGGCGATGACGTGAATTGTGTTCTGGCCTCGACTGACCGCTTCCGGCGGGGGTGGGGTGGGGTGGGGAACTTCAGAAACACAGGAGCATGTGTCACAAAGGAGGGGAAGGCAAGACTCCCCAGGCCGTCAACCCTGGGCTCCCGTGAAAGAGGCGGGGACTGTGTTCTTCTTAAGAAAACTACTTAAAACTAAAGGATGCGTTTATTTCCCTAATTGCTACCCCTGCAGGGTGGCTCCACACAGAAGCCGGCGCTGCCGAACGGATCGGCCGGAAGAAGTGTCCAGTCAACCACGGCCGAAACTCGGGGCTGGCATCCTGGGTGCGTTTCATAGGCGTTGTTCTTGCTTTTTGGTTTTCATCGTGGTGAGATATAAAACTTACATTTTGTCGTGCGACCCTCAGCACCATCTGAGCCCAGGACCCGGGCGTCCTCCTGACCCGAGACCCCGTCCGCAGGAGCCACGGTCCCCCAGCCCCACGACCACCATCCACTCTCTGTCCGCGGGAGTCCGAGGGCTCTTGCACCGCCCACGTAAGCGCGCTTGCGCGGGTACTGGTCCTTCTGTGTCCGGCCGACTCCCCCTGGCGGCTGTCCTGAGGGTTCACCCGTGGTGTGACCCGTGGCACAGTTTTTCTCCGTTTTGAGGGCCCGTCGTCTCCCGCTGTCTGGGTGGACCTCACTTTGCTCACCCCTTCGCGCATCGACGGGACGCGTGGCTGCTTCCGCCTCTCGGCTGTTGGGGCTGGTTCTGCTGTGAACGCGGGTGTGCAAATATCCCCGAGTCCCTGCGCTCGGCTCTTGAGCGTGTGCCCCGGGGGTGCCACGTCTGGATCCCGAGGTGGTTCTCCGAGGAGCCGCCGTGCCGTTGGCCGTGGCCGTTGCTCGGCTGTCTTTCCGTCAGCGACGCACAAGGCTCCCAGTTTCTCCAGGATGCGTTATGTTGGGACTCGGGGGACCAAAGCCCAGGAGCAGAGCAGGGACCCTCCCCCCACGAGGCGGTGCGGAGCCCAGAGCACCAGCTAAGCGGCGCTGAGAGGGGCCTCCCCATCAAACGGCGCCCTGCCCGCGGGGCGCACAGCCCTGGGCTCTCTCGCTCCTCCCGGGCTCCCGTCTCTACGCCCTCCCTGCACAGACCAGGCCCGTCTAACGCCAGGACTTGCTTCC
The DNA here is from genome assembly GCF_024362965.1 of Panthera pardus. Classification (NCBI taxonomy): domain Eukaryota; kingdom Metazoa; phylum Chordata; class Mammalia; order Carnivora; family Felidae; genus Panthera; species Panthera pardus. The sequence continues at coordinate 8,662,841 of NW_026526991.1, forward strand.
CTTTTCTGTGCCCCGGAGCCCGGCTGGGGACGCGGAGCCTCCCGCCACCTGTGCCCACTGGTCACCGCAGCTCAGCCAGCACGGTGGACGCGGCCAAGCACAAACCCCACAGGCTGCCCAGCGGGCCACACCTTGCCCCGCGGGTCTGCTAACGCGACACCTGGCATGGGAATCACGCGCGTGTGTCTCCACAGGGTCTGCCTGCTTGGAGCAGACCTGATGCCCGCCCGGCTGACTGGGATTTGTCCTCTTGGCCGGCACGTCCCTGCCCTGTGCCCACGGCCAGCGGCGGCCAGCATCCTGCAGGTTGCACGTCACTGCCTCGTTGGCAGGAGCACACGGGGCCTGAGACCGGGACGGCCGGAAGCCAGAGACCGGTCCGGCCTCCAATAGCATCACCTCCTGCTCCCCTCCGCCAAGCCCTGCAGAGACCCTCTTCTGGCAGGTTCCATATTGTCTGAGCTCCTGGTCCACAAGGCCGAGCAGACAGCTTCCCCTGCAACACATGCGGGGGCACGTGGTGGGCACGCTGCCCTTGGAAGGGGAAGCAGAGCAGGTGGCTGGGACAGCGGGTGGACCAGGGAGGTGGTCCTGGGAGCAGTCCTGTGCCCCTCCCCCATCACGCGCAGCGGGGGCGGCCAGCGTTCGGCCAGCCACTGAGTTCCCGGGGCGGGCACGGTCCTGCTCACCCGGGCAGCGGGAAGGGAGAGGGCCCAGGGCTGGAAGTGGGCCCGCCCTCTGTCGGGAGTCTGGATCCGGCTCTAATCAGAGATTATTGATGATCCGAGTGGGTTTTGACCACCAGTCAATTAGGCAGGACAAGAGGATTCGTGCCCAGCTTGTGGCAGCGACACAGGACGAGACAGGACGACACAGCCCGGTGCCCTGATGGCGGGCCAGGAAGGCTGCACAGCCTGCCCCCGGCCTGCAGCCTCGAAGCGCGGAGGGCACAGCGGCGACCAGGTGCCCCTGGCTCAGGGCCGATCAGAGTGGCCTTGAGAAGGCCCTGTGGGCCTCCCCACGTCGGGCCTCCCCACGTCAGGCCTCGATGGCCAGCGAGGGTGATTCAGGGAGGACAGCGGGAACGGGGGGCATGGTCTGCGGAGGAGACGGTGGAGCCACGCGGGCGGCTCTGTTGAGAGCAGGGGCTCAAAACCGCGCACAGCTCACGACCGGGCGCTCCCTGCTGGGGGCACCCGGCTTCCAGCCCATGTTGGCAAGTGTGGGGTGCACACGCCTGCACCCCGCCCCGCCCACCAGGGTGCGGGTTGTGAGGGCCCCTGACACGCCAGCGGGCATCCCCAGAGTCAACGGGAGTTGAATCAAGGAAGCCTCTTTGCCGCCATGACCTTGTGCCAGGGCCTCTCGGTGGATCAAAATCCCCACAGGGCTGGCGCCTGGAGGGGGGCAGGGCGAGAGGCGCCCAGGTCAGGTGAGGGAGGTCACGGTCCACCTTATGTGTCAGCCTGGCTGGGCCACGGTGCCCGGATGTTTGGTCAAATCTAATTTGGGGTCTTTCTGGGAGGTGTTTGTTTGGACGCAGTTAACATTTAAATCAGTGGATTTGCATACAGCAAATTGGCCTCCCTAATGCGGGTGGGCTCCCTCTCATCAGGTGAAGGCCAACCTGAGCTCTTCCCTGGGACCACCCCCGCTGTGCCCACACAGCCTGCAGATTTCGAACCTCCCGGCCTCCATATCTCACCAGCCATTGCTTAAAATAAATATTTCTCTGCGTGTGTACGTATATGTGTGTGTGCGTGGGTGTGCGTGGGTGTGCCTGGGTGTGTGCATATAGTGCGCTGTGTGTGTGCATGACAGGACCCTGGCGGGGCACAGGGCCCGTCCGTCCCCAGCACAGGGACAAAGGCAAGCGGGAGGCTGGCGCCGCGCTGGGGGCCGTGGGCCGGCCACGTGGGCAGGGACGCAGACGCGCACCGGGGCTCAAGCTTCGCCCCCCCGAGTCCTGCGCCCCGTTGAGCCCCCGAAGCCTCCTCGCCTCCCTTCCTCCGCGTGTCGAGGGAGGCTGCTGGCAGCAAGATTGTCCCGAGGCCTGAAAGCGATCGCGCGGCCGTGCTTGGGAACCTGTGAGCTGTCCCCGCTGAATGTCAGACAATATTATTTTTGAATCAGCTTCAAGAGACCACTTCAAGAAGAAGTATTGGAAAATTGACTTTTTTTTTTCTCCCTTTGGTTTAACGGAATGCATCCCGGCCTTGATCTTGGTGCCGCTGGCACTGGCTGCCAGGGCCGCCCCCGCCCCCCTCCTCCCCCCCTCCCCCCCTCCCCAGACGGCATCCGCGGGCCTGCAGAGGGACTTTGTGGAGGACGGACAAATGCCCGAGGGTGGAAGGCAGCAGCTTGTAGAAGATGCTGGAAGTCTGGTCCCTCTGTGTCCGTCCCCTCCAGGCTCTGCGGGGGCCCAGCACTGACCGGGGTGACGCCAGGCTCCTGGACGGGGCTGTCTTTCCTGAGCCCCTCTGGTTTCCCCAACAGATGAGGGAGTTCTACAGCATCACAGAACATCCCAGGGCGAGAGGGGACCCGCCGGCGACCCGAGCCAAGCCCCTGCCCAGGCAGGTGTCCCCGCAGGGAGCACCCTGGATCCCACATGAGCCTCTGCAGTGCAGGAGTCAGGAGCCCAGCCCCACCCTGCTTGCGGCTACAGAGTCTGGAGGGGTCTGGAAACACCCCTGCATTGGCACTCATCTGGGTCCCGCCTCTCATGGGACACACTTGAGCCCGGGTCAGTGAAGCCAGTTCTCAGGCCCCCAAACTTCCCCTGTGCTTTTCCCCATTCATTCATTCATTCACCCCTCACTCATTCATTTCACACTAGACGGTCCCACAATGAGTTTGGGTCACTCTCCTTTTGTAAATTGGGATAAAATAGCACATCACATAACATTCACCGTCGTGACCATTCTTTGCCCGCCCGGCCCAGTCACATCAAGCACGTTCACACCGCTGTGCGGCCGTCACCCCCCTCCATCTCCAGGACGTTTTCATGTCCTCCAGGGGAGACTCCGTCCCCATCAAACGCCGACCCCCACCCCCTCCCCAGCCCCCGGCGCCCCCATCTAGTCCATCTCCGTGAACCTGACTCCTCTGACGGCCTCACACAAGTGGATCATACGGCCCTTTGTCCCTTTGTGAGTGGCCTACTTCACCGAGCGCAATGTCCTCGAGGGCCATCTGCGCTGCGACGGGTGTCTGAAGTCCCGCCCCAGCCAAGGCTGAATCGTATTCCCCCGCGTGAGTGGACCGCGTCTTGCTTATCCAGCCACCCGCTGACGGGCACTCGGGCTGTTTCCACGTCTGGCTGTTGTGAATCACGCTGCCGGGGACGTGGGTGCTGGAATGTGCGATGAGCCGTTTCAGCGCCTCTGGGAATCCACCCGGGGGGAGGGGGCTGGGCCGCTTGGGTGGCTTGGCTCCGTCGCTTGGCCCAGCCACCATACCCGCCCCGCACCCCCGTCCCGGGAGGCCCCCTCCGACCCCCAGGTCAGCACGGACGCCTCACCGGGGGGCCCTTTTGTGGCGCTGTGTGCTTCTTCGCAGGTGCTGGGACCGGTCCAGGGAGCAGAGGAGGACGCATGGTGATGGGCAGTGCACCCTGGTTCAGCCCAGCCGACACTGGCAGGCTCCTGCTTGGCTCTGGACCCTGGACTCTGGGACCCGAGCGCCCGGAGGACCCATGGGCCTTCTCCTGGGGCCCAGGCAGAGCAGGGAATGCTCACAGCCCAGGCGTGGTGGGCTCCAGGCTACCCTCAGGGTACCCCAGCTCTCTCTGCACCCCCATTCCGCCTGGAGGGAGGGGTGCCGGATGGAGAGAAGGCAGGACCATTAGCATCACATCTTCTGCCCAAGGAATCCCTTGGGGATCCCCCTCCCCACCTGACACCCCACTGGGTTTCATTTCAGGGGGACCCCTGAGGCTGTATGCCGGGGTGCCCCCCCTCACTTAACAGCTGTTGTCCCAAGGCAGCTGAGAACAGCTCACCCCGGACCCTGACAGGAGGTCCTTCTTCCCGTGGTTTGCCCCGTGCTCCTGGCAGGAGACGGAGGGCTTGGTGAGGGCCAGGACTCAGCTCAGGGTCAAGGTCAAGGGAATGTCTGACACGGCTCACCCGTCTGACCTCTCAGGTCCAGACGGCCACGGGCTCCGTGAGCATCCAGGAGGCCTCCGCACCTGGCTCCTTTTCTCCCCAGCCCGTGGCCGTGAGTGGCCGTCACAGGAGTGGGGACGTGAGGTGGTGCCTCATCCACACCAAGGCCTTAGGACCACTGTTTCCTTTGAGGGAGACCAGCACTCCCACCCAACAGAGGGGGACGTGACGAGGCGTGGAGGCTGGAGGGCACCTGGTTCCTCTCCCCCGACACCAGTGAGCCAGGCAGGGCGGGGGCCAGGAGGCGTGGGAGGAGCCCAGGCCGTGGAACCAGGACATCGGGTCACCCTCACTCCGGCACCCGGCTCCCACAGGGCTGCCCCCACCGTGACCCAGGGCCCTTTCTGGAACCTAGAAAGCTGTAGGTGGCTGGTGGGGGGTGTGGGAGGCAGGGCCTTTGTCTGAGGGTCTGCGTGGACTTTGCCTTGGGACCGGGCTGGGGCGTCCTGCCTCCGTAGGGCCGCACGGCCGGCCCTGGCCCCGTCTCCAGTGAGTGCTCTTCCCGCAGGGCCCCCTGGGTGTGTCGGGGGGCGCTGGCAGTGGGTGCCCGGGGCACAGGAAGCCGGCTGAGCGGCGGCCCCAGTGTTTATTGGACACTGGAAGCCCCATGATGAGCCTGACTTGTGGGCCCAGCTTGCTCCTCTCCAAGTGACAAGGCCACTGTGGATTTGTTTTTAATGTGCCTGTAATGGGGCTTGAAATGAACACAGCCTGTTATTTATTTTGCTTTTTGGTTCCTGGGCACCATCCATGGTGCTGGCCGCCCGGGGACGGGGGCAGGGGAGCCGAGACCTGTGCACTCCTCCACCACCAGCCCCCCGCCCCCAGCCCCGGCCAGGGCGGCTCAGCCCCTCGGCACCACTGCTGGGAGGGACGGGCGGTTGGTGTTCAATGGGGACACGGTTTCCATCAGGGAAGATGAGAGAGTCCCGGGGGCAGGCAACCTGAATGTGCCCATCTACTTAAAAACGGTAGAAACGACACATTTTATGTTATGTATATTTTACCACAATTCTTAAAAACGTTTTAAAAAAGAAGCCCATTGCCGTCCTGGCGCCCTGGCCGCGCCTGCTGCCCAAGGGGGAGTCCAGGCCTCAGCACTGGCCGGGCCTGGGGGATGCCCGCTCCCCCTCTAGCTGGGGGCACTCCGCCGTCCTCCTAAGGCCGGTCCTTATGTCACCTCCCGGGGCCAGCTCTCCTCGACTCCCAGCCAAAACTGGGAGACCAGCCAGACCAGGAATGACTGCGGGGGCCCGGGAGTGGCCCGGGGGCCCGGGGTCAGGATCCACCTGTGCTCGTGCCTGGTCCCTACCTGGGTCCAGCAAAGAAGGGGGCAGATTAACAGTGCCTGGGGCCATCTCCTGTCCCCCAGAACAGGGAGCTGCTGTTCCCCAAACCCAGGGGCCAGGAAGGCGTAGGGAGGGTCGACGGTGGGGGCCGTCCGCATCGGGCGAGGCTGTGGGCCACTCGGGGGTGTGGGACCCCAAAGAATTGCAAAGCCCCGAGCAGGTGTCCACAGCTCCCACTCGTCCAGAGCCCCACGCTCGGCTCTGTGAACGCGCCCGGGACGCGTTTGAAGGACCCCGTCCTGGAGACACGGAGCCTTCTCTCCTCCCCCTGGGGGCTCAGCCTACAGGCAATTTGGTGCCACCACAGTCCAGATAACACCGACACCGCTCCCCACAAGGCCACACCCGGCTGAGCCACTTGGGGCCACTCGGGGTTTGCAACACAGACTACAAGTCCTGCGAAGACGCGATTTGTTCTTTTTCTGGACCCCACACAGCAAGCTATACATAAATGCAGAAAGCGATGTTCATAAATTCTTTATGCTATTTACTTAGAGCCTGTGTTTATTAAACTGGTCGGCTTCCAAAATCTCCTCGTAGACTTCGTTCTCAAAAAAGGAAGTTTGATGTCTCCAGCCCACCATGAATTAAAAATGGGTCTTGATACACTCAGCAGATTGTACCCCATCCGTGAGACTTACATAAGGGGTGGAAATAGACAATATTCATCAGCAGTTCAGACACACACGCAGATTTTTTTGCCGTCCTGTAAGCTGAACAAATTCTTAGATGGGCCTTCTCCGCGCTCTGCTTTTTCTTTCTTTGCTAAGATAGGTTGGAGCCTCTGGAATCCCAGCTCACTGGGGTGAGAAGGCCTTGAGAGAATCCCTCTCGTATGAGATCGGCCTTCACATCCCCCAAGCCCACTCGCATTTCAATTCACAATGGATCTCAGCACATCTCTCAAGACCAGCCGAGTGAGGATGAAAATGCCCCCTTTCCTGGGCAGGAAACTGAGGCCCAGGGCGGGCGGTGGCTTGCCCAGGCCATAGAGCCGGAGGGCAGCCGAGCCAGCCGGGAGCCGGGCCCCCTGATCCGGGTGTCCGTGCCCCCCACCTCCCCCATCCATCTCACTGGCTGGGCAGGTCCACGGGGACCACACCCCCACCTGCTCTGGCGGGTGGGATCCGCGTGAATGAGGCCCCTCTCTGAGGCTGGAGGGGCAGAACCCAGCCAAAGCACCCCGAGGTCCTGGGCCTGTCTTCGAGCCCCTCTGAAGTCTTGAGGTGTCCTTCCCTGCAGAATGGGGAAAGGACACCTCAGCCCCCACCCCCCACCAGGAGTGCCCGGGGGGTCTGGGGAGACCAGGAGGGTGGGCGAGCTCTGTGAGCAGAGCCAGTGAGGGGAGCAGGGTGGAGCCTGGGTCAGACACTGGGATGGGGTGAGATGCTTGCCAAGCAGTTGTGGGGGCAGGAGTGTGGGCGCACTTTACCCACGTCACACGGAGGCAGCTCGCTACGGAACCCCACGGAACCCCCACTAGCACAGCCGTCCTGTCCAGCACACCTGCACCCACTCCCCCCATCCAGGCCCCAAACGAGGGAGCATCCTGGACCAGGGACAAAGGACGTGCAGGCTGGGTGAGTCCCAGGGCCTGGGGCCCCAGGATGACGGTGCTTGTGAGCAAAGCACCCGGAACAGGAGGCAGGGGTGCCTCCAGATCGTACCCTGCTCTCTTTTCATTTGTCTGTTTGTATTCTCAGCCTCCAGGACTCTTACCTGTAGGGTGAGCTTATGATCAAGGCCAGCTACGTAACCTTCCAGGCCAGGGGAAAATGCCCAACGCGGTGTCCCTTGCTCACAAAGCAGGTGTTGATAATGATGCTAAACTATAAAGCTTTTTTCCTTTGAAATGTTTTATTACTTCCAAGGCGTAACGGGGGCAAGTAACACAAGGGACAGCAGAAACGCACAAATTGCAAAGTAATAATATTTTCCGCGTCGCCATTTATCGTAAGATGATAAATAATATTTCACTGATATAACGTCTTGACCGGTCATAAAATAAGTTTTCTGACTACAAATGTATTTATCGGGTCACTAACATCTGGCCCTTCATTTTCCACCAATGTGATGGCAAACGCAACATTGCAAGTAACTTTTGATCCTTTTTACTTTGGGGAAGGGTCTCTGCTAACCCAACAGTTCCTGGGGCTTCTTCGAGTGTTTATAGGCGGGGGTAACACTGGGATACATTTCCCTTTTTTTTTTTTTTTTAATGTTTACTTATTTTTGAGAGAGGGAGAGAGAGAGAGAGACAGCGTGAGCAGAGGAGGGGCAGAGAGAGAGGGAGACACAGAATCCGAAGCAGGTTCCAGGCTCCGAGCCGTCGGCACAGAGCCTGACGCGGGGCTCGAACCCACAAGCCGTGAGATCGTGACCTGAGCCGAAGTCGGACACTCAACCGACTGAGCCCCCCAGGCGCCCCGGGATACATTTCTGATACGTTAGATTGAAATACAAATGTGGCATCTACAGCCAACAGTTGTCGAAGGGCGATTTTCCTCAAACGATTCAGCTTTCCGTACAAATCCGTTTTGTGTAATTCTGAATGCCCAATGTGGTGTCCCTTGCTCACAAATTTGTGTCTGTTAATTTCAGACACAAAATTATATCGTGGCATTCTACGTTTCCCTCTCTCTCATTCATGTTTCATTTGTGGCATTACAACAAGGAACCCAGAGGGGTCTCGTGGCTCGAGTGTAACTCAGATGCATTCCACGGCTCTATCTTCAATTACGAGGAAAAAAATTAATTTTAAAATGGCCTTCCTCACTCCTAATTGGATTATCTGACGCTTCGCATGAAAATAGTATTTTTGCCATCCAGTGCGACGATTTTTAAGCTTGCTGTCTATTTGTTAAGATTGTGGATATTTGCTCTGCCGTGTCACAGCTGTTTCCAAAATGGGAGATTCTAAATTATTCGAAGGATCCAAATACTGCTTTATCGCAGCATGCATGCGAATGTTTTTCTTTTGCAACAAATGACTGACAGAACAGTAATTCCCAGGCAGGCGCTCAGGCAGGGGCCCGCGTCCGTGCAGGCAGGCTCCTGGGACGCACCGGCGAGCTGGCCTTCCCCGGGGGGCCCGGTGCTGCCCCACACAGACCCCTTCACCTTCCCAGGGGCCCTGGCTGGTCCACCGCCGCTCTTCATGTTGCCCCCATCACAGCTGCCTCGGGGGCCCGGGGAACGCAGGCTCCCCAGAAGCCTGCATACGCGTGGCAGGTACCCAGCCCGCTGCCCGGCACCCGCCTGCAGCGCCCACAGGCCTCGGCATGCGTGTGCACACTGCCACCTTGTTTATCTTCTTCACTGCCTCGCTCTGCTCTGCTGCCCTGTCACACTTACTTCATAAAACGTCCAAGTTCCCAGATAAAAATTATTCAGGGGCACCCAGGTGGCTCAGTCCAGTAAGCGCCCAGCTTCGGCTCAAGTCATGATCTCACGGATTGTGGGTTCAAGCCCCGCATTGGGCTCTGTGCTGACGGCTCGGAGCCTGGAGGCTGCTTTGGATTCTGTGTCTCCCTGTCTCTCTGCCCCTTCCCCCACTCATGCTCTGTCTCTCTCTCTGTCAAAAATAAACATTAAAAAAAAAAAAAGCAGAATCTTGAAGACATATTAAAACACTCAGGTTCATAACATTATTCAAAATGTCCAGGGGCGCCTGGGTGGCTCAGTCGGTTAAGCATCCGACTTCGGCTCAGGTCATGATCTCATAGTTTGTGGGTTCGAGCCCCCCGTCGGGCTCTGTGCTGACGGCTCAGAGCCTGGAGCCTGCTTCCAATTCTGTGTCTCCCTCTCTCTCTGCACCTTCCCCGCTCATGTTCTGTCTCTCTCTGTCTCTCAAAAATGAATAAACTTGGGGCGCCTGGAGGCTCAGTTGGGTAAGTGTCCAACTTCGGCTCAGGTCATGATCTCACAGTCCGTGACTTCGAGCCCCACGTCGGGCTCTGTGCTGACAGCTCGGAGCCTGGAGCCTGCTTCGGATTCTGTGTCTCCCTCTCTCTCTGACCTCCCCCGCTCACACTCTGTGTCTCTCTCTTTCAAAAATAAATAAACATTAAAATTGTTTCAAAAAAAATCCAAAAATGAATAAACCTAATTTTTTTTTTTTTTTAAATTATGCGGTGCTCTCCATTTGCCAAGCCGGGGGCTGCAAATATCCAAGGGCAAGGTCCTGTGCCCCCCAGAGCCCAGCCTCCAGCAGGACAGACGGAGGGGACACAGACACTGGGGCCACCTAAACCCACCGGGAGTGCCAAGAGCAGGCTTCCAGTCACCCCAAACCCAGGATCAACAGTCTTAGCCTTCATCTGGGGAGCACCCTCACATGACAAGACACAACTCTTTGAGAGGACATCAGAACGAAGAAGTTCTCCATTCCCAGGGACAAGCAAGGTTATCACTCTCTGCCCTGACAAATTGAGTCTCTTTCCGACAAGGTTCAAGCCTCGTTCGACGAACAAACGTCCCTTCCAGCTTATTCCACACCTGCGTTCCTATGTTACCCTCCTGGGGTTTGCTCAACAGCAGTGTGGACACTGGGTTGCTGAGGCCAGTATCTGACCAACAAAAGTGAGCGTAAGCGTCTGATTCTAGGGGCCAAATGGAGGGGGGCGGGTCCCCGCGCTGGTGCTCCCGAGGCTTGGCCCCGAGCACGTGACCTTGCGTCAGGGGGCCACAGCCTCCTCTCTGGGGCAAGAGCTGCCTCCCCGGATTGCAAGGATTCAGTGCAACCATGTCCTGGAGGTGATGGTAACAGAGATCATTGGTCTGTGAGTTCCTACCAGTGTCCGGGAACAGCGGGATTTCATGTTGACTTTTTGTGCTAAGGCTGTGGACAGGCATTACTGTCTCCTTTGTGCAGACGAGATCACTGGCACTTCCAAGGAAGCAACCTGCCCAAAATCACAGGGTCAGTTCGGGACCCACCCACTCCCGTTTGTAGCTGACCCCAGAATCTGGGCCGTCTCCTAAGACACAACTTGTTCCATTAGCCGCGGGTTTTCCGCACACGGCTCTTCTGACGTGGAGGTGATTCCCTCTACACCTGCCTTGCGGAGGGTTTTCGTCATGAATGGATGTTATACTTTGTTGAACGCTTTCTCTGCATCTGTTGAGACGATCATATGGTTTTTATCCTTTCTCTCATAATGTCAGGTATCCTGTTGATTGATTTGCAAATATTGAACTTCCCCTTCCGCAGCCCTGATGGTGGTGGATGGTTCTTTAAGGTACAGTTGGATTCGGTTCCTTAGCATCTCGTTGAGGAGTTTGGCATCTGTGTTGATCAGGGTACTGGCTGGTGACCCTTTCCCTATTTTAGTGGCCCTTTCCCAGTATTTTAGGGTACTGGCTGGTGGCCTTTTCCCTATCCTTTCATCAGGATTTGGTGTCAGGGTAATGCTGGCCTCGTGGGATGCTTAGGGAAGTTTTCCTGCCTCTCGTGCTTTTTGGAACAGTTTGAGGAGGAATAGATACTAACTCTTCTTTGAATATTTGATGGAATTCACCTGTGAAGTTGTCCGGCCCTGGACTTTTGTTGAGACTTTTTGATTCCTCATTTGATTTCATTGCCGGTAATTGGTCTGTTCAGGTTTTCTATTTCTTCCCACCTCAGTTTTGAACAATTACACGTTTCTAGGAATTTAGCCATTTCTTCCAGGTTGTCCAATGTGCTCACATATAATTTTTCATAAAGTTCTCTTATAATCACTTGCATTTCCGTGGTGTTTCCTCTTTTGTCTCCTCTTTCACTGCTGAGATTTTGTTTATTTGAGTCCTGTCTCTGTCTCTGTCTCTCTCTCTCCCTCTCTCTGTCTCTTTTTTGACAAGTCTGGCTAGAGGTTTGTCAGTTTGGTTGATCTTTTCAAAGAACCAACTCCTGGTTTCATTGATCTGTTCCATTGTTTTTTGGGGTTTTCTTTGTTTCTACATCATTTATTTTGGCTCTGATCCTTTTTATTTTCTTTCTTCTACGAGTTTGGGGTTTCATTTGGTCTTCATCCAGCTCCTTTAGGTGTAAGGTTGGGCTGTCAATTGAGATTTTTGTTGCTTCTGGAGGTAGGCCTATATTGCTATAAACTTCCCTCTTAGAACAGCTTTTACTTGCGTCCCAGGGATTTTGGATGATTGTGTTTTCACTTTCATATATTTCCATCTAATTTTTTATTTCTTCTTTGGTTTCATGGTTGATCCATTCATTGTTTAGTAATGTGTTATTTAACTTCCAAGTACTTGTGCTCTTTGCAGACTTTTTCTTGTGGTTGACATCTAGTTTCACAGTGTTGTAATCAGAAAATATGCCTGGTATGTCTTCAATATTTCTGAACTTGCTGAGGACCATTGTGTGGGCTCGTATGTGATCTCTTCTGGAAAATGTCCCCTGTGCGCTTGGAAAAAAATGTGCATTCTGCTGCTTTAGGATGGAATGTTCTGTATGTATCTGTTAGGTCCATCTGGTCCAGTGTGCCCTTCAAAGCCACTGTTTCCTTGTTGACTGGCTGGAGTTTCTGCCCATCAACACAAGTGGGGCGTTAACATCCCCTGCTGTGATCATATCACTGCAGAGTACTTCCTTTACCATGACATCACCTGTTAATGCAGGGAGCCGGGTGGAAGGTACATAATGGATCCCCCCAAATCCGGGTCACTGTATTCATCTGCTAAAGCAGCTATAACAAAACACCACTGACTGGAGGCTTAAAACAGCAATGTATTCTCTCTTGGCGTTGGAGGCTGGACGTCTGAGATCAAGGTGTGGGCAGGGTGGGTTTCTCCTGAAGCCTCTCTTCTTGGATTGCCGACAGCCACCTTCCCCCTGTGTCCTCACCTGATCTCCCTCTGCGCCTCACATCTGTGGTGTCTCTACCACAGATGTCCTGTGTCCCGTAAGGACACCCCCCATACAGGATTAGTGCCCCATTGTTTTGGCCCATAACTGATTTCTTCTTTAGAGAACTTCTATCGAAAAATGGTTATATTCTGAGGGACTGGGGGTTGGGATTTTAGCACATGAATTTTAGGGAACACAATTCAGCCCATAACATTCACCATCTGTAACAGGCTGAACGGGGGTCCCCAAAACCACAAGTCTATGAACTAATGTCTAGAAACCATGAATGTGACCTTATTTGGAAAAAGGGTCTTTACAGGTGAAATTGGGCAGATGATCTCAAAATGAGACCATCCTGGACTGAGATGAGCCCCAAATCAAATGACAAGTGTGCTTCAAGACACCTAGATGAGGCGGCCGGGCAAAGACAGAGGCGGGGACTGGGTGATGCAGCCACAAGCCCAGGAATGCCAGGAGCGAGAAACGACAAGGAAAGATTCTTGCCTGGAACCTCCAGAGAGCACACAGCCCTGCAGACACCTTGGTTTTGGACTTTTGGCCTCAAGACCACGAGAGAGTTCACGTCTGTTGTTATAAGGCCCTCGGTTCATGGTCATTTGTTACAGCAGCTCCTGGACGTACATGTCTGACTCACTCGTGTCAGGCTCTGCAAGGGAAGCGGGGTCCCGGGGTGCAGCCGCATGTGTTTGAAGGCTGGTGTTGAAGAAGATGCCCATTGGAAGGGAGGCTTGGCCTCTGCCAGGGCCCGGAGCTGGCCTTCTCCCTAAACAGACCCAGCTCAGTGCTCAGCAGTCAGGGCAGCTCTGGCTGATGCCCCTGCAGATGGGAGAGCCGCCCCCCACCTCCTCAGCCCCAAACAGCAGACTCCTCCATCCCATCAGAAATCTCCTCTGTGTCTTCCCGCCCCCATCCCACAACCCGTCTCTTTTCTTCCAGGGAAGAAATAGTCAGGGTTCCTCTTTGGGGCTTCGTATTTGGGTGCCATTGTGTAATTTTGCAGAAGCCTTTTGTCGTGCTTCTGTGGGGTGACCAGGGACGGCTTTAATATAAGGGAACACTGTCTGTGAAAAGAGAGATTTGATTTGGGACCATCACTGTGTCTGCCAGGGATTTCGAAAACAGGTTTATCCTTGGTAAACAGGTCTATCCTTCGAAAACAGGTCTAGGTTGGGGGGGTGGGGGAGTGGGGCATACATATTAGTCAGAATGAGCCACGAGCCCCAGGCAGTGTTTCTCACAAGGAAATTACATCCGGCTCCCCCGAGGTCAAGGGCACTTGGCCAGAGGTGCCTGGGATGTGGCTGCCTTTGGTGCTAACGGTGTTTGCACGTCTGAATTTCTGTAAACCAAAACCAGGCGAATGCTGGGGAAACAACCTCTATCTTAAGAACCCTCTCTGCGACTCCCTTTGCAGAGCAGATAATGACTTCTCCAATACCTCCCCTTGCAAAGCAGGTCTGCATATCCAGGCTTCGACTTAAATGAAGAAGACAACTCTGAGCAACCTGGCGGCGAGGGCAGAGCGTGCTGACGAACCCGGCCACCATGTGGCTCGTCCACACTCACAGGGACACTGCCGGGGACTCCTGAGTTCCAGTCACGCGTGCGCTTCCTCTCTTCCTCAATTAGCCCAAATCTCTCTTCTTGCACGTTCGCCCCAGCCAGAGTGGAGCATGTGGTCTTGGTAGTGGCCGTCCAAACAGTAGCTTGATGTCCCTTTGTCCCTGCCCACCCTCCCTGCCCCAGTCATGGAAGACCGTTCACCCCCAAAGGCAGCCCACCCCCCACATGGGCTCCCACCCTCCCTCTGGCAATCTCAGAGCCCCCTGCCCATGGCCGACCCAGGCAGGTCCACTGAGAACCTGCCCTCTGCTCCCCTCCCCTGCACACAACCCACACGACCCGTGGACACCCCCTGGGACTTGGCGGTGCTGGAAGATCCAGGTCCAAACCAAAAGTTCCAGCAGGCCTTCCCCATGCTAAGCCTCCTGTCTCTTCAGCCCGTTCCCTTGGGAGCCCCCAACCCAGTGGCAGCTCTGAGCCCTGCCTCACCCAACACTCCCGGACCAATGGCATCTCTTCTCACTCACTGCCCTTTCTCCCTTCCTGGCTGAGAATCCACAGAGGTTGCACACAGTTGTTGGAACCGAGTCCCTGAGATGCAGAGACCCTCAATAGCCTTTTCCCCAAACACCTGCCAATTCCTGGCCCTGAGTGAATCTTCTCAGCTCGTTCCTGCACAGACTTAACCCCCCTGCTCTGCCCTGTGCAGCCCAGCCCCCTCCGGGAATATTCTTCCTCTCACTCAGTCTTGGCTAACTCCTCACGTTCATATGTTGACCTAAGTATCACACCCTCAGAAAACCCTTCTGTGATCACACACCCCCCTCCACACACACACATGCATGCTCACACACACATTCGTGCACACACACACACACACACACACACACATGTGTTGGAAAATGGCCCTCCACTTCTCTCCTTCAGGCATTATGGTCGGTTACAGCACATCCGTTCCCTCTGAAGTGACCTGATCTCCTGCACACAAAGCCACAGACCACGTGGGGAGACCCATCTCTGCCTCGTCCCCTGGGCCCCAGCACCCCATCCACCGTAGGCACTCAGCCCAGGTTCTGGAAGCAGCAGGACTCCCCCATGACAGCACCAGCCAAGCCAACAGGTGACAGTAGCTTGGCTAACACGTAACCACAGTTATGGGGAGAACCAGGAGGGAGAGACTCACGCAAGCCCTCCCAGGACTCCTGGCTAACAGGAGCCATGAGGGCCAGTGAACACTTATTGTTTTAAGCTGGTAAGTGTTGAGTGATTTGCTCATCGTAGTTGATAACTAGAAAAGCGTGTGGGTCCTCTCATTCTGCACTCACTGCCCAGCTAGGGCGCCCAGACAGAGCAGGTGCAGGATGGGGAGGAAGCGTCAGGACAGGGAGTAGCATTGCTCTCACGGCCCTCAGCTTTTTAGTGCTTTTCAACATTCTGAGATGTCCATCCAGCCTGCCATCGGCCAAGACATTCCTACTAACATATTCCTAGATTCACTCCACCAGAGCCAACTTCTGGCTGTCTATATCACCCTGGAGGCTACTGGCAGTCAGTGTAGATTCCCTGCCCCCCACCCCAGAGGCCCTTGAGACGGTTCAGAAGATTATAGAATTACATCTATGCAAAGACCATCCAAAGCTGAGAACGTCCCCTCCACTCTATTCGTCATCTGCGACGGGTAGCTTCTGGGATGGCTTCCGGTGATCCCCACCTCCTGGTGCCCAAGGCCTCCTGTGATTCCCCCACCATGACTGTGTGCTGGACCTAGTAACTTGCTTCTAACAGAGAGGATGTGGCAAAAGGCCTGGGTGTCACTTCTGAGATTA
This sequence comes from Panthera pardus, assembly GCF_024362965.1. Taxonomy (NCBI): domain Eukaryota; kingdom Metazoa; phylum Chordata; class Mammalia; order Carnivora; family Felidae; genus Panthera; species Panthera pardus. Next base: position 8,678,610 of record NW_026526991.1, read on the forward strand.
GGTTCCAAAAGTACTGTACCTTCCATGGTGGGAGCTTCCTATTCCCTGACTTCCTCACTCCAAGCTGCCCTCTGGAGAGACCGCTGTGGTGAGGAACTGGGACAGCTTCAGCAAACAACCAGGGGAGAATAAAGATCTTCTATCTGACAGCCCCGACGAACTGCATCCTACCATCCATGGTGAGAGAGTCTGGAAGCACTTCCTGTCCCTGCCGAGCCTTCGGATGAGACCACATCATAAGCACGAGCATGAGTTCACAGGAGACCTTGCACCTGAAAGTCTAGCCAACCCACATCTGGATTCCAGACTCACAGACGCATGACAATGGAGGCCTGTTTGCAGCTGATGGACTGTGAGGCCATCTGTTACCTGGAAGTAAACAGCTAACATACCATCCCCAGTTACCTCCTGCCCTGTGGTCCAACACAACTCTCTGGAGGTTCTTCAACGAACTTAAAGATGCCCTGTTTCAGTAGCAAAACATGAAGCATAAATATAGATCCTCCATAACAGAGTTTCAAAAACACAGTGAGACACACGTGCAAATATAAACTTCCCCACAATTGTGAGCATCCTTGGGCAAAGATGAAACTCAAAAGAGTAAATCCCTTTGTAAGTGAAGGTTCAAAAACACTGAAACCCAAAAGGATCAGAGTCCTTTTGCCCGTGTTAGTAAGTATTCAGAGGACCATCATCATCTCCGACGTCCGTTTCTCCTAATTCTCAACCACATTGGGAACCACATTGCTTCTCAATGCCAGGGTGGGATTGGGGCTCCATCAGTCCCCAGATGGAGCTATGGCTGAACTTTTCTCACTCAGAGGTGGTATTAGTTCAGGGAAGTGTCTCATTAGCACGACGCCTTCAGATCCCCCCTTGTTAATGGGACAGACAAGACCATACAGCACTACCCTCAGACCCACCAGACTTAGACATCAAGCCAAGCGTTGGTTCCTAGAAAAATTATCCCAGAAAATGGTCTTTCCAGAACCCAGGGCTTAGTGTTGCCAAGGTCTCCAAAGACATGGTAGATCTCAGAGAAAGAGGATGATGGAGAAACTACTCTTGGGTTTGCTTCAGGGACACCAGCCAATCAGTGCCAGCGGTCCAGCATCCATGGTTTGAGATGATAGACCCAACTGAAAAACTCTCTGGACAAGGCCTCCATCCTGAAAGCAGGGCGGAGGCACACAGAACCCAGAATCCTGTGCATCCAGAACGAAGCCTGGAGCAGCCGGCCCCGTGCCTACCCCTCCTGCATCAGCGATTACACTGGGACCCCAATGGGACTACTCCCACCGCCCAGCTGGCTTGCCCTTAGAAGGAGCAAATGTTACGGTTCTGCCTCCCCACAGTGAATGATCCTATAAAGGCTCCTTTCCCTTTCATGACATTTGCCCGTCTGCCCGCTTTGACCTGCAGCCCACCGACGTCTGGCCCAGGCCCATCCCTGGCCCCATCTTCCCTGCAGCTTGTGTGGTCTGATCCCTGTCTCCCTAAAAGTGGAATATGCTTCATCGAGGCAACGGCTTGCCTGGGCACGAGGCCATCTTGGCTGCCATGACCATTGGGATGGAAAATCCTGTGCCTGGAATCTGGCTGAGCATGATAAAGTGCCAGGAAACCCCTGTGGTCGGTGATGCTTTTCTGTGTATAATTTCTTAAGAGTCGAGGCCCCAGTGTTGGGGCTTATGCCCACAAAACCACAGGCCTCCTGTCCACCCTGAGCTCAGCACATGGCGGGGTGGGATCAAGAAGACAATCCTTCCTGGGCTCCTGTCTGAGGGAAGGGGTCAGAGGGGCTGGTTTATTGGGGAGAGCCAAGGACCTTCCCAACATGGACCCGGGGTGCAGAGGACCCCTGAAGCAGGAGCAGGGCAGACCCTGCTGGGGGCTGGAAAGTGCCAATGGGCGTCCTGCTCTGCTCACTGGGGAGAGGAAAGACAGAGGCAGGACTGGCTCCCCCCAGCCTGGTTCTCCAAACTCACCACCTGGTCTCTCTGTCAGGAGACTGAGCAGTGAGGGGAGAGCCAAGGCTGGCCCTCCCCATCTGGGGCCACAAGGGAGGGGGGAGGTGGGTGTTCCTACATCACAGCCACCAGGTGGAACAGGAAGACAGAGACCCTCGCTGATGACCACAGGCCATGCCCATCCAAGAGTCTCTCAGGGAAACTTTACCTTTTTTATAGCAGCTGTTTCGGAAATTTATTACACACACACACACACACACACACGATATTTTTTTTATGTTTTTATTGTGGTAAAATTCACATTGGCAAAAATGTACCATATCAGCCATTAAGCGAGCAGGTCGGGGCACCAAGCACGTTCGCTGTGGCGCAGCCAGTGTCTCCAGACTCTTCAGTGTGCGAGGCGGACACCCTGTCCCCGTTGCACTCTCACCCCCGTCTGCCTCCCCAGCCCCTGGAGCCCCCGTTCTGCCTTCTGTCTGTGGATCTGACTCCTCCAGGGACCTCATGTGAAACGGGTCCGCACGGGATTCGTCCTCGTGTGCCGGCTTCCTCCACCGAGCAGCGTCCCCAAGGCTCATCTGTGAGGCAGCGGGTGTGAGAAGTTCCTTCCTTCCGTCTCAGCACCGAGCGATATCCCGTCACCTGGACGGACCATGGGTTGTGTCCACATTTCAGCTACTGTGAGCAACTCGGCTATGAACATGGCGGACGAGCACCTTCCGATTGTTTTGGGAATATGCCCAAGAGTGGGATTGCTGAGTCAGATGAAATTCTATTTTTTAATTATTTCAGGGTAACCCGGAGTCAGGGGGCAGAGGGGAAAGAGCAGGGGGGGGAGCGTGAGGAGGTGTTGGAGTGCAGGTCCGGCCTGAGGCGGCCACATTCGAGCAGAGACTGGAGGCGTGTGGTGGTCACACTGGGGAAGGTCTGTGTGGCCCCCGCGGTGCCGTCCACAGTCTCCACCTCTCTTGCCATCCCTGACCCTGTGGTGGCGACGCCTGTCCAGCTGCCCGATGGCCAGTCAGGGAGGCGAGCCTCCGACAGCCCCCAGGCCTGGCGGGATCTTAGCAAATTCCCAGAGCACTTGGAGAAGAAGCTGGGCTTGCCCCGACTGGAACTCCCCCTCCTCCCTCGCCTGACCCTCTGCCTGCAGATGACTTTTCACTCTGCACCTGCCCATCCCCCCACGCCTGCCTCCCCCGCCAATGCCCACTCTTTCCCCTTTTAGCCTCCCTCCTGCCCCCAGCCGTGCCGGTGACACCCCGGGCCTCCCGTGGAGTGACAGATGACGAGTGTGATGGATGGGGTGTCTCACGCGTGTGCACTACAGCCTAGCTGTGCAGACACCAGCCTGACTCCAGGCACCCCCAGCGCCTCTCGCCTGCATCACGGCCCTAGAGCATCCCAGGGTCGTCCACCTCTGCTGTTTAGTAGACATGCACATCCAGGACATGTGACGGGCACCCAGGTGATGGGGGCTCGTGGGACAGGGCTGGCGGAGAAGTGGCTGCAGCCATGGACGCTCGGGGCAGCGATGGACACACGGGGCTCGGGCTTCTTCTGGAGTCACCCACCCAGGAGCGGGAGCTGGAGTGTGACCTCATCAGGTCTGGGGAGGGGGAGTCGGAGCCCCACTGGGCAGAGGGGGATGCGGCCCTTAGCGGGAGGGATGCCAGCGACGGCACCACAGCGGGGAGGTGGGAGAAGGGAGCTGAGCCCAGGCCCCAGCAGCAGGAAGCAGCGGGAGACGTGAACCAGGTGGTGTGGGTGGAGGGGCAGTGAGAGGGGAGGTAGGGACGACCCCGGGGCTCCGCCGTGGGCGTGGGGGTGACATGCCCAGGGTCGGGTAGGGGGGAGGGTCCGGGGAGGGGCTGACAGCAAAGGAGCCGGCCCACAGGAGTGAGGACCGTGAGCTCCGCTGGGAGCGCTGAGTCCGAGGCGCTCCTGAGACATCCAGGCAGTGGGTGTGTTTGCCACATGGAGCTGTGTCCACTTTTCAGGTCCCCGCACGGCTTGTGTGCCTTGGCACAGGAATCCGGGTGGTGGCGGGGCTCACGGAACCTCCCGCCAGCCCACCTCCACCCTCCCCGTCCCTTTCCCCCTGGGCCAAGCAGGCTCTCCAGACCCAATGGGAGGAGCGCTCCGTGGCTTATCCATCACCTCCTTGGCCAGGGGCTGGCCGCGGGCCGATTCTCCTTTGGAAGTCACTGCAGGGTTGTGTCCCCTGTGGAGACCTTAACGCCTGCCCTCCATCAGGGGAAGGGAAGAGCCACCTTCACTGAAGGAACTTGGACAGAGCCCGGTGCCAAAGCTGGGCTGTCATTCTGGGAAAGCCTGGGGCAGCCATGGCTTTGGGGGACGAGGAATGTGACGGGGCAGCGCCCTGGACCTGGGGACAGGTGGGCGAGACATCTGAAGGCTCACCACGCGTGGTCCTTGCAGCTCTGGGTCCCTCCCTGCCGTGTCCCCCGCCCCTCCCCGGGCTTCCCATCTCTGGAGAAGGCTGCTCCCGTGTCCAGCTCAGCCAGTGCAAGGCCTGCCCTGCCCCCACCTCTCCCGGGGCCCCTGGGGACCCCGCCACCTGTCCGTGGTGGCCCAAGCCACAGATTTACTAGTCTGTCTCTTTCTGACACACGACCCCCCAGGGGGAGCAGCGGCATGCAGTCGGTGCTCAATCAGCGCTCGCGGATGGAATGAAGCCACGAGTGAGCGCCGATGTCCCTGACGTCCTCCTTGGGAACGCTGCTCCTGTGTCCCCCCGGGGATGCATGGGACGGAAGAGGGGTGACTTCCGCAGGCACTTGGCCCCACCCTGCAGAGCCCCCAAGGGAACGCCACCCCTCACAGAGTGAGAAAGACATCGTTGTGTCCCGTGGCTCGAAGGAGGTGGGGGCCTTGCTTGTTCACCACGTGGCCATGCATGGACACCCAAGCTCATCCACCTGAGCGGCAGCCACGGGCCTCCCCGAGCCAGCACCGGGGCGACCAGCCCTCCCGGACCTTTCCTCAGCTCTATGGCCACCAGGCCGGCTTCCCTCCTGAGCGGCCACCCTTACCAAGGAACGATGTCCTAAAAGTGTCACGGTTGCCCCTGGTAACCAGCCGTGGCTCTACCACTGTTCATACAGTTAAATCTCTACCGAAGGGGGCTGGGTCTCCAGCCAGGGCCGCCTTGGGGCCACGAAGCCCCCGGTCCACCCCCCGCCGGCTCAGATGCACCCCCGGGGCCGCGGGGCTCCTGGGGCAGCCTCTCCATCCTCCCCCTCTGTGAACAGCATTTGAAGAGAAAACCACAAAGTGCCACTTTCTTTCCCTGGAACAGGAGCCCCCGGGCTGCCTGCCCAAGGAAGAGGACGCCCACCCGGCCGGTGTCCCCAGGGAGGGCAGTGTGGGGGTGCTGAGCACGAGGGCGGGAGCCCCCGGCCCCAGACTCTGCTCTGGGTGGCGTGCTGGCCATGGACAAGTCTTTTCCCATCCTGGTCTATGATGACAGGTAACCAGGGGGACACTGGGGGCCTCTGGGGAAGCCCCAGGCCCCTCCTACCCTCAGTCAACCCCTGCCCCTAATTACACTGTGGAGAACTGCCTGCCGTGGCTCTGAGGACAGACATGCCGGCACCTTCCAGAAGCTGGGGGCAGACTGACCCGCTCCCCAGGGCAGACCTCTCGCCCCCTGCCTGGCCCTCGGGCAAGGTCCCAGCCCCACTCACAGCACACGACATGGACAGAACCACGGACGTGCAGAGCGGCATTGTGGGGTCTCTCTGTTCTGAGCGTTCTTCTCCCCCATGAAGGACAGTGGCAGAGCTGTGAACGGTCTCAGTTTTGAGGCTGAGACAGTGACTGGCGGGGGCTCCTGCCCTCCGGGGAGGCCGACAGTCACAGACTGGGCTGGGCAGGCCTGCCTGGGGCTGCATCTCCCACGACCTCCCACCCTGGGCTGGCAGACTCCTCAGACCCCAGGAAAGGAGTCTGGGGCTGAGGGGCTGGACAAGGGCCACTGGGACAAGGGCCGCTGGGACAGGGATGGGCCAGACCCTAAGACTCAGACACTCCAACCCGTGGCTTTTGCCCCTTCCCTGCCCGAGGCCGCCGGGAACCACCGTTTCCAGACAGTGATTGTTGTCCCCACTTCTGGGCAGCTGCTGGCCCTTCTCGGCTCCCCCCACCCTGGCTCCTCCCCGGCCTTCCCCACCAGCCCCACACTCCCCTGCTCAGCCTCCTCCCCCGGGAGAGCACATTTTGGCACAAACACGTTAAAATGCTTTGGAGACAGCAGGCAGATGGAGAAACCTCAGCTTGAGGAAGAACGCCGGGCGCCTGTGTAGTGACGGAGTGGGACAGAGGGAGGGGTGTTCCGGTGACCTCGGCCCATTGAGCCCTGGACCCAAACACAAGGATGCTCGGAAACACACAGAATGGCTCCTGACGAGCAACCAAGCAGGGCCCCGCGTCCCCAGACGGGTGGACCCGTGTCTGTGAGCCCTAAGATCCGGCACCTTGGAGAGCGCCTGGAGGAGGGACAATGGCCCTTCCCAGGTCAGGGGACCCCAGGAGCTCGGGCTGCACTGAGCCCTGGGCAGAACCGGGGTCACGGCGCCCGGCTCTGCACCCCTGGCCTCACTGTTCGGGTCCGCCGTGTGCACCAGCGGGAACAACCCTCGGCAGGCGTAGGGCACACGACGGGGCCCCAGTGCCGCCTCCATGGCAGCTGTTCCCCGGTTTCTGTTGTTGTCCCATCACTGCCCCCTCCTTCGTGGTCCTGTGTGATGCTTCATCATCATCTGGGCAAACAGCCGCCCCCGGGCGGGAAGGACTGGGGGGGTGAGCTCACAGGTGGTGGGTCCCCGCTCACGGTGTCTGTAGAACGGGGAATCTCTCTCCGAAGCCGCCCGCTGTCCACGGGCCCCTCGGGATGCAGCACTGTCCTCGAACGTAAGTGCATCACCAACTTAGGCACCATGTGACGTAAAACCGGGTGAGTAACTAGACGGTTCCTCGCTCTGTGGGTGGGGGATGGAGTCCAGGCCCCGTACATTTCCGTCACCGCCTTCCTGAGTCGTCGAGGGCCCTGTGGACCAGACCGGGGCTGGATCACTGCTGCTCCGGGTCCCTCCCTGCCCTGGTGTTCCAGGAGCATCCACAGCAAAGGAGCAGGAGGGAATAGGCCTGGTGAGCTGGGACGTGCCCCCCCCGACCGCCTTCTAGGAGGGACTCATCACCAGTACTGTGCTCGCCCAGGCCTCACCAGGCACCCTCGCTCCCGAGGCGGCCCCCAGCCTGCACCCGGCTCACCTCCCCCTGCTACCTTTGACACTTCTGTTTCCTGCATCCCTGTGGCCCCAAAAGGGCACAGCACGGACATCTGCTCACTCAACACACCTCAGAGTCAGCTGTCAGGGGCCCAGGTGTGGAAGGAAGGAAGGAAGGAAGGAAGGAAGGAAGGAAGGGAAGGAAAGAAAGAAGGAAAGAAGGAAGGAAGGAAGAAGGAGGAAAAAGGGAGGAAGAGGGAGAGGAAGGGAGGGAGGGAGGAGGGAGGGAGGGAGGAGGGAGGAAGAGAGAGAGGAAGGAAGGAAAGAAAGGAAGGAAGGAAGGGAGAAGGGAGGGAGGGGGGAAGGGAGGAAGGAAAGGAAGAGGGGAAGGGAGGAAGGAAGAAAGGAGGGAAGGAGGGAGGAGGGAGGGAGGAAGGGAGGAAGGAAAGGAAGAGGGGAAGGAAGGAAGGAAGGAAGGAAGGAAGGAAGGAAGGAAGGAGGGAGGGAGAGAGGAGGGAGGGAAGGAAGGAAGGAAGGGAGGAGGGAAGGGAGGGAGGGAGAGAGGGAAGAAGGAGGGAAGAGAGGGAGGAAGGGAGGGAGGAGGGAGGGAGGGAAGGAAGGAAGGAAGGAAGGAGGAAGGAAGAAGGAGGAAAAAGGGAGGAAGAGGGAGAGGAAGGGAGGGAGGAAGGAAAGAAAGGAAGGAAGGAAGGAAGGAAGGAAGGAAGAGAGAGAGAGAGAAGGAGGGAGGAAGGAAGGAGCGAAGAGAGGGAAGGAGGGAGGGAGGAAGGGAGGAGGAAAGAGGGAGGAAGAGAGAGAGGAAGGAAGGAAAGGAAGGAAGGAAGGAAGGAAGGAAGGAAGGAAGGAAGAAGGGAGGAAAGAAGGAAGGAGGGAGGGCAGGATGTTAGCAGGACAAGCACGGTCACTTTTACTCTAAATGAGGAAAATGGGACCCAGAACTACTCCCGGTCAAGGAACCCCCTTCATGATTCAGAGAAGTCGTCCTTCCGGTCCTTCCAGCCCACGACGCGGACACACAGAAAAGCGGAAAAGCGGCTGACACAGGGACCGCGAGACGTCGTTGCGCTCTCGGGACGCGCCCGCGGACGGCGGACAGCGGGTGGTCCCCGTGGTCTGCAGGCCCGGCCACCGAGGTCGGGGCCGAATCGGGCTGTGTTCCCTCACGCCCGGCCCCAGAGCTGCCTCCTCCAGGCTGGGTAAAAATAGGTGTTTTTCTCCCAGAAATAGGTCTTTTCTCAAACCATCAGGGTTGACAACAAGCTGGGTGCCTTCGTCAGCATCCCCGAGTGGCAGGCGGCTCGGCGGTGACAGCCGCCACCCGTAGGCGCACAGCCCTCGCCCGGGAAGGCACAGCCCTGCCGGCCCTGCCCACTCGCCTCGTCTCCCCCTGCCTGTCACTGAACGGGGCGTTCATTAAGATCTTGGGTCGTGGCGGAAACGTTAGAGCGGAAGGAAAAGCTGTTGACAATGTTATTTTTAAAAGTAACAGAGGAAAGGGTGAACCTTGTAAAAATAGCAAGCGTTGCACCGGAGGCCAACTTCTGCTAAAAATCAGAGTCTGGCATTAACGAGAGTGGGGAGCGAGGCGCTGTCCCCACGTCCCGGGCGCCGCCACAGAGATCCCGGGCCCCAGAGTGAAAAGCAGGACGTGGGTCCTGCGTGGGCCGCCACCGACCCCCACGCTGGTGCCGCCACGGGTTCCGCTGTCTCCCACGGGGCTCACTTCCGACGGGAACATCCCCCCTGCCCCGCCCCCCACACCCGCTCCGTGGGGTCAGGGCCACACGTCACCCGATGGAATACAGAAATGTCCCGAGAAAATCTCCCGTATTATCGAGTGCTTCGAAGACACAAAAGTGGGGCGCCCGGGGGCTCAGTCCTTTAAGCGTCTGACTCTTGATTTCCGCTCAGGTCGTGATCCCAGGGTCGTGGGATCGAGCCCCGTGTCCAGCTCTGTGCGGAGTGTGGAGCCTGCTTCGGATTCTCTCTCTCCTCCCTCTTCCCCTCCCTCGCTCTGTCTCTCTCTCTCTCTCTCTGAAAAGTAATAAAATAAATGAATGAATAAGATACAAAAGTGTTTCCAGCTTTCTTTGAAACTCCCATTTTTATTGGGCGGAACTGGGGCGTTTCCATGAGGGCAAAGACAACTCGGGAGGTCGTGGCCAGAAGGGCTGGAAGCTCCAGGGTAAAGACCTTCGCCCGGGGGACCCCAAAGCAGGAGAGAAGACTGAGCTGGGGCCCCGGCCCCGGAAGGAATGGAGGGCGGGCGGGCAGGCTGGGTCCTCCAGGGTCCCCTCCTGCTCGAAGGAAGGAAGGAAGGGAGGAGGGGAGGAATGAAGCCCGGCAGCAGCAGGCACCGAGGTCCCTGAGGCAGGACGTGTCCCTCTGTCTTTAAGGGGCAGGGGTGGAGAGGAGGCCTGAGCGCTCTGGGCTTCTGTGCGCAAACACACACGCAGCATGTAGAGAGCGCCTGCTGTGTACCAGGCTCTGTGCCGGGTTCTGAGGTCCCAGAGAGGAACGGGGAGCAGCAGAGGGAGCAGAGGCAGATGACCAGCCGGTGGCAATGCCGTGTGGTCCACGTCCCAGGAGAACCCAGGGGACAGACGGTCTGCCCGGGAGGGTCGCCGGGGAGGCGGCCGGGTGGTGATGGCACTCCGGGTCTGCGCAGAGCGGAGGGCCCCCGTCGGGAGTCAGTGTGGCGAGCCCAGACCGAAGGCCAGCTCCCCCCAGCTCCCCTGCTGGCATCCTCAGCAAGGACGGACTCTTTCGGGGACGGTGATTTAGAAGCAGAGCATGCAGGCTGGAACGGGCCCAGCTCGGGGACATTTCTCTACCACGGCTGTCAATTGATCAGATGAGGGTCCTCGAGATGGCACTTGTGGCCAAGAAGAAAAACCAAAGCATTAATTAAAGCAGATTCCAGGAAGCAACAAGCATCTTCACACTCGGGTTCTCTGTCCTGCGCAGCCCGGGGCCCAGTGGCCCTGTCTCTCCACCCCCCACCCCCCCGGCACTGTCTGCAGACCTGGGGCCCAGCTCAGGAGACACCGAGTCAACAGGCCACAGGCTCTGGGGTCCCTACCATGTCCCCACGGGTCCCCCAGTGCCTGTGCCGCCAGCCCACTCACAGCATCATCTCGGGCGGGGACGGGGTGCCTTCAGACCTCAGAGCTCACTGTCCCCCCTCCCCACCTGGCAGGCCACAGGGGCCCCACGGACACCACCATGTCCCTCCAGCAGGGCTGGACTCGACCCGGTCCTGACAGCTCAGAGGCCTGTCACCCTCGGCGGGGACCATCACCCGGCATGTTCCCAGCTCCTGCGTTGGCCGGGGAGGCCAAGCTAACACTTGCCATGTGGCCCCGCCCTCACTGCCAGGTGCTCCTGGCCCTGGCATCTTGGGCTCAGCGTCCGCTCCTGGGAACCTCGGAAGGAGACCTGGGCTGTCCTTTAGTCTCTTAGTGCGGGGGGCACACACACTCCCCAACCCGCTGCAGCGGGACGCCCCAGGGCCCCGTGTCCCTTTCCACAAGCAGGTTTTCTGCTCGCCAGACTACAGCCAGGGAGCCTGGAAGGACAGGCACTGGAGCTTTCTCGTGCAGCCATTGTGTGACGAATCCCTAACTCCCGAGGTCCTTCATCATCACAAAGGGGCCTGGACCCACCTACGTGGGAGCTGACAGATACCTCGTAGTTCCCCAAGGTGACAGTTACCCCTCCCGGTTCAGCCTGGTCCTGAGTCCCATGGGGCCTTGGGTTTCCCCAGAGGGACTGATACAGCCCTGCCTGAATGCGACCGTCTCCACTTGCAAAGCTGACGCTTTCCTTACTATTGACGTTTATACGGGCGCGTGCCCACCGTGGGAGCCGTGCTGTGCACAGGCTTTGTTTCGGACCCTGGGCAGACAGCAGCTCGTTCCAGGCTATGAAGCGGCTACTGAATCATCCCCCCGCCGTTCCAGAGAAAGGAGGCTGAGGCACAGAGAGGTTTCACTGCCCGCTGAGGTCACACAGCCCAGAGTCAAGGCCAGGCCTTGAGCCCAAACATTGTGCCTCCGTTGTCCACGTTCCGACTCCCTGCTTCGCGTCCTGGCAGCCCAAGGGACTGGCCGCACTTTCCAGAAACACTCGGGAGACCGATAGCCAGAGGGGACTAACTTACGCAGGCTAAGTCAACTCCTGTGTTTATTGAGATCATGCCTCAACCAGGGTATTTTTAGGCAGTCTGGCATTACGATTCTGTAGCACTGAGAATGTATTAAACTCAGCCCTACTTACCGAAAATATGCCTTGTGTCCACATTGCCTCTCACGCTCGGGCGAGGGAGCCGGCAGGGACAAGGGGGCCCCGGCGCTCCGCCCGTGGGCCAGGCGGGCAGGGCACCTCGGTGTGGGCTCGGACGCGGGGGGTGACACCGTTCTCTGAGCTCCGGCTTGGAGCGACCATTCGAAGCCTCTCAGTACCGAGGAGGGGTCTCCGCCGTAAGCTAAAAAAAAGAAGACGACGACGACGACCGGCAGAGACTGAGAAGAAAAGAAAAGAACAGATTCCCTAGTTTCCTTAAACAAAATAGAAAGTGGCACATAGGAGAACTTGCAAAGGAGCCTGTTCCAACGTGCCTGTTCTTTCCATCTGCTTCCTGGACGGAACAAAACACTGTATCAACAGTATCAGTGATGAGCATACGGTCCCGGGCCCGGGAAACAAGGCGAGATGGGGGAGGGAAGGGAATGAACGCTTGCCAAGCACCCACCGCGTCCCGGCCGGGGGCCAGAATCACTTTGAATCCTCAGGGCATCGCGGCGAGGCCGAGGCCGGAGGAGGAATGCGCCCATCGGGAGTTCAGACATCTGCCCGAGGTCCCACCGCCAGCGCGTGTCTGCCCTACTGGGTCACAGCCCGCTCTGTCGCGGTCCCACCTACGCCAGGCTGCCTTCCAGGATGAGTTTAGAAGAAAGGAGGACGGGATGACAGCACCAGGGCTCCCGACGGGTCCAGGGTCAGCCGGACAGTTGACGTGTCACCTCAAGGCAGGACAGGTGTGTCTGCGGTGCATCCCCAGGGTGTGTGGAGCCCCGAAAGGTCCCACGCAGAGAGGGGTACCACCAGGCTTGTGCTCGACGACCACAGTGCGGGAGAGGGGGGCCCGTGGGGGAGGGAACCAAGGCTGGGGGCTCGGTCGGGGCCATGTTGAGTGTGCCAGAGAGGGCGAGCTGCAGATGAGGGGCTCAGCCTGGCCCCCCATCTGTCCTTCCCAGGACAGAAGCACCTGGCCCTCTGACTCCCCCTTTTACCCGGCACTAGGCAACCATGATTGCAGGGCTTTTCCTAATAAACTGTCACCAGAGACCAGAGGATTCTTAATAATGGAGACAGGGCTCTGGGCGAGCGAACACAGCCGTGAGCGCTTCCGGAAATGTACATTCGTGCTCCTCAAGAGCAGCCAGCAGCCCTCAGTGTGAGGACCAGGAACTCAGAGCAGCTCAGGACCTTAGAGGAGACCGGAGTCATTCATGCAAGCTTTGTCCCCCGACACATAATGGAAACTGAGGCTCCAGGGTTGAAGTGGCGACTCCCAGCTCACTCCCGCGCTAAGCCGCATGGGGACGGCCTCCAGTGTGCAGCCTGTTCCAGCCAGGGGCCTTGCAGCCTCCTGTTCACAAGGCCTCGCCCAGGGCTGGTCGGCCCCAACAGGCAGGAACCAGGCCGAAGACCAGCACGAGGGGCCATGTCCCACCCAGGACTGTCTCACCTCCTCTGACCCAGCAGCCATGAGGGTGTCAGAGCTCCGGCCAGGCCTGGACACCCCTTGGAGCCCCTCTGCTGCACCGGGACCCTGCTAGAGGCCACACGGCTGGAATTGGGTCCGGCCTCCTGGGCGTGAGAGGGCAGCCCGGGGTGCCTGGATGCCGGGGGACTTCCCACACACTGGTGGTGAGGATGCCCCCCGTTTTCATGCTATAATCTCTCTCCTCAGAAACCCACGAAATTCAGGTCATTCCAGTTGACGGGAAAACCCAGCTCCGTGCCCGGGGTGGTTAACTGTGTCGTAATTAAAGGCAGTGGAATTGGGGAGCCCACTTTGCCGTTCAACAAGGAGGTGGCTTACGTTCACATTTCATAATCCCGGGCGCCACAAAATGCTGATGTTTCAGGAAAAAGGAAAAATGCTCCCTATCAGGAAAATGCCAACTAGCTTGGTTTTGGTTTTGAAATTGATATAAGCTTATACAGAAATATTTTGAGAAGCAATACATATGCACGAATGTATACACACAGTGTATGTATGGCTGTTCAGTACGGAGGCTCGGTTTGCCCGTGGGTCCAGGAGCCGGTGGTCACCACACAGCCCCTGATGCAGGGCACACGGGGCCACTCCCCAAGGCCCCTCCCAAAGCCCCACTCTGCACCACCAATGCCGCCTTGCACACCTACCCACCCGTCTTATTTCAGCGTATGTTTGTGAGATCACTCCGTGTCTACTCGGTGTGTGTTCCCTGCTTACGGGTCGATCTCACCCCTAATGCCGGCGGCTGATGAAGGGAATCTTTGGATGAAAAATACTCATCTGCCATTTCGTGAGCCTCTGTGAGCACGGCTGGCATGCTCAGGCCAGGGTGAGGCTCAGAGTGGGGGGAGAGCCAGAATAGGAGCATCCCATGCAGACAGGGGATGGGGGTCCTGACTCTCACACGAGAAGGAGTTTGGTGTAGGAGGTCCACAGCTAGAGCGACACAGGTTCTCCTGGACCCTGTTCCACCACACATGGACTCCATCCTCATCCAAATGGCGGCAATGCAATGGTCCAAAATGGCTGCAACTGCTTCAGCCATTACATCTGCATTCCCACCAGCCATCAAAAAGGACGAGGAAAGATTAGGAGCATTTCCCTTCCTTTGTACACAACCTTGGGCATTTCAATGGCCAAAATTCTGGTCTCACAGTTGCATCTAGCTAGGAAGGAGGCTGGGAATAGAGGTCTTTATTTTGGGCAATGTTGTGTCCAGCTAAAAATCAGGGTGCAGTTATGAGACAAGAGTGAGTGTTGAGGGCTAGCAGAAGTCTCTTTACAATTGATTATATGAATTAATGCCCTATATCTGGTAACCACTGAGTGCATGGAGATAAGTAAATTATGTTGCTTATACTCTTATGAATATACTATTTAAAATAAATAGGGGTGCCTGGGTGGCTCAGTCGGTTAAGCGTCCGACTTCGGCTCAGGTCACGATCTCACGGTCTGTGGGTTTGAGCCCCACGTCGGGCTCTGGGCTGACAGCTCGGAGCCTGGAGCCTGCTTCTGGTTCTGTGTCTCCCTCTCTCTCTGCCCCTCCCCCGTTCATGCTCTGTCTCTCTGTGTTTCAAAAATAAATAAACATTAAAAAAATTAAAATAAATAGATTTTATTTCTTCGAACAGTTTTATGTTTCCAGAAAAACTGGACAAAATGCCCAGAGAATTCCCATATGTTACACACACACACACACACACACACACACACACACACACACAGTATTTCCCCAGCTGGTTAGTGTGGTGTGTTTCTTACCCTTGATGAACCAATGCTGATACATTTTTTTTTGAATTTTTTTTTTTGAGAGAGAGAAACAGATGGACAGAACACGAGCAGGGGAGGGGCAGAAAGAGAGGGAGACACAGAATCCGAAGCAGGCTCCAGACTCCGAGCTGTCCGCACAGAGCCCGACGCTGGGCTCGAACTCCTGGAGTGTGAGATCACAACCTGAGCTGAAGTCGGATGTTCAACCAACTGAGCCACCCAGGTGCCCCGATACATTATTAACTGTGCACATAGGGGCTCATTCCTTGTGCTATAAATTCTATGGGTTTGAATAAATGTGTAATTACACACGCCCACCATTACGATATCACACAGAGTGGTCTCACTGCCCTGAAACTCCTCTGTGCTCCCCCCGTTCATCCTGCTGTCCCCCGACCTCCTGTCGACCATTGGTTCTTTTACCGTCTCCATGCTCGTGCCTTTTCCAGAATGTGACATAGAACTGGAATCAGACGGCGTGTGTCCTTTTCAGAGGGGCTTGTCTCGCTCACTGATGTGCATTTAAGTTTCTTCCTTGTCTCTTCATGGCTCCGTAGCTCATTTGCTTTTAGGGCTGAACAGTGCTCCCGAGTCGGGCTGGGCCGCAGTCTATGTGTGGATTCACCGAAGAATGTCCTGGTTTCTTTCCAGCTTGGGTGATCACGAACCAGCATCAGTGCGCAGTTTTTTTGTGTGGACATGCGTTTTCAACTCATCTGAGTAAACCCAAAAGAGCATGGATGCTGGATCATACAGTAAGAGTCTGTTCGGCTTCCTAAGAAAACTCCAAACCGCCCTCCAGAGCGGCTCGCGGTTCTGGGTGCCTGCCAGCCGTGAGTGAGCGTTCCTGGGGCTCCGTGTCCCTGCCAGCACGTGCTGTTGTCAGTGTTTTCCATTTTATTTAAAAAAAAAAATTTTTTTTAACCTTTATTGATTTTTGAGACAGAGAGAGAGAGCATGAATGGGGGAGGTTCAGAGAGAGAGGGAGACACAGAATCTGAAACAGACTCCAGGCTCTGAGCCGTCAGCACAGAGCCCGAAGTGGGGCTCGAACTCACGGACTGTGACATCATGACCTGAGCCTAAGTCAGACGCTCAACCGATTGAGCCACCCAGGCGCCCAGTGTTTTCCATTTTAACCGTGCTCAGGAGTGCACGTTAACTCACAGTCCCCTAATGCCACATGTCGTCTTTTGTGAGGTTTCTATTCAAAGCTCCCACCCACCTCATAATTGGGTTCTTCCCTTAATGTTGACCTTCTGCGGTCCTTTGCACATTTTGGATGGAAGTCCTTCATCAGACGTGGCTTCACAAGCACGGTCCCCCATTGGTGGCTTTTCCTTGTTCTCTCAGTGGGGCTGAGTACCGAGCAGAGGCATTTAATTTTAACAGTAAGCCCAACTTACTGGTTTTTTTTTTTTTTTCTTTCATGGATCGTACTTGTGGTGTGGCATCTAAAAACTCATCACCAAACTCAAGGTCATCTGTATTTCCTCCTATTTTCTCTTCCGGGAGTTTTATCATTTGCATTTTACATTTAAGTCTGTGATCTTTTACGAGTTCATTTTTGTGAAAGGTATAAGGTAAGTGTCTACATTCATTTTTTTTTTGCATGTGTGTCTCTTTGTGAATATTTTTGCAACTATTAAATATTAATTATGGGGACCTACAAAGAGACCAGAAAATATTATGATATGATGTTAAGTGGAGGGCGGTGGGCAAAATCCCTTCTCTGCAGTAGCTTCAGATATAGGGGAACAGGAGGCAAGAGAGAAGAGAGGGACAGGATGGTGGGGGAAGAAGCATGGTCTGCAGAGAGCCAGAAGGGCACATGTAGCCAAGCACCCCCCCCCCCCCAGGGCCTTGGGCTATACGCCTGTGTCCTGGAGGAACATACAAAGCTTGGACAGGGCCTGGAGGAGGACCAAGTCCTGGAGAAGTCCTAACAAAGCAGCGAGGAGGGGAGGGCTGAAAGCCACAGATGCTTCCCTTGAAGAGCCACCTGCTAACTCAGAGCCCTGCACAGGCTCGCCGGCGAGGGCTCTTACTAATAATCTGAGCAGCAGAACCAGGGCTGGATGCAAGGTCTCCTGAGCTCCAAGGTCAGGTGTATCTCACGGTTGTAAGGAGACGAGATGAATACCCACTGCTGGTTTTCCACCAAGTCTTTGGGCTCAACTCCACGTGACAACCCTGGTCCTGACAAATGTAGGTTGAGTGTGGGACAAGGGGGCCTGTGTCTGACGACCTGGTTGGCCTAAATGGGCCAGACCCAAAGCAGGATGGGCCTCCTCTGCCTACCTTTCTCTCGGGCCATGCATCTCCCAAAGTCTGGAGTGCAAGGCCAGATGCTAGGCAACTGACACCCCACATTTTCTGGCCAGTCCTTCATCCCCAATCCTCCTCAGGAGCAGAGCCAGATCAGGCTCTGTCTGTCCCTCCCGAGGTACAGACATGCAGCCCAGGGCATTGCAGGGTGTTGTGGGAGGGGGCAGAAGTTGGCTATACTGGCCCTTATTTACAGCTCCATGCAGACTTGGCCACACATCCCTCCCTTCTTTCTTCCTTCCTGTTACCCCAAATCCCAGCATGAAGTCTCAACAGCCTGAATGGTGGGTGTTGACCACAAGTACCACAAGCCAGCTCCTAGTGAGGGTCTGTCCTTACACAGACCCTCCAGTGGGACCTCTATTCAGGAACCGTCCTTACACAGACCCGCCAGGGGAACATCTCTTCAGGGTCTGTTCTTACACAGAGCCTCCAGGGGAACATCTTTTCAGGGTCTGTTCTTACACAGAGCCTCCAGGGGGACCTCTATTCAGGAACCGTCCTTACACAGACCCTCCAGGGGGACCTCTAATCAGGAACCGTCCTTATAGAGAACATCCAGGGGGACATCTATTCAGGGTCTGTCCTTACACAGACCCTCCAGGGGGACATCTATTCAGGAACCATCCTTACAGAGAACATCCAGGGGGACATCTATTCAGGGTCTGTCCTTACACAGACCCTCCAGGGGGACATCTCTTCAGGGTCTGTTCTTACACAGAGCCTCCAGGGGGACATCTATTCAGGAACCGTCCTCACAGAGAACATCCATGGTGACATCTCTTCAGGGTCTGTCCTTACAAAGACCCTCCAGTGGGACATCTATTCAGGAACCGTCCTTACAGAGTAATCCAGTGGGGCATCAATTCAGGGTCTATCCTTACACAGAGCCTCCAGTGGGACGTCTCCTCAGGGTCTGTCCTTGCACGGAACTTCGAGAGCCCTTACGAAGGGAAGAGTTTCCTGAGTGTTGCGGATATCCTAAATATCCAACGTCTATGAAGCTCCGGTGAATTTGTTAAAAATAAAAAGGTGCTGATGGTCATTTGCTGTGAGTTTAATCCAATTAGATGACTTACTTAAAATAAGGCTTTTCATAGGAAAACAGGAGCACGTGCAAATCAGCAGCACACTGGCCCCTCTCCATCCAGGAATCTTCTAGATGAGTCTAGACAAGTGAACAGCCACTCTCTGCTCAAAGACGCCCGAGGACTGGGAGCGTGCTGGCAGCCCAGTACATCTGAATGGTTCCAAAAGTCACAACGTTCTTTCTTGTAATAATCAGAACCTGTTGTTCCTGAAGCTTCCATCCGTCAAAGCTGTGCCTATTTCCCTCAGTCAGCAGCACAGAACAGATCTGTTCCCTGGTCCCTGGAAAAGGGACAGATCCTTGCGTGTCTGAAAGGAGCTGTCATCTCCCCAGTGCCCTGCCCCCACCACCTCTGCAACCCAGAGAGAGAAAGCTGACACTTAGGAGACCCACTGTTTGTCAAGCGTTTTATTTGGGTCAAAACACAGCAATTCTCATTTAGGATGAAGGAGCCAGGTTCAGACAGGTGAACTGCTCGCCCAGGGTCAAACTCGGAGGAGAAGACGCCTATACAGATTCACCCCCTTTCACCCTGAAAGCCGCCTTCTCTCCAGGTCCCGCAGAGTGATGGCCTCTCTCTGGCACAGGAGCACAGCACCCCCGGTCCCATCAGTGTCTCTGGGGTCAAGGGACCCCTCCCCTCACCCTGCCATCAGCCCTTTTACAAAAGGGAACTCTCAATATTCCCCCCTCCCCCGTTGCAAAGATGCCCCTCCTGCACCTCAGGTGGGGACTCTCTCCTCTTCCTCTTCTGCATCTTTTAAGAATTGGTTCCAAATGAGATTCCAGAATGGTCGGCCAGCAGAGTCTTAAACAAATAGGGTGGTTTGAGAGCCTGGGGTAGGCAGCCCAGGCTGACTTTGTGGCTCAAAACCACCATCAAGAGCTCAAGCTCTTCTGTATCTCACCGCCTACGGCAAATGGCCTGTTGCCTCACGTTTGCAAAATGGCAGATGTTCCTCCAGGCACGACATCCTTCAGGAAGAGGACGGACAAAGGCTTTCTCCTCAGGGTGCTCTGTCTTCATTCCAGAAGGGAAACACTCCCCCACACATCTCCTACATCTCAGTCAGAACTAGGCCATACAGCCTCCAAAGACCAATCGTTGGCCAGGAGAGATGAAATGAGCACTAACTGTCTTGGATGGACCAAGCCTCCTTCCAAGGGGCGGGGTGGACACTCTCCTGCATCCCTGGCAGTCACATGGACACAAAGGGCTCTGTCAGCTGGAGAATGGAGTGGAGTCCATGTGCTGGCCGTTAAGAAGGCCAAGGAGGGTGTTGGCTTCACCTTCGGAAATTTAATCACCCTGAAGTGCCAATGCCTAAAAATCTCTGTTGGAAGCATTTCTTTTTAAGAGGGATCAGAAACTTTCGCAAAAGTAACAACAATCTAATATTGAAATCTTAGGCACTACCTGCCAGTAGGCCATGGTGTCCATAGCAGGGCAGATGGGGAGAGGTCACTAAAAGGGAGTTCAATAAATACAGAGGGAGAGAGGAAGGGAGGGAGGAAATGAGGGACGAGGGAGGGAGGGATGGTATGGGTGTATGGAGAGAGGGAAGGAAGGTGGACAGATGGATGGATGGATGGATGGATGGATGGATCTATGGGTAGAAGGATGAAGGGAAGGAAGTATGGTACATATGTGGGTGGGTATAAAGAGAGAATGAAGAAAGGATGGATGGATGGATGGACGGATGGATGGCAGATGGATGAAGGCAAGCTTTTTCACAGGATTCCTTTCGGAAAAATTTTTTTCTATTTTTCTCAATTACTAAGGAATTGGCTTTGGTTGAAAACTGCCCAAGTGGAGGGCTGAGTGCTTTGCTGTCTTTTAAACTCTTCTGGGATTTTCTAAGCTCTGAACAAAGCACAGCTGCCAGCAAGGAAACAAGAGCTGGCAAAGCACTTCTTCCCATTCTCAAGCTAAAGCAGGTGGATAGACGGTAGTGCTCTCTGGAGTGGTCTTTTCTCCCCACTGGCATGGTCCTTGACTTCAGCCATGAGGGCCCCTCACCTGGGCAGAGTTTGGGTTGGCCCCCTCAGACCATCCTCCATGGGAGGCATCAAGCAGGACGCAGAAAGAATCCTCAAAGGATGGATCAGTTCACACCTGGATGGTGTGTGGGGGCCACAGATTCAGCAGAGGTTCTTTGGACACTGTGTGCTCCCTGAAGAAGGGGCCTCTTTAGCTGAGCACGATTTGCCCTCATCAAAGAGTCGGGGACACAGGGTCCATACAGCTGCAGGCTTAAGGAACAGTGCAACACGTAGAATGGTGG
This sequence comes from Panthera pardus, assembly GCF_024362965.1. Lineage (NCBI taxonomy): Eukaryota > Metazoa > Chordata > Mammalia > Carnivora > Felidae > Panthera > Panthera pardus. The sequence continues at coordinate 8,699,114 of NW_026526991.1, forward strand.
GTGTGGAAGTACTTCCACTGTGAGAGGACACCACCGCCTCCCACTGGGCTGGCTATCCAAGGGTGTAGAGGGGAGATAATGCTCTCTGACCTGCATCTGTCCCCGTGGGCCCTCTCCTGGTGTGCGCTGTTGGGGGGAGGTGCTTTCCTGAGGTCACCCGAGGACCCCGAGGTGGGAAAAGAGGTGCTAACCTAAGTTAACAGTGCATTCCCAGAGCCCCCCACCCCCTATCCTCAAAACAGCAAGGATGCCCTTCCCAGGCTTCAACCGGGGTCACAACAAGACCCAAGTTTTGTGCCCCTGTCGTGCAGAAGGAGCAGGACCTTGTCCCTCGTAGGGACAGGCAGGGGGTGCCCGCATCAAAGCCAGGGGTCAGAGAGAGGCTTCCAGGCCACAAGCTGGGGATCCAGCAGGTGGCACAGAGGCCACGAGCCTGGGATGTTAAAAAACCAGGATCCAGTGCCCGGAGTGGGGTCTGTTTGTGGCTCGTCTGTGCCTCCATAGTTCTTTCTTTGTTTTCCTTCAGATCTCAGCAAAGTCCCTTTGGAAAATTCCAGCCTGGCTCAGCTGTGCTGAGGACACGGGAAGCGTCAGAGACTTGAGTCTGAGCAGGCACCTGCAATCAGAGCGCTGAGCGTCCCTGGCAGGGGGTGGTGGGAGGCAAACATGGGAGAAGGAGAAGCCCCAGGTGGGGGGACAGCCCCTCCCATGGAGCTCTTTGAGCACAGACTTCAGAGGGTTCTGGGCCAGTGGTGACCCGTGTCTGCTTAGTGAGGAAGGCTGTTTCCTGCAGGTTAAGAGGGGCTGCCCACACTTGCAGCCTGGGCAGACAGGGGCAGGCCAGGCCCCACCTCACCCCACTCAGCTTTCTGACCTTGGCAGCCATAGGCCCTCTTTGAAAGGAGGAGGCAGAGGCCTGGGGTACAGAGTTGGGGGTGCTGGAGGGGCTGCATGGAGGCCAGCACAAAGTGGGTGTCACTGTGGGTCACCAGCACTTCATCCCTGATGGAAATGAGGGAGTCAGAGGTGCAGGGAGGTCACACTTTGCCCAGACCACGTATGCACACACACGGGCACACGCACATGCACACACGAGTCGCTGTTTAGTGAGCTGGAATTCACACTCTCCACAGCCTACCCACCCCATCCCAACTGCACCTGCCCTTAGCAGACAGGCTGGGCATTTCCAGACGAGAAGCGTATGGCAGACAAGCTGAGTTGTAAGAGCAGAGCAGAGAGGGGAAGGCTCTCAGCACATCGTAGATCTGAGGAGGTCCAGCCACCTGTCACATGCTCAGCGGGCTGACCGAGGCCCTCACGCACCTGACCGCAAAAGCACCAGACAGACATGGAGTGAAAACCAGCCCCTTCATGACAGCACTGAGTGTAGGCTGTTTAAACCTTTTCTGACAAGAGACAGAGCAAAGACTCTGAGGTCAGGATAAACCGGAAAGACACAGCCTGTGGCAAACGATATAATAATGGACCTGGCTGGCCTTTGACCCCCTTACTGGAAGAGAACCTCTAAATCTTTGGAATTTCCCCAGAGGTAGGAGAATGTGTTATTCATCAGGGAGGGAGGGTCTTGGAGTTTATATTAATGAGACGATGTCACCGGGCCCTGATCAGGATGGGGGCCAGTCCCTCCAGAAACACCAACAAAACGAGTGGAGACTTAGGGCTTTGAGTCATTGGATATCAGCCCAGTCTCCCCACCTCTGGGGAGGGGGTCAGGCTGGAGGCCTCCTGGCCATGGATTGATTCTGCCAGCAACAACCTCACCTATGTACTGAAACCTGGATCAAAACTCTGGACCCTGAAACTCAGGCAGATTCCCTGGTTGACAACATTCTGTATATATTGTCACACCTGGGTGTACTGGAGGGAAAGGTGTCCCTGGGGACCATGGGAGCTTCACTTGCAGGGTTCTCCCAGCCCCACGATACATCTGTCTGTGGGCTGGTCCTTACTTGTGTCCTTTTGCTCTAATAAAATTACAAGCACAGACTTCGTGCTTTATGACTTTTCAGGGTTGTCCCAGTGATTTAGTGAACTTGAGGAAGCTTGTGGCCCATGGAGACCCTTGGATTTGTGCCCACCTAGTCAGAGGTGAGGCCTGGGAGGCCGGCGCCATAGCCAGGGCCTGAAGTGAGGGCTGTGTTGGGGAGACGGGGCCTTGCACCTGCACACCTACAAATAACACAGAAAAACCGTGGTGTATTGTGACGGGAAATATCCCAGAGTGGCTGCTCAGAGCAAATAAAGCATAGGGTGGGCGACTTTAATTTCCAACACTGCGTATTTCAGTGTAAACAAAATGGAATGGAATGCACTGTCCACGTGCATTGTTAATATCTTAACTCTACAATGTAGACATATTATAATCCTGCATAGGCTGACCAAAATGACATAAAAATGAAAGCCTGCAACTCCTGAAAATCTCTTAGGCTACAGAATACAGAAAATTGATAAAGCCTGAAATAATTGGAATGATGTAATTATCCAGCAAAGTAATACAGAGAGAGACTCTGTATTATTTCCAATAATTCTTGGACATTGCAGACATTATCTTAATCTATTCCATAAGAATCCCAACAAATTTTCAAAAGTGAAAATTGCAGAGCACATTCTCTTGCTAAATGAGAATTTACCATAAAAGCAAACAGATATACACATGGTGTTTATGTCTAAAGCTGAAGGATAGGGGCCCAAGTTGTACTCAGAAGTGCGAGTTCTTGGTCTCCTGGAAAAGAAAGGATGGGGGGGGGGGAAGAGAAGGGAAGGAGGGAGGGGAGAAGAGAAGGGAAGGAGGGAGGGGGGAAGAGGAGGGAGGGCGGGAGGGACCATTATTTCTATTACTGACATCAGGACAAACATGAACAGATGATCACTCAGGAAGAGAGACCACTCTGGCCCCTGGCTCCCTCCATTGCATCCGTGCTTCATACTCCCTGGGTGTCCTGTGTGTCCCCCTTCACCTCTATACACAGCCACTGCCCTCTGCCTGGACCACCTGGGCCATGTGTTTGCAGAATCCACTTTCTGTCACAATAGCAGTGAGATGTCTTCTCCTCAGAGCACTCTTTTCAGCCCCTGGGCTGAGGTAGGGACCCCCGAGTATCTCCCTTGGGCTCATGCCTGTTCTGTTCCTCATCAGGCTGTCCTACGTGCCCTGGCCATGCCTCTGTCCTTCCCAGGAGACTGGAGATCCTGGGGCAAAGCCTTGCCTGCATCATCACCCAACCATCAAGGGACAAAGTGCCCTGTACCTGGGAAACACTCAAAGAATACTTTTGAATAAATTAATATTCGTACATACAGATCAATTCATTAGAAGCATGAAAATTCAAGGAATCGATACAACAGCTGAGGACCTAAGACATTGATACATAAACACAGCAAACAGACAAAATCTGACTGAAGACAGCAGGGAGTCAAACACACCAACAGGAGGAAGATCCCAGTAGAAAGAGGGTATGAGGACCTGTGTAAATACTTTGGAATGTGAGAGATGGTGGACAATGCAACAGATAAATTTGAAGTGATGGGTGAAATGGAGAATAATCTGTGCAGATACAAATCACCCACATGGACTAGAGGATTTGAGGAGGGGAAGCATGGCTGGAGGGCACCCAGAGCATCCTGCTTAGATGCCCCTGGAGCTCCTGTGAATCCCAGGCCCTGCAGCATGCTACTCTCGAACCTGTGGACAGATGAGCTAGCTTCCCTTATGTCTGATGCCTGATAAGAAGGGAGAACAAGAGCCATGCAGACACCTGCCCTTGGGGACAGGGCTGCTACTGCAGCTCACAGAGGTGACGGCAAGAGGGACCCTGAGCCTGAAAATACTGTCCTTGAAAACTAAACTGAAAATGAGCCACACAATTAAGCAAGAGCTTGATTCCAGCAGGATATTAAAGACACAGCCGGATGCCCAGGACCACAGAGATTGCCACCTCTCCCCTCCACTCATCAGCTGGCTGGCTGTTGGCCTCTGTTTCCTTTTCTGTAAAATGAAGACGGGGTGTCCTCCACACATCAGGATCATTTTGAGGATTGAGCGAATTAAAATGTGAAATGTTGGAAATCAGGCCGAGCACACTCTGAGGGATGCAACGGGTTGGCTTTTACTATTCAGGGGACGACATGTCATACTGCTATCCTAGCATCATCCTCAGGTTGGTCCAGCACCCTGGCTGTGACCCTCAGCCCCCAAGCACCCCTCCAAAGTTTGCAGACTTGTTCTCTTCAGGTCATGGCACCCAGGCTGTGGCCCAATCTCCCTGGGCCACGCCCTTCTGTCACCCAGCAGGGCCTGCTGATCACTCGGCCACACACTGATGTGCCTGCTGTGTCCCCACCTCACACGAACCCCAAGCTTGGGCCTTTTCCACCCTAAACGTGCCACAGTGCCCACCCCACCCAGAGGACAGTGCCAGAGCATTCCTGTCAGATTCATCGAATAAATAAATGAATGAGATTTGAAACTCCTTGAGCTCATCCTCCTATAATTCCACGACTTGGTATGGAAAGTGGGGTCCAGACGACTATCTTGTCTCCACTGGTGATGGAGACCTGACTGGAAGGCTCCTGTTCGAGTTTGCCTCTCAAGAGGTAGCAGGCAGTGAGAGTCTGGGGTCTTTGAGCCCCAGACCTGTGGATGAAGCCAGCGATACTCTCGTGGCAACTTTGCTGCGGGTTGTCTGGATCAGGTGGGGCTGGCCGCTCCCACAGGCATCCCTGTTGGTCTGTGAGTTCCCTTCCTGGCACAGGCCATATCTGGGTGCCTGGAGCCCCGGGTGCCCAGTGTCCTGCTGGGACTTCTCCCAGCCCTGGGCCCAACATGTGCAGCATCAGGGCCACAGGGTGAGAGGGTGATGCTGGGCCCTGTTTGCCCTTCCCTTTGCTGTCTGGGTCTAGCTGTTCTTCCTGACCCTTGCCCACTGACCCCCGCAACACCAGGCCAGAGGTCCCACGTGTGGCGATGGTGGCTTCTTCCCCAGCACCCTTAGCCACACTAAGCCCCATATACACAAAATCCGGTGGTCCAGCTTTTCCAGTTGTTGTGAGTATTTGCTGGTTCTCTTCCCAAATCCATGTTCACCCTTTCCCCCTTGCTCAGTGCCTACAGATTTCCCTTTGGGACACTGTCTCTACTGTGAGGGCACCTGTGTCTGGAGAGGCCATTGCAGACCCGCATCCCAGGTGGGGTCTAAGCCCGTGGCACTGGCTATGGGGTGTATCTATCATCATGAGCCACAGAGACAGGGTGGCTGAGCTCCTCCCATGCAAACATCACCCCGTCCAGCCTCCTGCATGAGGGGACCCATCCTGAGGTCCATGCTGACCACGGGAGGAGGCAATGCCAAAGCATTCAGAGCAAAAATGGGGGACAGTCAGAATGCTGATCACCCCATGCCTGAAGCCTGTCTTCTCTGGCCTCCTTGGTCGGTCTGCAGGCAGTGTCTCCTTTGCTGGACAAACCTACCTAAGACTCCTTTTTTTTTTTTTTTTTTTTTGGTCCCTTGCTGTAGCAAGCATTCTAATGAGGCTAGAAAAAGGCCAGGGAACACAGAATATCCATAAAAGCAATAAGAAATACACACTGATTAGCAGTATACAATTCTCACGTGAGGGAAGGAGACATTAGCGCTGAAAGGGGTAACAGATGGTCTGGCTCAAGGGAGCAATGCCCTGTGCTGTTGAATAAGAAGAAAATAGTGAATATTTTCTTTTCCATATTAACGTGCATATGTAATGTAATTCTAATTTTAAAAAACTCTATGGGGATTATTCTGACAAGGTGATAAAATCATTCCTAAGTTTATTTGGAGGGAAAAGGGCATATACTAACATCCTCACGTATGTAAATAAGGGCGAGCGGGGGGACCTTGTTCGACCAGACACCAAACTACATGGGAAGCCGCAAACACAGAACGTGATATATGGATGCAGGTCCGGGCGAACGTTAATGGAACAGAATCAATAGCCCTAAAACCTCCCTACTTAACACAGGATAGAGGAAAGATTACAAAGCGGTGCTGGAAGATGGATTGTTCCAGGAAGGTTTCTGGGAAAGAGGGTCTTCACATAAAATTCACTTGGACTCTGACTTCACAGCCCTCGCCAACATGCCTTCCAACCCTGTGAAGAGCAGGCTCTGAACCACCTCTGCAGGTCAGGGAGGCCATCGAAGGTGGGAGCAGAGACGAAAATCTCTTTTTCCCAAATAGCAGAATGAGGACAGAGGGAGGCTCGGCCATTCACCACGCCCCAGCTGCTGCTTCCCATCTGCATTGTCTGTTTTAGTCTGTGTTCGGTAACGGACCTTGTGCCACCTCTTGTTGGGCGTGGAGCTGGGTGGATGGCGCTTTCCCAGCCGCGGGACATGAGGTGGGGCCTTGCAGGGCCCAGCGGGATGTGGCGAACACGCGATCTGGACATAACCCACCCGCAGGTGCATGGAACTCAGCCCCGACATCCCTTCTGCCTGGAGTTCCATTTCAGAAAGGGGCAGTTTGAGTTATCCCAGGCTTTCAACATGACCGAGGGAGAAAAAATTCTCCCAATCTGAAAAAGAGACGGAAAGAGGGGAGACAGAAAAATAAAATGTCAAATCTGCAAATGTGCTGCATTTTAAATGATCCAAGCACTTGCTGTAATTAGTATTCCCAGCTAGGCAAGAGCAGAAAGTCAAAATCTACATTTAAATGAAGATCTTTGCAGCCCCTGACCCCTTCTGTCTGCACCGGCTCCAGGTCCCCCAGGTGGCCCACACTGGCCCTGTCCTCCCTGTGCTGCCTGGGAGGGAGGCAGGCAGGAGCTTCAGTTAGGCTTGTCCCCCAGTGTAGACACCCAGCAGTGAGGGGCAGGACAGCTGCAGAATTTATTTCAAATGCAGATGGCCTGGCACAGGTTGCTGTTCCTCAGAGCAAGGTGCTTTTCCCAGGACAGGAGGGGACCCGTGTGCTGGTTCACTCCCTCCATGCAGCCCTGGGAAGGAGGGGACCCCTTGGATGCAACCCATCCTCCCAGAACCCACGTAAACCTGGCTGGCGGCTTAGGGCCCCATGAGTGTAACCAGAACAGCTGCACTGTTTCACTCAAGTGTCTGCAGAGAGAAGACACCAGGAGAGGCATTTAGGCGGAGGGATCCCTGTCTCTGTGCTGGTAGAATCCCTCCCTGGGGACCACTCAGGCCCTCCCAGGAAGGGTCTCCATCACATCACTGGGAGGCAGTGCCTCAGCAGGAAGCTGGAAGCAGGAGGCAGGCGGCTGCAGACTCTCAGGCTTAGCTGAGGTCTACAGTTTCCACGGGTTATCTCCCTGTCCTCGAGCACTGACAGGGGAGTCACAATCAGAGCGGCCCCTGCCGGAGGCTGTGAAGCCTGTTACACAGGCTCACAGGGTTACGAGCCCCATGTTTCCATTGGAGAGCATGAGGCAGAGCTGACCCTCAGAAGGCCAGGGCTGCCCCGGGTCACATGCCCAGTGGAGCCCACCTGGCTCGTTGGCAGAGCTGACCCCAAACCCCAGGAGCATCCAGACATCCAATCACCTGCAAAGCTTCCCAGAAAGGCCTCAGATGCTTCTGGAACAAGGTGGATGAAATGTCACATCTGTAATCTAGTCTTCTGGGCAAGTGGCCACCAGCCACAGAAACACCATGCTCAGTGTTGAGCCTCGATGGAGTCGCTTCATCCTCACGGGGGGACAAGAGCAAGAACTCCCATTTTATGAATGAGGAAACTGAAGTTGAGCGAGGTTAGGCATCTTCCCCAAATGTGCGTGCCCGGCACATTCCAGGCTGCCTCTGCTATGCCATGGCCTTGGCCTTGACCTTGACCTCAGCTCTTAAGGATGTGCACCCACACGCAGAGTCAGCTAACATGCTGGTAGGTCCCGGGGACCCCACAACAGAGGCAGATTTCAGGTCAGGAGCTGGTACTTCAAGCCCCTTATGGAAAGTCTCCGCTTTCAGAGACGCTGAACAATATTGGGTACTGGAAGGTCTTTTCCCCTCTTCTTTTATGATTTTGTTCATCGACAAAATTCACACATTTTCTCACTGCATCCAAGTCCTCTTTCTCTGTGTGTCTCCCACAACTGGCTCACCTCACCTTCCCAGACCCGCCTTCACACCCCTCCCTCCTCCCTTCTCCATAAGCATGAGCCTCCTCCTCGAACCAGCTGGTGGCTGGGGAGGCATGAACTGGACAAGGACCACAGCGGCAAGAGCATGGGGCGGCCCTGCCTGGACGCACACCTGCACCGGGATCCAGAGGCCCTGTCCTGGGACGAGCTGGGAGCACGGGCAGACACAGCCTGGGACTCCCACCTCTCTGTCTGCTGACCTGTTATTTCTCCCCAGGACGTCAGGCTTCGAGCCCGGCCGTGCAGACCCTTCTCCTCTCTGGGGCCGGTGGCCCCACATGGCATCTTCCTGTGCATTATCAGAGGAGTTCAGGCATCACCCCAGATGCTTCCCCAGCTGCCCCGCCCCCCTTCAAGCCCTGAACAAACCACCAGTAATGATTTGTTTGCACAAGATGAAAAAGTCGGTAAGTGAGTTTTTTCCGAACTGCAAGCAGGGCTGTTTGTCATATAAATAGGAAGCTCTGTGCCTGCAGCAGGCCTGACTTTGAGCCGCTCCCAGAGAAAAAGTCCATTTGCTTAAATGTGCTCTGCAGGCACTCGCTTCTCCAGCTGGGGAAACGGATTAAGAGACGGTACCCGCTTGAGCTGGTCAAGAAATTCTCCCAAACGTGGCTGTTTGCGAACAAGCAGGATTTGGGGTTCGGAGGCAGTGGGAAGTCTTACCCAAAATGCTGTGCCATAAACACGATTCTTGGAGTACTGTCGATGCATGAGAAGCCGCAGCCCTGTGTCAGCACCCTGGGCTGATGTCCTGGTGCCACCGAACAGCCCCGTGTCCCCGCAGATGGCGGACCAGGCTCAGCACCAGGCGGGGCTGCAAGAGGGCTAGGGTGTGGCCGGGGAGTCCTGGTCAGGTGCTCAACGTCCCAACGCCCGTAGGCCCCTAGTGTGTCACACCCATGGGCCTCGGGCCTTCCCCAAGGCCTCCGCTCGCTGGGGCTACTGGTCTGTGTGCTCAATCACCCCACAGGAGAGCCTCCAAGAGCCTGCACCCCCGAGGGTCTCTGTGAAGAGATTCCTGGAGCCAGAGAGCAAGACTGGAGTCTGACAGACAGAGAGGAGAAGGGACCTCAGTCCCTGGGGGGCACCATGGGCTCTCACGGCCGCCTGCACTGGAAATACCTCTCTTGCCGTGAGCGATCTGAGGGCTCCGTCGAGTCCCATGAATAGTGAAGGAAGCAACATCAGCACACACTCTGCCCACGGGAAGGACAGAAGCGTTCGAATTGGGGATCTGCACTTTTTCGGCTTCTAGGCATCAACGGCAGGGGCTGGGAAACACCATGCAAAGCACCTGAGGTTTTCAAGGTACTGGCTACAATTGGTATGAACTGTGAATCGAGTGGTGTCGGCATCTGTGCATCTTTCCGTGGAAGTGTAGTTGACTTCCCAGAGGAAGTCTGAGGGGCCGTGACTAATTAAAGGTGGCATTTCCTAATGTGACGTCATTGTGATTCCCAGGTCGGAGCCCCCTGGCGGCTGGCAGGGGGGTGGGAGGGACAGGCATGTGGAAGGGACGTAGAGCCCCTGACTCGGGGCCCCCAGCAGCGTGGCTTCTAGAAGACAACCGGAGCCAGGGGTGGGGGGGGAGCTTGGACGTGGGGGCTGTAGACTCAGGCAACGCTCGAGTCCCCTTGGAAGCCAGGGAGCATCATCTCCTACGTAACTCCCTGGGCAGCGACAGAGAAGCCAGCTGGCCCCTGCTCACTGACCTGACGTGCTCCCTCTAGAAACCCAGCCGCCATGCTGGGAGAGAACCAAGCCACATAGAGAGGCCACAGAGAGAGCTCAGGTCCCCAGTCCCAGCTGCGCTGGCCGTCAGGACACCCCCAGCCCTCACGTCTGTGCAAACCGCAGAACTGCAGGATTCGCAAGCAGAAGAAAATCAGCCGTGCTTTAGCCGAAGTCCGGCTGCCGTGTCGCACGGCGGGAGACGGCCAGCACGCCACCCAGTCGGCCCCCTGGCCACCCTGGGGCCTCATCCTGGGGCTCCGGTGGGCGGTGGCAGCTTGTCCAGAAAGGCTGGGGCCCAAGTCCCCCAGGTGTGTATCAGCCCCACGGGCACGCCTCCGTCCAGCCACACCCCCGCACCTGCTGCGCTCGCTCCCACGGGGCTGTCCTCTTCCTCCTCCAACAGGTGACAGTTGGAAAGGTGCTCTCAAATATGCTAATTCATTAAAGAAAACAACCTTTAAGGCTGAGGTTCTTTACCCATTTTTATAGAAACTCTCAAGGCTCAGAGAAGCAATGCGACTTGCTCAGAGTCACTGAATATTAAAAGAAAACTTGGGTCGCCTGGATGGCTCAGTCGGTGAGGCGGCCGACTTCGGCTCAGGTCATGATCTCGCGGTCCGTGAGTTCGAGCCCCATGTCGGGCTCTGTGCTGACAGCTCGAAACCTGGAGCTACTTCGGATTCTGTGTCTCTCTCTCTCTCTCAGCCCCTCCCCCACTCATGCTCTGTCTCTGTCTCAGAAATAAATAAACATTAAAAAAAAGTTTAAAAAAAACACACTATGGGGCGCCTGGGTGGCTCAGTCGGTTAAGCGGCTGACTTCAGCTCGGGTCATGATCTCGCTGTCCGTGAGTTTGAGCCCCCACGTCGGGCTCTGTGCTGACAGCTCAGAGCCTCGAGCCTGTTTCAGATTCTGTGTCTCCCTCTCTCTGACCCTCCCCCGGTCATGCTCTGTCTCTCTCTGTCTCAAAAATAAATAAACGCTAAAAAAAATAAATTTAAAGAAAACTCAAACCAACAGAAGGCGGCCTCGGGCTGGTTTCTGTCCACTGCTGCCAGAGCTCGCGACACTCATTCCTGAAGCCTTAACACAGCAGTCAGGCCCCCACAGGATCTGGCCCAAATAAACCTCCTTCTCTGTTTCTGTTATAGCAGCGACTTCCTTTTGGGAATTAGCAAGGCCACGAAGGGAACGAGGAAATGACAATCAGGTCTGGCAGTTTCGCTCGTTGGAGAACGTGCACCACGTGCTTATCTTGTTTCACCTTTTGCCCCGACTGCTGGGAAGCTCCACACAGGGCCAGACGCAGCTTGACCTTAACAACAGTGCAGGACTCCAGGCTCTGCTGGCTCAGCATTATTTTCCCTATAACTGTTTTTTTTTCCCCCCTCTTCCCTCTACATTGTATTCTTTCCTGCCTGGCCTTTGTTTTTATGGAGCACGTAAGATAAGATTTTTGCGTATTTAGTCCATTGATGAATTCACCGAGTCCAAGACTGGGCCAGGTACACAGTAAGCAGTGAATGAATGAATGAATGCACAAAGGAATCGCTCCCCATGTTACGGGGACACCTGTGGAAGGCATTTCACAAGGCTGATGTATTAAATACATCACCATGTAGCGGAATTTAGTCTTTATTTCAGACGGAGGACCCTGGGAAACACAGGGAGACACTGGACAGCCACCGGCCCTGAGTGAAGAAGGGTCAGTGGTGGCATCCGGGGTCTCATGGGGGGACACAGGTCCTCACATGGTGATCTCCGCTTTCCTGAACATCTGAAAACTTTCATAACAACTTATTATGGACCTGTGCTTTGTCTGAGTGACTCTGGCCTCTTCCATCATGGAAGCACCCATGACAGACGGAAGCAGGAATCTGCCGCTTGTCCTGGAATTGGCCTCGAGGGTGGAGGTCAGTGGTTGAGGGATGGACTCTAAAACCAGCTGGCCGGGGTTGGAATCCCCTGGCGAAGGTCCATGTAGGCGGTGGCTCCCACTGGCCCCGTGAGTCCTCCTACCCCTCCCGGGCGGCCCACGCGGATGGTAGCATCTCGCCAGGCGATGGTGATCTGGGCACACACCGCTAGGCACCACTTGTCCAGAGCACACGGGCCGGCAGGCACCATGGGGGCATTTCACTGCTGGAGGTGCCGATCCTGAGAACCTCTTCTGGGGACGCCCTGGCCCCCCGCTGTCCCCGAGCAGGGCTCTTCCGGGACCTTCCATCATTTAAGCAGAAATTAACTGGGAAGCATGATTTTCCTGGACAAGCATCATCGAGAGGAAACCCAGAGCTCAGAAGCTGGCGTCCCTCATACTCCAAGTTCACAGGCTGGACCAAACTAGAGTAGATGCAGGGTGGACAGACAGCACCCTCCGATCAAACGTGCAGAGGCAGGGGGCAGAAGGAGCCTCTCTTTTCAAGTCCGGTCTTCAAAATCTACGACCCGGGGGCTGGAGTTCTGTGGCTCCTATAAGAGTTCCTGTGTTGCCCAAGGACACTGCCCGAGAGGCAGCCTCACGTGGTCATTCTGCACCCAAGAAACAGCTACGAATGGCATGAGCCTCCCAGGACAGCAGACCAGGTGCCCTCGGGTTCCCAAACTCCAGAAAGCACCGCGGTGTCTGTCACACTGCTCCCCAGCCCCAGAGAAAGAAGGGGGCAGCCATATGCCCAGAAAGAGACCACACAGCGTGAGGCATTTAACACCCAGGGCACCGGCTTCGGCGTCAGCCTGGGGCTCAGACCCTTGACCCTTTTGCAACTACTTGTTCCTCTGACCCCCATTTTCAACATTTGGAAAGTGGGGGTAATGAGGACCGCTTCCCCAACCACGCTTTGGATTCTGTGAGTTAATTCAAGCACAGTCGGGCGTCTGCCCAGAACTGAGAATCCCCACAAAATCGCAGGACTCTGTCTCGGCCGCAGCAGGTGCAGGAGGTGAGTGGTGGGTGGGGCGACGGCCACAGAAGCCGGTATCCAGGTGTCCCTCGAGTGTCCCTAGTGAGAGAGTAAACCGCTCTCCCACCGGACGTATTCCCATCTCCACTGAAGCGCCAAGCCCACCAGAGCCGCCTGATCAGGGGGCTGGTGAGCCGCTCCTGCTGCGTAGGTTCACGGGCCGGGCTCCTGCCCGGGAGGGTGCTGAGAGACGGGCAGCCTGGACCTCCACATGCACAGGAGGAGGAGGGCGCCGCCCCCTCACCTGGAGGGCACGGCGTCCCCAGGTTGCTGGAGCAGGGACCCTCCCCAGCCTCCCGTGTCGGGACATTTGGGTCACGATCTGAGTTCTGGCTGGAAGACTGTGGGTCGAAGGGACGTGAGGCTCTCAAGCATGGGCCCTAAGCCATCCCGCAGGACTCTGCTTGAACTGTGGACACAACACGGCCAACGAAAGGGTCACAGACCACATCTGCGTCCCTGAAATTCATACATTGAAGCCCCCTGGTGTGGCTGCATGTGGACGTGGGGCTCTAAGGGGGTGATTCGGGTTAGATGAGGCCGCGAGGGCCGGCCCTGACCCCCCAGGCCGGGAGTCCTTCTAAGAGGAGACACTGGAGCTCCGTCTCTCTCTCTGCACTTGCACAGAGACGGGGTCATGCGAGCACGTAGCGGGGACGAGCCCAGCTACAAGCCAGGCTGAAAGTCCTCACGGAAAACTGGATCCTCAGGCCCTCTGTCTTGGAACTTTGAGGCTCCAGAGCCGTGAGGAAGTTTACTTCTGTTACTCAAGCCCCCAGCCTGTAGGGATTCGTTCTGGGGGCCCGCTACCCCCAGGCAGGAGGCGCGGACCGGTGGGGACCTTCAGGACGGGGCGGCCGCGGGGTACACCAGTTAGGGACCAGGCCTTTTCCTTCTCATGGTTCCGAGATTGAAATTGTGCACTGGACCCACCTCCTCTCCTCAGTGAAGGGGGTGTAAGTTAAAAATAAGATATGTTTTTTAATATTAGACTTACTTTTAGGACAGTTTTAGATGAATAGAAACACTGAAAAGATAGTGCAGGACGCTCCCACCTACGCCGCAGCGGGTTTCGCTGCCGCTAACGCCTTGCCCCGGTAATGGCGCGTTGCCCCACGTCCGTTTTTCTGTTCCAGCACCCACCCCAGGACAGTGACGGGACTGCCACAGACTTCCCTTCTTTCCCATGACCTTGGCGGTCTTGAGGAGGGCCAGGTGGGTGCTTTGTAAGGCGGCCGTCCCCTGGGATCTGCCTGACACTCTCCTCATGACTGACCGGAGCGTCTTGCTCGCCGGGAGGAAGACTGGACCATGTGTCTTCTCAGCCCGTCCTGGGAGAGCCACCTGCCATCAGCATGAGCTGTGACTCCTGGGGGTCCCCCTACTCTGCCCGACCTGCTCTTGGTCAGGCTTCTGTGCCGTAAGCTCCACCCCACACGTTTCCCTCCTGTCCTCACGGAAGGAGGCCATCAGGTGAAAGCCCCGCTTCGCAGGCGGGCATCGCGTCCCCCTCTTGGAGGGTAGAGCAGCTGCATAAATTATCTGGAATTTTCCTGCATGAGATCTGCTGCTTCTACCCTATTTGTTTATGTTTACAATGATTCGTTTCTATAGATACGGACTTGAAAATTTACGTTATACTTCAGGTTATAATTTAATATTATTTTATTTATTGTTTTGCACCCAATTTTCCCGACTTTGGCCCCTGGGAGCAATTTCAGTGGCTCCTGTGTCCCTCCGAAATCACTTTCTCTCCCCCTTGTTTGGTGTTTTTGCATCGGTGTGGTTTTTGTTTTCGTTTTGTTCATTAGCTCTTCCTTACTTTCTGGAACTACAAGGCCGCAGGCCTATTGTACATGTATCTTCCCCCAGGTCCTGGACTCAGATCCGTCATTTCTCCCCAGAGCCCTGGTTCCTCTTGTTGGAAAATCGCATCAGAGACCAAGATCTGAGCGCACGGCTTGCTCTCTGCAGAGCGAGGAGAAGCACGTCTAAACGCTAACCTGTGCGCTGGCATATACACACGTCACCGTGAACGTTTCTGTATGCAGCCGTCAGAAATTATATTACATCAAACACGACTTTGTATTGATGCAGCCAATTTCATGTGAATACTTCCAGCCTCTTCTCCTTGCTTCTCTGTAAATTTCCGCCCCGACGTGGCAAACCTGGCCCCCACCCTCGGCGTTTCTTTTACCGAATTGCTCAAATCCAGTGTTACAGTCACAAGAGCGTCCGATTGTCAACCGCCGCCCCTGGGGGCGGACCTCGGCGGGATCTCAGGGCACATGGGCCTTTCCTCTGGGTCACAGACCCCGCTCATTTTCAGTTCCCTAGGTCAGCACCTGGCCCCACGCGCTGAGGCGAGGTCGGTCGGCATGTGTGCGATGCAGTGAGCTGCTCTGCGAGCGGGAGAGTGAGAGCCTCCCTTCCTGTACCTTCGCTATTCCTTCCCGGGGTCCCATAACCTCTTAAATGATGGCTCAAATTTGCATACATTATGCGTCACTCTGTGTGCTGTAAAGTTCTATGAGTTTTGACAGATGCGTAATGTCATCTGCTCACAGGACCCAGCATCCATCACCCGTACATACATATTATACGTATAATTTATCATGCACGCAGCTGTCAGACAGAACAGTCCCATAGCCCTGGCAGAGCTGCGGGCTCCAAGTACTTAGCACTCTTCCCTCCTCCTGACACCCTGGCAACCACGCTCTTACTGTCTCTGCAACTTTGCCCATTCCAGGATATCATATAATCGGGATCATATAGTGTGCAGGCTTTCTCAGACTGGCTTCCTTCATTTCGTGCATTTAAGGTTGACCCATGCTTATTGTGACGTCCTAGCCCCTCTGTTTTTAGAACTTAATAACATGCCATTGTCTGGATGTACCCTGGGTTGCTCATCCGCCCACCTGCTGAAGGACATCTCGGCTGCTTTGAGTTTGGGGTGATGACGAACAAGGCCGCGAGAAGCATTCATGCGCGGGTTTTATGTGGACACGAGTCTCCAAATCAGGTGAGTGAGTACCGAGGCGTGGGACCACAAACGGTAAGACTGCGGCTGTGAAAGAATCTTCCTGCTTATCCTCCACGGTGGCTGCACCTTCTGCATTCGTGGCAGCCGCAGATGAGTTTTCTTGTTGCACCACATCCCCACCAGCATGCGGTGTGGCCAGCTGTGTGTGTGCGTGTGCACGCACGTGTCTGTGTGCGTGCGTGCGTGTGTCAGCCATTCTAACAGGTGAATCTGCATCCCGTTACTGGTCTAATGTGCAACTCCGTAACGGTGATTGTGTCGAGCGTCTTCTCGTGTCCTTACCTCCAATCTATGGATCTTTCTTAGCTGAGGGGTCTGTGCCAAGCCCTTCCCCGCCTCGCACCGGGGCTGTTTCCTCGCAGGGCTCTCTGAGTATTTGCGCACGGCTCCTTCTGAGAGACGCATCTGGCATGTTTTCTCCCAGCCTGCGATGGGTCTTCTATCCTCTCGAGGCTTCGCAGAGCAGAAGTTAATCGTTCTAACAAAGTCCAGCTCGCTTTTCTGCTTCACGGGTTGTGCTTCTGTTGTTACATCGAAAGTCTTGTCATGAGACCACAGCCACCTCCGTTGCCGTCCCTGCTCTCTGTTTTGTAGCTGTGCATTTTGCCTCTAGGTCCGTGACCTGGATGTAGCTAACCTTTGTGAAAGGTGTAAGGAACGTGTTGTTGGTTTGGTTTGGTTTGGTTTTGCATTTTCTTCCAGCACCTGGAAAGACTATCTCTTCTGCCCTGACTTGCCTTTCCTCCCTCCCCAGGGGTCAGTTGACCATCCTTTGTGGGTTGTTCCTGGACAGCTCATTCTTCTTCCATTACCTATGGCCTATTCTTTCTCCAAGGCAGGGCCTCCTGACACTGAGGCTTTCCGCTAAGTCTTAAAGTCAAAGCATGACACCTCCGAGCTTGGTTCTCGGTTTTATCACTGCTGTGTTGGCTGTTCTGGGTCTTACACTTTTCTATGTACGCTTTAGAATCACCTCATCAATATCTACAAAATAGCTTTCTGGGATTTTGTTAGGATGACATTGAATCCACAGACCCAATCAGAAAGAGCAGACATTTTTTAAATGTCGAGTCTTTCAATTCATGAACACAGACGATCTCCCCATCGACTTAGAACTTTGATTTAGCTCATCAGGGTTTTATGGGTTACTGCACATAGATCCTGAGCACATTCTGTTAAGTTTCTATCTAAGTGTATTATCATTTGTGGTTTCTTTGATGGGGAGAATACACATGGTATTCACTTTATGGATTTCAAATCCCAATTGTTCATAGATGGTACAGAAGAAATCAATTGACTCGTGTATTAACCTAGTATCCTACAGCCTTCTATAATCTGGTATCCATTCCAGAAGTTAGTGTGTCTTCTCTTTGGGGTTTTCTACATAGATGATCATGTCATCTGTGAACAAATTTTATTTCTTCCCAATCTGTATACACTTTTCCCTCATCTTGCCTTATTGCGCTAGCTGAGACTTCCAGAAGACGCTTAGGAGGACTTTTGAGAGAGCACATCCTGGCCTTGTTCCTGGTGTTGAGGGGAAGCATCAACTTTCTTGCCATGAAGTGTGAGCTATAGGTGTTTTCTAGATGTTCTTTACCAAATTTGAAAGTTCCCCTCTATTCCTAGTTTTCTGATATAGATGGGTGCTAGGTTTTTGTCAAATATTTTTTCTGCATCTACTGATATGATCCTATGATCTTTTTTTTTCTTCTTTACCCTGTTGATGTGATGGATTACATTAACTGACTTTTTTGAAAGTTGAACAAATCTTGCATACCTAAAACAAATCCCACTTGGTCTTGGTCGTAATGCATAATTCATTTTATACATAGTTGGATTCAATTTGCAAATATACTACTGAGGATTTTTGCACCTATGGTCATGAGAGATATTGATCTACAGTTTTCCTTTCTTGTAATTCTTATCTGATGTCGATATTAGGGTAATGCGGGCCTTATAAAATGATTTAAGGAAGTATTCCCTCTGCTCTTAATTTTTGGAAGAGATAGTAAAGAATTGGTATAATTTATTCCTTAAATGTTTGGTAGAATTCACCAGGGAATCCGTCTGGGCCTGGTGCTTTCTATTTTGGAAGGTTATTAATTATTGATTCAATTTTTAATAGATATAGACCATTCCAATGATCTATTTTTCCTTGTGTGAGTTTTGGTGGATTTTTCTCTTTAAAGAAATTGTTCCATTTCATCTAAGGTATTAACTTTGTGGATATAAAGTTATTCATAGTGTTCCTTTAGTATCCTTTTAATGCCCACGGGATCATCCATGATGACCTCTCTTACAGTTTGTGCCCCCTCCATCTTGGTTAGCCTGCCCAGAGGTTTATCCGTTGTATCATTGATCTCTTCTAGGGCCCTGTTTTGAGTTTGGTTGGTTTTCTGTATTGTTTTCCTGTTTTCAGCTGCATTTCTTTCTGCTGTAATTTTTATTATCTCTTCTCATCTGCTTCTTTTAGGCATAATTTGCCCTTCTTTTTTCCTGGGGTCTCTAAGACAGTAGCTTATTGATTTTAAATCTTTCTTCCTTTTTCATATATGAATGCAATGCTTAAAAATACCCTCTATGCACTGCTCTCACTGAGTCCCACAAATTTTCACAAGTCCTGTTTAGTTCAAAGTATATTTTAATTTCCTTTAAGACTTCTTTGACCCATGTCAAAGGAGGTTGACATTATTTAGGAGGTTCCTGTTTGGTCTCCAGATATTTGGGGTGTGGGGGCTTCTGATCCCTGTTGTTGATTTCTATTTAAATTCCACTGTGGTCTGAGACCATAGCTTATATTATTTTTATGCTTTTAAATTTGTTAAGGTGTGCGTTATGGCCCAGTATGTGGTTTTTCTTGATGAAATTTGATGTCAGCAGGAGACGAATGCTGGATGGAGTATTCTGTAGATGCCAGTTAGATCAAGGGACTGATGATGGTGTCCACGTCAACTCTGCCTCCTGATGGTCTGCAGACTGGATCTATCAGTGCCCCAAGATGGGTGTTGACGTCTTCAACCGTGATGGTGGATGTGTCCATTTCTCATTCAAGTTCCGTTAGCTATTGCCTCACACTTTTGACATTCTGACTTTAGATATATGCACAACAAGGGCTGCCATGGCTTCGTAGAGCTTTAACCCCTTTATCATTAAGTATTGACCCTCTTCATCCCTGGTAACATTCTTTGCCTATAGTCTGTTCCGTCTAGAATAAACGCAGCTACTTTTCTCCTGATTAGTGTTAACATGACCTATCTTTCTCCATCTCTTTACTGTTATTCTCTATGTGTCTTTATACTTAAAGTGAGTTTCTTGTAGACAACATATAGTTGGGTCTTGTGGTTTTTCTCCACTCTGACAAGCTTTGTCTTTGAGAGATTTAGAGCCTTCACATTTAAAATGATTATTGATATAGTTGAACGAATAGCTATCATGTTTCATTGCTCTTTGTTTTATTATTTTCTCCCCCTCTTCTGCTTTTGAGCATTCTGTGTATTCCGTTTTCTCTTATGTCTTATATCCCCATCACATCCCCCTTTCAATGGATTTTCCCGGGTTTGCCTACATTTACAATTAATCCAAGTGTACTATCCAATTACACCATGGTGCTTCAAATTAGTGCATGGGACTTGTAACAGAGGGTATTAATTCCTTCCTCCCTATAATACTGCTATTGTTCTCTTCACTTATTCACATGTTCTTCCGTTGTGGGGCTTAAACTCACAACCCTGAGGTCAAGGGTCACACACCGTACCGACTGAGCCAACCAGGCACCCCATCACTTATCCATATGTTCTAGTCACCCAATATATCATTACTATTATTGCTTTCAGTGCTTGTCTTTTAGATAAATTAAAACAAAGGAAAAAATGTAAGTCACTCTGCCTTCATTTCTTTCTTCTCTGACGCTCCTCCTCCCTGTAGATCTGACTTCATCATTCTCCTTCTTCCTGGGTAAATCCTGACATTTCTTGCAGGGTTTCTTGTTGGGCAATGAATTCATGTTTTTCTGAGAAAGTCTTTGTTTTGATTTTATTTTCGAATGCTAATTCAGTGGATATGGAATTTTAGATTAACCTTTGTTTTCTTCCAACACTGTAAATATTTTATTCCATTCTCTCTTTGTCCTTGTGGTTCCTGAAGATATTGACAGCACAGTTCTTATCTCCATTCCTCTACAGGTAAGGTAACTTTTCTTTTAGCTTCTTTCAAGATTGCTTCTTTGTGTAAATATGATGTGCTTTGTGCAGATTTTTTATCTTGTTTCCTAGATCTATGGTTTGGTGTCTGTCATTAATGTTGGAAATTTTTTTTGCCATTATAACTTTAAACATTCTTTCTTCTCCTCCTTCTGTATTCCCATTGTGCAAATAATTTTTTATCATCTCACAATTCTTGCTTATTCTCTACCCCCACCTTGTTTTTATTTCATCTTTTTTTTTCCTCTTTGCATTTCATTTTGGGAAGGTTCTACTGACATACCTTCACCCACTGATTCTCCTTTCCTCTGTATCCAGTCTACTTGTGAGTACCTGCAAGGCAAGTGTCATTTCTGTTACAGAATGGAGAATGAATGTCCTCCTCAGTGTAGGGGAGCAAAATTGGCCACCCCAAAACTTGTCCCCTTAGCATGTGGATTGTGTTAGGCTGATTATTGTTGGGAAACAGGAGGCTCAGGAAGGACTTTTGACCTTCCCCCCATACTGCCTTAAAGAATTTAGATGGAGGGACTGGTCTGGGAAGGGAGCTAACACCACAGATAACTAGGGTATAATATGAGCTAGGTGTGGTAGACAAAGTCTGATTGTTAAAATTCCTCTCTATGTCCCACTGTTCCTGCGGGGCCCAGAAAACATTTTTTTACCAAACATTTACTCTTTTTCATCTTCCTGTAAATTGCCTTCCTCCTATTTATGGTCCCAGCCCTTTCCCCCCTTCTCCTTAGCTCAGGATGACATATAGACCTCATGTTGCCTGAGTGTCTTTGGAATCTTGTATCTATGTAATTATTTCTTCAAATTTGATTTTCTCCTGTTAATCTATATCCTGTCAATGTAATTCGTAGACAATCAGAAGAATCTTGAAGAGTACAGGAGAATATTTCCTCCCTAACATTAGGATTTCCTTTTGATTCTGTCTCATAATTTCTGTCTCTCTCCTACCTTACTCATCTGTTCTTGCCTATGGAAGACTTTCTCCCTTAACGTTTTAATCACAGTTATTTTAAATTCCTTGTCTGGGGGTGCTTGGGTCACTCAGCTGATTCAGTGTCAGATTCTTGATTTCGGCTCAGGTCATGATCTCACAGTTCATGGGGTCGAGCTCCACATCAGGCTCTGAGCTGACCGCACGGAGCCTGCTTGAGATTCTCTTTCTCCCTCTCTCTCTGCCCCTCCCCCACCTCAAAATAAATAAACCTAAAAAAAATGAAATTCCTTGTCTGATAATTTCAAACTCTGTGTCACATCTCAGTCTGTTTCTGATGCTTACTTTGTGTCTTAAGAGTGTGTTTTTTTCTTGCCTTTAGCATGCCTTGTGATTTTTTTTTGTTGAAGTCTGGACAGGGTTTATTGGGTAGAAATGGAGATAAAAGGTCTTCGGTGTGTTTCACCATAACCTGGCTAGGGGTCAACCTGTATTTCATGCTCACTGTAGCCTAGCCCATCAGAGGGTTCAAATTCCTGGAATGTCCTTGCTTTTGTCACCTCTGATGTCTCTGGGTTTTCCTAATAACTCCTCCTTCTGATTCTGGACATTTTGGCTCTTTGGGCTGCAATCTGCTTTATCGTGGTGCAGTCCTGTGGACAGGGTGGTAGGGGTGGGATACGGGAGAAGTCCAGTCTTAGAATGAGATCTCTGTTTGTCAGTGGTGCTGTGACCCTCACAGGTGTTTCTTAGCTTTCTTCCTCCTCCCGGGTGGGGCAGGAGGGCTGCAGGGGACTGGAGTCCACCCCCCCCACCCCACCCCCCCCCCACACCCCCCCCCCCCCCCGCCCTTCCCCCTCTGGCCCAGGTAGGAGGAGATTCTGTGGAAGGTGTTTCTCTAGAGAGTAGGTCATTGTGATGGAAAATGCTCTGGGCACATCTCAGCAAGGTTACTTCCCCTCCCCTGCAGGAGCCACTGAGTGGGGGGAGGGGTGGTTCCTGAGCTCCTCACTGTAAGAACCCTACAGGGGCTCCTGTGGGCAAAATCCGTGGAGCGATGGGGCCCGCGGCAATGTCTCACTCCCAAGTCATGCTTGTTCAGCCTCTGTCATTTGTCAAAATTAGCACCGAAGTCTTCCTTTCGGTTTGCCGCTGCTGCTCCAGATAAGCTGATCTCAGCCCTGATTCTCCTCATTTCTGTCTCTCCGGATTGTGGGGGGCATGTCGTCCTGCCCCCTCCATTCTCTGACGGTTCAAGGAAAGTCATTGGTTTCCAGTTTGTTCAGCTTTTTTTCTCATTGTAAAGACGAGAGCGGCAACTTTCAAGCTCCTTCCTTGTCACAGTTGAAACCGGATGTCCCTAAATAGACTTTTATTTTAGAATTTACAGAAAAGTTGCAAAAATAGTACATTGAGTTCCTATATACACCCACACCCAATTTCCCCTATTGTTAGCATCCTTCATTCCTATGGTACATTTGTCACAACTAATGAACCAATATCGACATGTTATTATTAACTGAAGTTCATGCTGTATCCAGATGTCATTCGTGTTTTCCCCTAATTTCCTTTTTCTGTCCTAGGATCCCATCCAGGGACATGCCATAACATTGAGCCTGCTCAGACATCCTGGGCTGTGACAGCTTCTCAGAGCGTTCTTGTTTGAGATGACCTTGACCGCCGGAGGACCGTCCCTCAATTTGGGTTTGTCTGACATTTTGCGCACGGTTAAACCGTGGGTGTGAGTTTCAGGTAGGAGACCCACAGAGGTCAAGTGTCTCTGTTACCATATCATATCAGGGGCACATGCTGTCAACACGACTTACGGCTGTCGATGCCGACCTTAGTCACGGGCTGAGGTGTGCTTGTCGGGGCTGCCCCCTGACCTTCTGCCCTGTGCTCTTTAGAGGGACGTCACCAAGCATGGTCCACACTGAAGGGTGGGGAAGAAATGGATCCTTTGAACTAGGAAATGAGAGTGGGGTGTGTGTTGGGGGGTGGGGATCGTATGAGATTCTTTAGCAGGTGGAGGTAAGATACATTCTCAAATAGGTGTGTGTGTGTGTGTGTGTGTGTGTGTATTCTACCTCCACTGCCTAAAGGAGGCACACACACACACACACACACACCCCTGGAGTTCATCTTCCTCACTGCTGTGTGCACCCATGTACGTATATGTATACACGTACATGTACAGGTGAGTAGGGCCCAAGTTCAAGAATGCAAAGGAGGGAGGGCCCAGAGCTCATAAACTCAAGCAGGGGCGATGAAAATGGGGCTGAAGGTACAGAGCCAGGAGATCGTGCCCTGTGGTGATGGAAAGTCCACGTACACGGCCTCATTGGTTCAAACACAACATTTGAGTCTGAACGCGGCCCCTCCGCCGACCCGGCGCTCAGAGAGCAGCCAACAAGCCCGGGTCCTGGCAGACAGCGGCGCACTGACAGGACCCCACGGGAGGGTCCCGGGCCACCTGGGGGTCGTCAGGGGGCGGGGGCGCCTCTCATTCTGAGCCGCTGCCACCTTCGTGCAGATCCCGGGAGCTGGGGGTGAAACCGCGGTCCTCCCACTCCGCAGAGCACCTGATGCCCAACGCCAGGATCACACCTACGCTCAGGCCTCAGGCAGAAAAGGGTTTCTGTCGGCGATTTGCTACTTTCTTGCATCGCTGCCTGTCTCTGGAAGGCAGGATCCTGAGGCCGCCATCACCCCCAAAGTGAACCACGTGAGCCACGGGACACCGCCCGTGTCTGCGTCGCTGCCCCGGGACCCTGCGTCCCCCGCACCCTGGGGGTCAGACGTGCGCGGCCCGGGTTCCAGGCCCGACCCAGGCTCTGGTTCCCACCAGCCTTGAACGGCAGACCCCAGAACTTCCTGCAAAGCGTGCCCCCTCCATCACGGTTTGGAAATTTCGGGTACAGAGAACGCGCAGCGAGGCCCCACACCCACCACCGGCCTCCCGCCGCCTGAGACACACGTCCGCCTCTGTTTCAGCACAACCCCTCTCGCTGACACCTCCCAGGAGGACTGACGACCAGTTGTCAACACAACCAAGGCCTCAGTGCCACCGTGGAAGGAGAAGGACTCGTCTCTCGGCATCGCGGGGGCCCCGGAACGTCCCCTAGGCCTGCGAGGCTCCGCCGTCCGCCGCCTCCTGCACGGGGCTCGCGTGGGTCGTTCCCTACGCCCAGACCAGGTGCCGCTACCTCAGGCTGCCGTCTGAAGGTCCCTGCGTCTGAGGACGACGCTCTCCTCCCAGCGTGTGTTTGCGAGGAGTGGAGGCCCCGGGTGTGGTCAGTTTGTTGTTGAGGAAAGAAGGTCACTTGCCCTGTGGACACACCAGGGTCACCCTCCTGCTGCTTGTAACGTGTCCCCAGCCCCTCCTGTTGGATCACAGCCAGCCTGGGGTTCCCCTGTGGGCAAGGGCACCACGCACGTGGGGTGTGCGCCTGGGGCTGCACGACACCAGGAGGCGGGTCGCAGATTAGCGGGGGCGGGTCGGTCACGCCCATCGTAACCTGTGCCTCAACCTTTCACCTGAGTGGAGAAAATTGCAGAGGTCTGACATCCATTTAGGTGTGTGTGTGAGAGAGACACAGAGACAGAGACACAGAGACAGACAGACAGAGACGGAAAGACATAGAGAGACAGAGTCACAGAGAGAGACAGACACAGAGAGACAGAGACAGACAGACAGAGATGGAAAGACATAGAGACAGAGACACAGAGAGAGACAGACACAGAGAGACAGAGACAGACAGAGATGGAAAGACATAGAGACAGAGACACAGAGAGAGACAGACACAGAGAGACAGAGACAGACAGAGATGGAAAGACATAGAGACAGAGACACAGAGAGAGACAGACACAGAGAGACAGAGACAGACAGAGATGGAAAGACATAGAGACAGAGACACAGAGAGAGACAGACACAGAGAGACAGAGACAGACAGACAGAGATGGAAAGACATAGAGACAGAGACACAGAGAGAGACAGACACAGAGAGACAGATGGAGACAGAGACAGAGCAGAGACAGACACAGACACAGAGAGACAGAGACACAGAGACATAGAGAGACAGAGACAGAGAGACAGATGGAGACAAAGATAGAGACAGAGACACAGAGAAAGAGACAGACAGAGACAGATAGATAAACATAGAAACACAGAGAGAGACAGACACAGAGATACAGAGACAGACAGAGACGGAAAGACAGAGAGACAGAGACACAGAGATAGACAGAGACAGAGAGACAGATAAACATAGAGACACAGACAGAGATAGAGACAGACACAGAGAGACAGAAAGACAGAGAGACAGAGACAGAGACACAGAGACAGAGATAGATGGACACAGATGGGTGTCTGCCTCCCCGTGGGCTGTGATTGGAAACCTTGTTCTCACTTTGGCCTTTCTTCCCGAACATGGTCATGCACCGTCCAGGTGACCCCAGGGCCTGCCAGATTCTCCATAAACATGATCTGAAGAAGGAACAGGCGTCCCCTCAGAGGCCGGAGTTCAAAGAAAACCGAATAGAGAGGACACCCCCATCGAGCCCAAATCGTTATTTAAAACCCAATTTGCACCGTTTTCCCTTTTTACTGGGTTTTACGATCTTGCTGCTAAAATCACAGCGACCAAAGCACGTTTTCCCCTCGTACCCTGAGACCACCCACCGAGGTGAACCTTCCCGCGGACGAGGGTCAGGACTGGGGGGCAGCGGGGCGGCCGCGACCCGTCTGTGCCCCTCACTTGTGCGGCGGGGTGCCCAGAAAAGGGGGAACTGACGTCCGTCCCCTTCTGGGAATGACCCAGTCTGGACACCCGGTGCCCGGGCTCGGAGGTGCCGCGGTCCTGCGGTTGCCGGCCTCCAGACACGGGTCCCGGGCTGCGCGGGCTTCTCCCCCGGCTCCCTGAGGGGGGCGTCTGCACAGGGTGACTGACCCCCCATCCGCCGTCTGGCTCGGCCTCACTTTCCCACGGGGTGGCCTCTGCTGTCACACCACCGGAGGTCCCCAGACCGTGCTCTCCCGTCCCAGAGCCCTCGCCTGAAGTACGTCCAGTCCACGGCAAGTTCTTTCACGCCCACGATGAGCGGTTCTTCATGAGAGAGGTTTCTCAGTTACACTGGTAACACCAAGTCTAGTGCCGAGAGCCCCACGGTGATGGCTGTACTCACACGTGTGGTCCCGCCCTGCCTCCCGCGAACAAGTGAGTGAATGAACGAGTGAGTGAACGACCATATGAATGAATGAATGAGCAAGAGAGCCCCACGATTTAATGCTGGTCTTGCCATCGTCCCGGCAGGGCGCTGGGGAAACGGAGACTGTCTCCCGGGAGGTAAATATTGCGCGAGGCGGAGACCGCTCTGGGGTGACCCACGGAGAAGGTCCGAGGTCCCGGAATCCGCCTCCTCCCCGGGGCCTGGGGGCCGAGCCCAGCCATGTGACTGCCCTTGTCACTTTCAGAACAAACCAGGAAGATGTTCTAAGGGGAAGCGGGTTAATTTAATGACTCCTGCCATTTCAAGCTCCAGAAATCTGCTCACTTTACCCTCCGGGAAAAGCTGCGTTCTACAAAAATCAGGCCACTTGCCCAAGAAGAGGAAAACAGAGCCGGAGAGGCACATCCCTCACGTCGGCCTGCGTTTCCATCATGCTCCTCACGCTCCCGTGGCGGCCGGAGGTCGCTGGAATGTGAACCGCCACCCACTGCTCCGGGCAGGCCCCGGCTGCAGACCTGCTGCCCCTGGGGGGGCCCCGGCATGAAGTCAGGGCCAGGGCTGTGGCCCAGCCAACACCACGGCCCCCACAGCCAGACCTAGACACAACCCGGCCTCTGCGGTGTGGCCTCTCTCCATGTCCCAGCTCTGCCTTGCTCTGTACTGAGCCTCGTTCCGGCACCTTCTTCCATGAGGGGACCACGGTGGCCAACAGCGGCCCTGGTCTGCACGCAGACTGCTCCAGAGTATTTGGGGGTGAGGACTTCTTCTTCTCAATGGCTGCAGGAAAAGCCCCCATGTGGGTCATGTGCCCACCCCCGGAGCACTCAGGGGGCAGGGGCATTGACTGGTATGCTGACTGATGCACTGGTCAGCTCGGGCTGTGTAACAAATACCACAGACAGGGAGGCTTTAACAACAGACATTTATCCTCCCATAGTCCGAGATCATGGCGTGGGCGGGCTGCTGCCTCCTGAGCCTCTCTCCCGGGCTGGTAGACCAGCATCCTCCCTGTGTCCTCACATGGCTGACCCTCCTGTGCCTGTCTGTGTCCTGACCTCCTCTTCTTATGAGGACCCCAGCCAGCCTGGGTGAGGGCCCACCCGAAGGGCCTTGTTTTACCTTAACCACCCCGCAAAAACCCTGACTCCAAATACAGTCACGTTCTACAGTCCTGGGGTTCAGGACTCTGACGTATGGAATCAGGGGGAACATGTCCGCCCACCCTACCAAGTACAGAGCACACCCCCGAAACTTCTGGGGTCAGAAAGCTCCTCCCACCATGACTACAGACCACCAGACCACGAGACCACCAGACTACAGACCACTCTTACCAGAGTAAGAGGTTGAATTTGAGGCAGGAGAAACAATAAAGGGGTTGTGTGCTCGCCCCACCTGGGCTGCAGGAGCTGACAGAAAACAGCGGAAGGCACGGGATCACTGCCCGAGGGACACACAGACGCTGCCCGAGGGACACACAGACGACCCGGCCAAGCAAAGAGCCGACGGCCTGACGCTCGCACCCAACCCGCCGGGTGCCATCAGCCACCAAGCAGCAACAGCAGGTGCACCCGGGTGGGCGGGAGGCAGCGCCTTCCTGGGGGAGCGCCCCAGGAGCGACAGAGCCCAGGTTTCACAAGACACAGGCTCCTGACCAACCCCCACGGAAACAGCATCCGCACGGGAATCTGCAGACTTCAGGGCGGCAAAGACAGGCACGTTCTCTGCTCGGCCACACGGTCACAGTGCCGGCGTGCATGGTGTGGATGTGGATCGTCTGGAAAACGTGTACCTAAACATGCACCTCAGAGGCCTGGGGATGGGTATTACACTTGGTAGTCAAGTTTCCGGTTCCAGCAATAGGACAGATCAATGAATTAAAAACAAAATCCCTTACAAATGCAATTCCCCTGGAAATGTAAGATAAAATGCAATGAACACATACTTTTCATAGAAGAGCTAAGCTTGCAAAAGGCGGGGGGGGGGGGAGGAGGAAAGACAGATTCACGAGCGAGAAGATAAGAAGAGCACAGAGCACGCTGGGTCAGGGGTCAACTCCAGAGTGGCATCCCTGGATGCTCTGCGGGAGGAAGGGGCCACCGTGGTTGAGCCAGCAGCTCTGTTTCCCTTCATCTTCCTCCTTGGGGTTCCATCGCTGAACGTGAGATTTGGGAAGGTGGACATAACACAGAGCCATTGCTCTAAAGCTCATGATTAGAGAAGGAAGTTAACAGACGCTAAGGTGCCTGGCGGGCTCCAGGCCACCCCCACACCGCTGCACATCTGCTCCTTATTGGACCACCTCACTGCGGACCAGGGGCCCCAGACGCCTGGCTGAGGACACACAGAGGAAGGGCTGCCTTTCCACCACTTCCCGTGGGCTCCCACTGCCAATCCCAGCAGGTCGCTGGACACACGTGGCTCTCCATCTCCAACTTCAGGCTCCATGCCTTGTTCCCACGATGCCCTCTCCGGTCCTGCCTTCTCCAGCCCGTCTACAATGACGAAAAGTTAAACTCCCGCCCTAAGCCTCCTATCCCATGCCGGATGCTTGCCTATGCTGCGAGGCAGTATAACCTCATGCAACAGCCATTTCGTAACATCAAGGAAAAGCCAAAGATGCATAGACCTTCCAACCCAGAAATTTTGGAAACGACCTAAATGGCCATTAACAGATGCAAGGAGAATTTGCCACGTGAATACGGAGCCATACCATCAGCATTTCAAACGCAAAATGCCAAATGTTAAAACTGCATGGGTTTCTGTAAGGATAAAACTCAACACGTAATGTTGAACAAAAAAAGAACGAGTTGCAAAAGGAAAGATAGCAATTCTAGCAACATAAAACTTTAAAGCAATAGAAATCAATAATATATCTCACTTATTCATGAATGCATACATCGTATACATATAAAAATAGGAGTGTGAAAACCAGAAGCCAAACTCAGGAGGGGAGGAAGAGAACTGGAAAAGGTGGGGTTCCGCTGAACTTTAATGCGTCATTTCTTTTAAGAAATGCTTTGAAAGAAAGAAGGAAGTGTAACAATCTAACAGACTTGGGTGCGTGTTACGTATTATCTTTGCATGCTTGAAACATATCGGAAAGCATTTCCAATGATGTCAAGCACTCAGCACATAATCATATACGCAAAGTGTCTGGTTCAAAGTGTCGGCTTCCAGTTGATTCGGCCCCCCTTGTTCACTGAGCTGACCATCCACTAAGCTGGAAATCACGTATCGTGTTGCAATTTCCTTCCCGCCCTAATTTTCCTTTGTTGTTTAGTTTTATCGTCACACAACCTTTTTTGCCTGGATCATACTTTTACAAGAAGAAAGGACTTGTCCTTCTTCGAAGAGTCTGTCCTTTTTTTTCTTGCCAATTACAACTGGTTTGCTGTTAAAATGCATCCGCCCTTTACAAGACCGTTTTGATAAACTTTTCTTTCAGGAAGAACTTCAGATTGGCACAGAGGTTGCAAAGAGATTACAAAGAGTTTCCATCTACGCCACATAGTCGCTTTTTATTAATACCTTATATTAACGCAGTACATTTGTCACAACTGATGAAGTGAGATTAATGCCATATTATTAACTAAAGTTGATACTCCACCCGGACTCTCTTACGTTTTACCTAAAGTCCTGTTTCTTTTCTGGGATTCCACCCGTGGTACCACATTACTCAGCCACCATGCCCCCCTGGGTGACTCTTGGCACTGACCGTTTCATAGACTTGCCTTGTTTTTTACGAAGCTGACAGTTTTGCCTTCTATTACATGGAAGGTCCTCCCCTGGGATTTGTGTGCTGTTTTCCTCATGGTTACACCGGGTTCCGGATCTGGAAGAGTATCCCTAATGGTGAAGTGCCCTTCCCATCACACTGTAGTGAGGACTCACACCGTCCACGTGACCGATGGCACTGGTGTCGAGCTGGACCACCGGGCTGAAGCGTGTCGCCAAGTCGCTCTCCTGGCCACATGGTCCTCTTTGGAAGGAAGCCACAACATGCAGCCCACACGTGAGCGGTCAGGAGACTTGCTCCTTCTCCTCGAGGACAGATTATCTATATAAATCATTCGGGATTTGTCTACGTGAAAGACTTTGTCTTACCCCATTTATTTATCTGTGCAATCTTTTACATCAGCCTGTACTCACGAGTACTTATACTTTGGGTGGTAACCCAACACTGCTCTATTTATTTCGGTGTCCCGATCCGTCTGGCTTTGGCCGTTGGGAGCTTTTTGATGCGGCTCGTGTTTCCATTTGATGTGCCTCCATCGCGGTTGTTTGACTTCCCTGAGAGCTTTCGGACTTTCTGGCTCCAGAGCCTGCTTCAGACTCCTCTCATGTACTTCCTGCCCCAGCCCGGAAATCAGCCGCTTCTCCAAAGAGGCTTGGTTTTCGTTTTTTGCTTCGGTCAGTAGGTTTGTTTTTAGAGAATGGAACCAGAAACCAAAATCTGATGTTGCGTATGTGTGATAGTTGCCATTAGGAAGTCAATGCTCCTGGACCCTCCAGCTCCAGAGAGGGAATATACGTGTTATACAAACCCATGAATATACACAGACCTATAAATATCCCATACGTAGCCATCTGCATCTATATTAGGCTAAACATGAGCTCATCGTGTCTATCACCTCATGGATCGTTCCAGGCTCTTCCGGCTGCTTATCTGTAAATCCAGCTCTAACACTATGAACTCATCCACACTCCGTTTGCCGAACTGGTCGGTTCTAGCACATCCATGTAGCGGTATTAGCATTGCTAACCCACACGGCTGTGGGAAACAGCTTGGGCAACCAGAGTGCAGATCTCACGCACAGACTGCATCCGGTCCCCAGGTCGCTCGCCTCAGACCCTGGGGGTCACCTGGAGCCACCAGAAGCTGGAAAAGGCAAGGAGGGACCCTCCCCTGCTGGGGCTTCTGGAGGCAGTGTTGCACCAGTGGGCACCTGGCTTGTGCACGTCGGCTCCCCAGAGCTGTGAGAGGACAGATTTCTGGTTCCAGAGACCTCTGGGAGGACAGCCCTGAGAAGGGTGCGTGGCTCCCACCGTCCACTCCCATGAGCACTTGCCACATGGGCAGGGAGGCCCCACCTTGGGCACACGGGAAGGCCGGAGGGGGCTCCCGTGAGGGCGAGAGCCTTTCCCCAGCTGGGACAAGAACTTGGAAATGCTTCTGGCAAAGTCCTGTGCCCTACAAAGTAGGCACTCACTATAGTGAAGGCTCTGGCATATGTCGCCAGGGTTACCCTTCCTTCCCCCGGCCAGGGCCACCTGACTCAGCTCACAGAAGTTTCTGTCTCTCCCACCAGCATACTGTCAGCCTCCAGCAACATGTCAACACGACCATCTACGTATTCCCACCAGCTTATGCCCTCAGAGACTTCTGCTTGGGCCCCGATCGGCAATTCTGTCCCTCTGGACATGCCCATCTCTGGGGTGCAGTGATTTGCCCCTCTGTCCTCCATCATCCAATGCCTCCTGAAGAGTTGCCGATTCTTAGAGTTTGCGGTTTCTTCGTATAAGAATGAGGGTAGTGACTTCCAGGGTTTGTACACGTAGGAGCAGAAACTGAGGGTCCTCGTTAATGTTTGATATATGTTGTGCGTTATTAACTCTTAAAGCTCAGTCAGAGGCACCTAACTGGTTAATCAGCTAATTCATCCTTTTTTGGCCACTAGTCTCTGGGGATTTAGAAATGTCAGGATGTGCTCTCTCCAGCGGCTCACTTCAGGGGAAGGGGAGCTGAGACCCAGAGGGAACGGCCTGGTCTGTTCCTATAGTTTGCTGTTGGAAGAGTAAGCTGGCCAGAACGGTTCCGTCCCAGCAAGGACAGGAGATGCTTTCAGGTGGGCTTGCCCTGGGGGCACGGGAAACTTCCTGGGTGCGGCTAAGTTCCTGCTGACGACTCAGGTCTTGTGGGCCAAGAACCCAGGCACCACCGCAAAGGGCAACAGGAGAGAGGAGGAAAATCTTGGTGAGCAGGGGGAATGGTGGTGGGGAGCCTGGTTTTCGTGCTCTGAGAGGCTAGAAGTATGCACAAAAGCCTAACGGGAGGGAGAAAGTTTTATTTGGAAGGAAGTGGTCATCAAGGGCCCCCCCCCAATCTTTCTGTGCTGCACAGGGGTCACCTCCTACCAGTGGCTTTGTGCTGGGGACTCACGGCGGCTCCAAGAGCCTGGCTCACCTGCCCTGTATTTGTACGTATGTATCTTTTGACGAGAGTCGTTTTACTGGGCTGTGGGTTTTTGCTTTTGTTTTTGTTTTTTGACTTTACAAGCCATTTACTCTGTATGAGCAATTTTTTATTAATTTCCAGTGTAATGCATTAGAATTAATTGACGTTGCGCTGGCCTATTTTGCAAACGTTTCATAGCAGCTTAAAAGGACGCCACGGTAGTTCTGTGCCATAGAGTGTTGGATAGGGACGCATTCGTTGCAACATCCTGAGTAAGACTATTCAAATCAATCAGGTCTTTACCGTACATACTGTCCGTTTCACACAGAATCTCTTATCAGTGAGTTTCTGCTCACTTCTGTCTGTATTCCTCAGTGCCCTGTTTGTACATTTAGATGCTGGTATTTCGTGCCAAACGTTCAAGATGGATACGTCCTCACTGCATGGCATGATGCTGCTCTTATCAACACACAAGGCCCGTCTGTCCACTAAATGATCGCCGCCTGGAATCTGACCTTTATTTTGAATTCATACGGCCATTCCTCCTTTCTTTACCTTTGCTTTTGCTCAGCAAATCGCACTTGCTGTTTTATGATTTATCTGCAACCTTTCCAGGGCTGTGGCAGGGCAGGGGCAGTGTTTCACCAGCCATCACATTGGGGCCTGCACACCGGCTGCTCACTTAAGAGACATGTGGCCTTAGGAAAATCACTTAACTTCTCAGAGCTTGTACCTCACTTGTAAATCGCGAGCCAGAATAGCTCTTCAAGGGGTTGTTGGAAGAGTTAAATGAGATAGTGAACTTAAGGCCCATCCGTAAACAAGTGCTCACAGTGCTGGGCCCTGTCAGAGGCAGGATTCGGGACAGCGCGACGCACAGGCTGTTCTCCAGGACCTTGTGATGGACTGGACGACCCATGGGTACAAGTATTCCATAGAAGATCTCTTGTGCGCACAGGCCATCAAGGGGAACCGAGGGGTTGTCGGGGCGCCTACAAGAGGGATATCCAATCGGGAAAGCCCTGTTCACCGTGTGGCATCCAGCAATTGATGGACAGTACGTGGCCACTTTCTCTTTATCGTGACAATCCATAAATTACCGTTCGTTTCATGTATGCTTTCCATAAGTGCACTTTATACTGTACCCCCTATCGGGTGGTCTTTGTCATTTAATAGGAAGGTTTAGCTCATTAATATTTATTGCCATTAAGTCGTGTTCTGTCGTTCTTCTGTCATGAAAACATAGAGCTTACTACGAAAAATATTCAGAACAAAATGGCAGAGTCTTAATCTCCCCGGCACCTCCAGAGCGCTTATCCGCCATTAACGAAAACAGTGGCTGAAGAGATAAGTCACCGGGTGAGACCCCCAACATGAAAAATGCTCAGCTTCACAAGTAATTCTAAAATGCAAATGGGAACAATTAGGGAACTTTTTTCATCTTCCAAATTGGCAATTTAGAAGCATAGTACTTGATGTTAGGGAGGGTGGAGTGAAATGGCTATGTTTTACCCTGCCGGTGGAAATGTAGACTACAATTGCCTCTCTCCGAAGCAATTTGGTAATATATGGCAATAGAGTGAAAAGAGTTTATACCCGTTAATGTCATAATCATACTTCCCAGAACCTATCCTTGGAGCAAAAGAGATGCACACAGAGATTCATGTGTGAACGCCCCTCACAGCGGTCACGGGCCTGCTCTCAACCAGCTGGAGGGATGGGGCCGGGAGCGGGAGCCCAGCAAGCCCATCCGGGCCAAGTGTTTAGAGGGATTTCTACTAAATATCAGGGACCCCCTTTTTCCTGGTGGAATCCAGTTTAAAAAAATTGTGTGAGTTTGGGAGTGATTAACAGTATTAATAATATTAGTTACTTCCCTAGACAGTTGAACTGTTACAGTGGTCTACACAGAGTCGCGGGCTCTCCAGACCGTTCCCCATCTTAAGCGGGTTGGCAGGAAAGGAGTTTCCATCACATCCAGAGCCATGGACCCAATGAGGCCATGACTGCTGCCCCACACGAAATGTTCATCCTTGGGGACAATGCTCATTTCCCTCCTTCTTGAGGCAAGAACACAAGCTGTCCTGCTCTCACACCTGACCAGAAACTTCAGAAGGCCCGCTTGCCTGTGCCCCTCTCACAGTATGGTTACTTTCTTGCCCATGCCCAGCTGCCCAGAATGCAGACTTTTGCCCAGTAGAGCCAGGACCCAGGACAGGGACTGGTTCTGCTCATGTGGCCCCAGGTGTGAGGCTCCTATGTACCTGAGGATCCTAAATTCAACCCTTAACCTCCAGGACATTAGGACAGCACATTCGTCTAAGGTGGAGGTTAGAACACAATGCATTTAACAGATTCCTTAAATTTGTTTTAATGTTTACTCATTATTTTTGAGAGAGAGAGAGAGAGAGAGAGAGGGAGAGAGAGCAGGGGAGGGGCAGAGAGAGGGAGACAGAATCCGAAGCAGGCTCCAGGCTCTGAGCTGTCAGCACAGAGCCCGACACGGGGCTTGAACCCACGGACCGCGAGATCATGACCTGAGCCGAAGTCGGACGCCCAACCGACAGAGCCCCCCAGGCCCCTCTGGCAGATTCTTAACTCAGACGTTCAGACAGAATGTGCTCTTCCTTCAGTTCCCCAGAAGCGTCAGAGCCAGTCCTGCAGGATGTCCCCCTCTGACGTCCCCTCTGACCTGAGATCTGGCAAACCAGTAGGTGCAGACCCCGTGATGTCCTCTGAGAGAAACAGGTACAGAAAGGGAGGGTCTTTCTCTGTCTTTGTTCCAACTGCTTTTCCAAATCATCCAGAACACGCTGCCTCTGCAGCGCTCGGTAGGCGAGCTCCACGTAAACAAGAACCGCGGCGCAGAGATCCTCTGGTTCACGCAGAAACTTCAGGTACAAATTGCAGCGTTTGAGGTACGCATCCTGGTGATATCCTCCCACACTTAGCGCGTCGACTGGAGACTTTCCTGAGAAGTGAGACAAGAAATTCAAAATACATCTCATCAGAGCGTGATTATTCTTGATTATTCACCAGATGAATCGGGGAGAAACACACCATTGCTGTCTGCGGTTGGGAACCACCAGGGGAGGCGCCCGCGTAGACCAGCAGCCTCCGGTCTCGAGCCCTGGAGCAGCCGTGGCCGTGGGAGCAGAGGGGGTGTGGACGTGGCCTTGAATGCCAGGCTAAAGATTTTAATTCAATGATTTAAGCCATCAGGTGGGTGACTGGCTCTCAGGACAGGCTTTTTGTCTTCAAACACAACGTATGAATTTGTGTGTTTACATTAAGTGGTTTGACTGTCAGAAAATACATATGTATTTTGCATTTTGAAGTATTTTCCTTACGTCCCTTAACATGGAGTTGTCCGCGGGGAGTTCAGCCAAGGAACCTGTAGTCGGCCTCGGTTTACCTCTCCCCTCTGGTGCTCACGGAGCCCGCGGTTTATAGGGCCAGGCGCTGAATTGATTAGGTGTGAATTCCAAGCTGATAGCTACTCATCACTTCGCGTTACCAAACTGTATCAAAGCCGGGGAATAAAAGTGCTTTTACACGTCTCTTCATCTTTTTTCATACTTTCTTGCCCCAAGGAGGAGTTCTTATCACCTCTCTGTGGAATTTAATAGCTGTGAATTACGAAGCCAACAGCACGGGGAACCTGTCTCCTGTCCACTAAGGAGCCGGGCTGAGTGTTTTCCTTCTGCAAACTCAACGCCAGCTGTTTACAAAGTCCAGGGCATGCGGACTGAGGCTTCCAGCGGGAAGCGTGTCCCTGGGAACACCCAGAACTTAGGAGACCTGGCCTGGGAGTGCGTCCCGGCCACCGCCTGTGGGACCGTCCAGGACCCGAAACCCGGCCCAGCGCCCACACGCCTGCTCACACGGGGAGCGAGCGAGCCACGTAGAGACCCAGGTTTTAGCAGAGAGGCGGACAGTCTGCGTGAAGTTGCTTCTCTGCTGGGACACGCGCCGACCCACAGCTCGTGTGGACTCACCTCCCAGCCCAGTGAGGACGCCGATGCCCTCACGTTCCTCCCGCAGATCTCCGGGCCGTGCGCTGGGTCGTGCCGACGGTGAGGCAGCTAGTGGGCTACTCACGGCACCTGCCCATCAGAGTCAGGTGATTGCAGCCTGCAACCTGCATGGTGGGCAGGAGATAAAGAAGGTGACCTTGCGCCCTGGTGCTCGGTGGGAGTCACCTGCTGTCTTCAGGGCGCCCCTCCCCACCCGCCGACCTCCCGGGGCCTGCACTGTCCTCTGGCAAGCTAACAAAGACAGGGGACTCCCGGGCACTTAGCAGGACAGAGACAGAGGTGAACGAGTCCTTGACTGGTGACCAAGCAGAGGGGGCGAGGGAGAGCCCTTCCAGATGGCGGGGTCACTGACACCTGCCGAGAGCAAAGGCGCCAGGAGCCCTCCACTCAGGGAGGGGCTGGGAGCGGGCCCAGCTCGGGCCTGGACAGAGGCCGCCCCGGCATGTGCCGCCGCCTTGGTGGGCAGATCATTTGGAGCCAAAGACACAAAAGGCTGCGGACTTAGGAAGAGTTTTGCCCCCGCCCCCAGCCCCAGCCCTCCATGTAACTGAAAGATCCGGACTCGGACTGACCCGGAAGAGAGAGGTCATCAGAAGTAGGTTCTTTGCTTTGTATCAGAAAGCTTCATCCCCACGGCTAGTAAATGCTTAGCAAACATTTGCTCCTCAGTCTCCCTGGGACTCCTGTCCCTCCCCTCCCGACCCCCAGGCCCCCGCCTGCCCCTCAGCCCAGCCTCCATTGCCTGAGTGTCCCTGTGGGGCTCCCGTATGCACCATGTTAAGTGTGTTTTTCTCCTGTTCCTCTGTTTTATGTCAATTTAGTTAACAGGCAGCCAACGAAGCCAGAAGACAGGTGTCTCCCCACGTCAGGCTCTCCACGTGGCCAGGCTCCTCCTGGCCCAGAACACCTCGCAGGGCTTCTGGTGGGGCGTCGAAGCAAGGTGACCCGCTCCATCAAGTCAGGAAACTTCCCGAAAAGGGGGGCATCGGGCAGGCAGGGGAGAGGGGACAGAGCAAGGCAGGGGCAGGGGCAGCAGGTGGACCTCTCTGGGCGCCAGACTGGGCTTCCTCCTTCCGGTTTCTCTGCCCGCGGGGAAGGCTCAGCTGCCCCCCGTCTTGCAGGCCAGCAACTTTGGGATCAGAGTCGAGTACCTGCCCCAGCGACCCTCAGCCTTGAGATGCGTCCGGTCACTGTGCGGACGGGGTGTCCCGATGGAGAGACCTTTGTCTTCCCACTGCTTTGTTGCCCCCGAAGAAGAAACCCCTGCAGGACGCTTGGACCCGCATCTCAGACCCAGCAGAGGAGGGGCCGGAAGGGCCAGGGGGGTGGGATGCTCAGTCTGAGCAGCTGGGGGTGGGACGGGGGGGGGGGTCTCCCTCCTGCAACTGCCCAGCTCCTCCCCGAGGCTCCTCCCCAAGGCCGCCTGCGTCGCCGGGCTCACCAGTGGCCACGTGCGCATATCCTGCGCGGTGACAGGACTCGCGAGATGGAGGCGTAGGGCTCAGGAGGAAATGTTCCCTTAACCCGGCTGAGGAATCGGCAGGAGAGAAGGCCAACGTGTCACTTGTCAGAGGCGTGTCAGACACGTCCCCTGACTGGGGAGCCCGTGCGGGAGCCAGCCACGGCCAGGCAGCCGCGCAGATAGGGGTTATCCCACAGGGAGGTTTTCCACTCAGGAACCCCCTCCCGTGTCTGAGAAAAGGAAGGAAGGACCCCCGGGCCCCAACAACAACACCAGCCGCCCCGCGCCCCGGCCACTCAGGCTCACCAGCCCTCGTGCTCAAAACCAACCTCCCCGTTTCCTTCCTGAACCCTGGCGAAAGCTGGCCTTCCTTCGTGCTCTTTTTGAATCGCGTTTGCCCTGCTGTTCCCGAGTAAACTCGTCTCCTGAAGCAACTGGCTATTTTACATGAAAGATCCACACAAAGCAGGTGGCTGAGGCCGTGCGGCTTTCCAACGGCATCGCAAGAAAGCAGGGCAGGTGCGCTGGGGCGGGGGCGGGGGCGGGGGGGCCCGGGCTGTGGGGTCTGCTCCCCGCTCTGTTTCGCGGGATGACCGGGGCCAGCCTGCGCAAGGACGCCACCTCAGAACATGCTTCTCTGCCATAAGGATTATTTTGAGCTGCTTATTTTAAGAAACAGCAGAAGCAGGAGGTCTGAAGGCAGGGTGGCGCTCACCCTTTTGTGAGGGGAGCCAAGGCCCTCTTGGCCGTCGGTGCGGGAGCCAGAAGAGGAGACTCCAGATCACAGGCCATTCTTATCCGTGGAGGGAGCAGGACTTCAGCTGCATAATAACAATCTGGCCCTTGTTGCCGGGTTCTTTCCTGGTCGCCTCCCAACATTGACTCCCAGCCCCCCAGGATTCTCCTTTGTCTTCAGCTGAAGACAACCCCCTCGGGAGGTGGTGGCCGGGGGCATCTTGCAGAGTTACTTTCCCAAACAAAACGTAAACGATTAAAGCAAAGGAGTTTTGTGGACACTTTGAGTACATCAGTCTCCGACACGGGGGTGCGTGCTACGATTCACAAACTGACTAGGCACAATCTGCTTCAAGGGGTCTCCTCGCAAGACCACCTGGGACACACCCAAGTAGGACCTTGTGCCGTGAAGGAATTCGGGGCAGGCCGGCCTCCTCCCCCACAGGGCTGGCGCTCATTCGGTCTGCCCCTGCACAGCCGATCTGGGACTCTGAACTTGGACTTCCTCAGCTGGAATAAAGACAGCAGCAGCGGCCTGGGGGCCTTGAAGCCAGCCGTGGAGGGGGTCTGCGCACCGTAGGGCCTCCGAGGACGCAGCTCCATCACAGGCTCCTTGAGCAAGAGACAGGTGATGGCGATATTTATCCGGATTCAGCTCCCCATCTTCTCCGTGTTCCGGAAAAGCTGCTTCCTTAACTTCTTACCTCATTCTGCTATTGTCATTTTAAAGGGCTCCGGAGTAAGGGAAGCAAAGGCCCCCAACAGAGACCGCAAGTCCGTTAGATCAAACATCTGCTATTTTATTAATTCCTTTGAAAGAGCCCAAGGGAGGTCCCTGCTGCCCCCGCTGGAGAGCTTCCTGGAGGCAAGGGGCTCCTGCAGGCAGGGAGGAAGTGGCGGGGGGGTGGCCCCCAGGGGGCAGCAGTGAGGAGGGGAAACTTCCATGCTGCCTCAGAGGAGGGTGTTTTTTTTTTTTTTAATTTTCTTTCTCTTTTTCTTTTTCTTTTCTTTTCTTTCTTTTTTTTTTTTTTGGAGGAAATAAATCTTTAGAAGTGAGAATTATAATTGAACCAAGTTCAGGATAGCCAAGTGTAATTTTAGCAACAAAAGTAGATGGCTCCAGAAAAAGACGCTCAGGAACAGTCCGATTAAGCTGCAAGGAGATAATTGGATGGAGTTTGGTTAGACAGTGCTTTGAGTGTTAAGAGGGAAAAAATATCATCTTCGGAAAGGAGAAACCGATGCCTTTGATTGTGGTAACGTGGAGGAACGCAGAGCAGGGTAATTCTGAGAGTGTGAGGCTGGGAGTTTTCATCCGAAATCTCCGATGGAGAGCCTGGGACCAGCCGAGAATTATCCAGGAAAACGTGATCCCTTTAAACCTGACACCGTCTCCTCCTTGGAAACTCTCTCTCGGTTGCCCGTGCACCCCGAGGGCAGGTGGCCAGAGATGCTTGGCCCAGGACCACTCTGTGTTGCTGAGCAAGCCCCCCCCCCACTCCCGCCGCCCCCAACAGAGTCCAGGACAACAGCAAACCTTCAAAGGTGCTTCACAGATGAGGGACATGGGTTTTTATTACCAGCCTGTCGTTCAAGTTACTGGAAGTGGCAATGTAGCTCTCTTCTCCAAGTTCTGCTGTTCATATTTTAAGGTCCTGGGCTTGGGGGCGGAAGAACATTTACATACAGACATTGTATCTATTGTTTGATAGCTTCCTGTGAGGCGAGCTGGCATTCTGAATCCAAGGGGACCAAGTCTTCCCTCTAGAAATAGTAACTAAATGAATACTTTGATACATGGTGTATCAGTTTCCTAAGGTCTCCCCCCCCCCCCCCCCCCCCGCAAATGATCACAGGTGGGTGGTTCCGGAAGCCACGAGTCCAAAATCAAGGTGTCTGCAGCACTGTGCCATCTGGACTCCGAAGACAGTGCTCCATGTCTCCCTGGCTTTTGGTGGTGCCGGCCGGACGTCCTCCGGGCTTCTTGCCTTGAAGACACACGGCTGCGGTGTCTGCCCGACTTTGCATGACCTCTTTCCCTTCTCTCTGTGTCTCGCCTCCGTCTCCTATAAGGAGCCCTTGGATAATCCAGGATGATCTCCACCGGAGCTCCTTAACGTCATGGAATCTGCATAGACCCTTTCTCAAATACGGTCACATTCGTGGGTTCCACGTGGACTTATTTTCAGGGGCCACCGTTTATCTCACTGCACGTGGCTGTATCTCTCGCTCGTCAGTTAAACCACTCCATGACAAGACAACCAGAATGAGGGTCCGGGGACAGGGAGTATTTTGGGCCGTCCAACCTCCTCTCACTAATTCAGATTCATTGTTGAAATGATTGCTCTCAGTGACTGGAGGGTCTGAATTATCCCATCTTACAAAGAAATATAATCTCATTATTTTGAGCTCTATGGAGCAGATCTGATGGGGCCCACAGGTCATCCTTCCTGACTTGTGACCTGTCAGCACCTCATCCACAGCCACCTGCCACTCCAGCAGGGCCCACAGGGAAGTGCTGGAGGATATTATCTGCTCCGTGATTTGCCCCAATGAGGCATCACTGATGAAAATGCTTCAGATCTGAATGCGAAGCAAGGATTTGCTTAACACACTGACGTGTTTTCTCCCACTAGACAGTAAGGATTTGTAACTGGCTGCCCTTGCGTTTTCTACCAAGAAACTCAGAACCAAATGTGTGCTCCCATTTGTTGCAGATCCAGAACTCCAGACCTAAATGGGTTTGTAGGCATCTTCCCACTGGCCAGACAACTGATTCGGATGATACTTTCTCAGATTCCAGCATATTGACTATTTTATTTACTATATTTTCTTCTAAACGAGTTTAAACTTTGTGGAATGAATGAATGAAGGACTGAATGAATGGCTAGCTGGCTGGATCAACAGACGATGGATGGTTAAATGGTTGCATGGATGGATGGATGGACGGATGGACGGATGGATGGATGGATGGATGGATAGGTAGATGGATGGACAGACAGACAGATGGATGGATGGACAGACAGACAGGTGATGGATGGACAGACGGATGGATGGATGGACGGATGGATGGATGGATAGGTGGATGGATGGAAGACAGGACAGATGGATGGATGGATGGATGGATGGATGGATGGATAGGTGGATAGGTAGATGGATGGATGCATGGATGGATGCATGGATGGATGGATGGATGGATAGGTGGATAGGTAGATGGATGGATGCATGGATGGATGGATGGATGGATGGATGGATGGGTAGATGGATGGGCAGACAGACAGACGGATGGATGGATGCATAGGTGGAGAGACGGATGGATGGATAGATAGGTGGATGGATGGATGTGGATGGATGGACGGACAGACAGACAGGTGGATGGACGGACAGACGGATGGATGGATGGTCAGATAAAGGGATGGATGGACATACAGATGGATGGATGGTTGGATAGATGGCTAGCTTACAGAAATAGGATATTTTTAATCCATATAGAAATCTGATTCAATGAACGTAAATATTAAACATAGAATTACAACTACTGATCAAGGTTTACCAGAATAGAAATTTTCAATCTATTTTAAGTCCCTATTATTTTTTACATGATTCAGAGAAATAATTTGTTTTCATTTTTATTTTACTGAAATTAATTTTGTGGGAATCGATTGTTTCATATAAATTACACAATAGATATCCGACTCAACGATCGGTTTGGCCACAAAAGGTTTTGCCAACTATACCAACGATAAACACCGGTTGCTTTCTAAGTGCAAAATTCGACACAGTTCAAATTTTCCTAGTTAAATTTTGCATATTTAAATTTTGTGGAAACGATAATAATACATTTTGCTGTGTGAAGTTTTATTCCTTGCCACATTTATTTTGTGTTATTTCTACCAGCAATGTTCAGTATGAAATAAATAAAATGGAGAGTCCATATGTCTCTTTTATTTCAAAGGAAAATTGTGAGAAATTCTCCTCAGATACTTGAGATTCACTGTTTGGTCCAGGATTTCTTTCCATGGTTGCCATGTTTTCTGAGAACCAACAAGCAAACAGAGGGGTTAAAATAGTTGATGTCAACACAAGAGGGTCAGAGGCAGGTGCAGGGCTCACCCTGGGGGGTGCTTCGAGTGTCCTGGGGGCTAACTCCAGGGAGGAAGAGGGTACCCGTGATTTCCTCTCAAACTCAGCGAGGGCCCCACGGGGGCGGCTCTGGGAAGGCGGTGGCAGCTGCGGGGTGGGAACCGAAGGCCCTCCATCTTCGCCTGGCCCAGCCACCAGCAGCAGCCCCCTCGCCCACCCGGATTCTTTCCATTGTCCCAGAGACTCTGCTGGCTTCTCTGTCACCTGCCAGGGGCAGGCTCACAGCTCACCTGTCCCCTCCTGAAACCGGTCTCAGCCCTGTGCAGCCTCACAAGTCCGTTTTCCCCGACTGAGTCCTTTCTCCCAGGACTGAAGGACCCACATAGTCCTTGGGTGTGTGCACTGCAGGAGCACCGTGCTGGAGCACCCCCCACGCAGCACCCCGCTGGAATACCCCGCTGGCCGGAGGCAGGTGAGCAGGGTAAGCTCCAGCCTGCCCTCTCTTCCTGGCTCTGCTTTAACAACTTCCTCTGCTTTCTGTCCCTCTGACCCCTCCAGGCCTGCCTTCCCAGAAACCTCAGCCCCACCCAGGACAGGGTTTCTCTGACTCCCCCCCTTTCCATGGGAACCCAACACTCGTTCTCTGGGGTCTCCAGGGGCTCAGACATCGTAAGACAAAGGCTGGAGGAGTGTCTCCAGCAACGGCAGCTTCCTCCCGCCTCTCTAGTCTGTTACTCTCTGGGCTCAGGCCTCTTCCGGAACAGGCAGTGGACTCGTGTGAGGGAGGTGATCCTGAGAAGGGCGGGCGGGGGGGGGGGGGGGGGAGGCAGGATTGGGAAGGAAGAGAGAGGGGGAAGTTGCCTCGTGAGGCATTACCCATGTGAGCGCTCCGTGCCATCCCATCGGGAGCCCCCCCAGAGGTGTCCTGCCTGGGGCTGGGCCTTTACCACCAACTCCATCCCGCACAACAGGCTCCAGCTGGTGGCACAGTGGGGACGTCTGCTGCAGGGACCTGTGCGGGGGATCCCCATGCAGCCCCCTGGAGAATGGAGGGGGAAGCAAGTGGATAATGGGGATGTTACCAGAAAAACCTTCATGGCTGATGTGACACGTGTCCACAGCCCGAAGAGAAGCAGTTTCATCTGGAAGGATGCCCCAGGCAGAGCGCCGTGTGCACAAAGACGCATGGCATGCAGGGAATCGGGGCACCTTCCCTGTTGGTCCCTGTGGTGTCACCAAAGAGACCGTAAAGCTGTCTATAAACATGCACATCTTCCCCAAAGGCCAGAAAGTAAAAAGATGGTCAGCTTTCTGGGTCACATGGTCTCCACTACAACCCCCCCCCCACCTCAACTCCACCTCTGCAGCTTGAAA
This sequence comes from Panthera pardus, assembly GCF_024362965.1. NCBI lineage: Eukaryota > Metazoa > Chordata > Mammalia > Carnivora > Felidae > Panthera > Panthera pardus. The sequence continues at coordinate 8,743,251 of NW_026526991.1, forward strand.
GCAGCTGTGGGTAACAAAGGAAACAGCCGGCGGTGGGAAACGTGCCAATAAAACTTGATTTACAAACCGGGCCGAGGGCCAGCCCCGGCTGCAGGCATTAGTCTGCCCATCTCTGCTCTAGCGGGGCTTGGGCTCTTTCGGGGAGCAGGTAAAAGGGGACCAAGTCCCTCTGGCTTCCGGAAGAGGAAACGAAGGGTAGACGGGACGTATGGGTGTGTAAACGCACACACAGCGGTGTATCTGCCCTCCGGGGATGGGGGACGGCAGTGCGGGTCGTGGGGAAGGGCAGCTGCTCTGTGCACATGGCTGTCTTCTGCCCTTGGCCCGTGGGCGACCTCCATGATTACTGAAGGCCCATGGACAAGCTGGCCTGGGGACGGAGCCGGGGACGGAGCCGGGGACAGCACAGTGCAGGTACTTCAGACGGAGGGGACGTTCAGACGTCGAGAATGTCTCTTCCCCTGAATTCTGAGGATTGTGGGGTGCAAAGGGCACCCCAGCACAGCACCTCTGATTCACGGCTTGCCTATTCTTTTGTGGGATTCCCTAAATATTTTGTGGGAATGTCTTCACCTGACCGGGAGGGCCCAAGTGGCGTTGGAATAACCATCTTCACGTGTTTTGCATTTCTCTGAGGAACACACGGGAATGATACGACTCACCCTGGTTCCTCAGCAGGAAGGATTTAGGAGGGAGCCTCCGATCTGGCGAGTAGGGGTGGGTGTCACGTTGGGGCTTCCGGCTCCCTCCCCGCGAAAGGCCCGAGGGGAAAAGAGGTTCATTTACGCCTCACAGCTCTGCTGTCTGGAGGGAGCCCTAATTCTACTTCAGACACTTTCAGAAACTCTGGCTGTTGGCGAAATTTATGAACAGAAGAGAAGGGGCCTGACTGTGTGGGGAGACACTCGCGAGGCCCAGAGCTGCTCTCAGTGACAGGAGAGGGAGCAGGGGTCTCCCTCTGGCACTTGGCTTTGCAGAAACCGGCCCTGGATTCCACAGTGGGGGGGGGGGGGCTGGCGTCGTTGTTCTAAGACCTAAGACCTAAGGGGGAGCCACTCTGGATCCTCCTTCTTGAGATCACCATCCCCCTCCCTCACCCGTGCGGGTCCTCGGTCCTCGGCGGAGCTTTTCCAGGCACTCGGATGGACCAGGCTTGGGGCCGGACCTTGGGGTTAATGCGCAGCCCCCATGCTGTCCAGGAGCCCAGCCCTGTGGGAGGAGAGCGCAATGGGGGGACACAGCAGTGAGGAGGGGGCCGGACAGGCCAGGCATGAGAGGGAGAAGCACAAAGCAGGAGAGGGGGAAGGGGGCATGGGGTCAGGGCTGTGATTTTAGACAGGCCACTGTGAGCCTCTGCGAAGGCAGGCCGACTCCACGCAAAGGCCCTGGGTGTGCGCGCACAGCGCTGGGGGAACAGTGGGGGAGGGGGGCGGTGCAGGGGGAGGAGGATCCAGGACGAGGTCATGGGCAGATTTTCAAAGAGGAAAGGGGCCCTGAAAGGGTTTGGGGCTGTCTCTTTGTATTTTAAACTGGTCCTGAGGCCAATGCTTATTTGCATATTCTTCTGTATTAGAGACCATCCCCTGAGGACCCCGGACCATGTCACGGGAGAGCCCACATCACAGGGCACGCCAAGTGCATCAGTGTTCCCAGGCCTGGAAGGAAGGCAGCGTTCACCTGGCACCTGGGGCCAGATGCAGAGGTAGGATCTGAGGGGACTCCTTGGACCTCACTACAGGGGTGTCTGGGAAGGGCACACCTTCCCCCTTCTGTATACAGGGCCCGGGGGGCGGTGGCCGGCAGGGAGATCGGAGGGGCAGGCATGGCCTGGGCCCAGGTCTTGGGGGACCATCTGACACTAAGCAGGCCCTCCCAGGTGCTTGTGGGAGGCAGAGGAAGGGGTGAGGGGAGGGGGCGGGGTGGGGGAGGGAGGGAGTGTCCAAGCACAAGCCTGTGCAGCTGGGGCCTCCGTGGGGACCTGCCCCGAGTGGTGGGGCCCATCCCTTCCAAGCCCACGGGATTTCCATTCTCACGCAGGGCTCAAGTTAGATACCAAAGGGCAGGAAAACCCAGCTCCCTGCGCCCTGTTAGGTCACTGTCACCGTGCAGTGGGTCCCTCACTCGCAGAGGGGGCAGGTGGCTGCAGTAACAAACGTGCAGGCTGAGTGGCTTCAAAGGACACAATTTATCGTCTCCCATTTCTGGGGGTGAGGCGTCCAACACGCGTCAGCACCACGGCGTTTCTCCAGGGGCCCTAGGCGGGGATCTGCGGCGAAAATCAGGAGGCCACTGAATGGACAGAAGCCCTGGCTGGAACCGGCAGGCGGGGTCACTGTGCTTTGCTCCCCGGGAACCCGGACTGTAACCCAGCATCCTGTAGCCGCCCTGCGGACTCCCACCCTCCGAGTGCGGCTCTCGCAGAACAAGCAGTGTCATCAGAGAGAAAAACAGGTCTGTTTAAAAGCCCCAGATCCAGGACGTTACAAACAGAGCATTGATCAAAGGGTTTTACTTGGGGAAACACTGCCACGCCCGCGGCTGATTCCGTTTGGGGAGGAAAAGCCAGGCTCCACCCTGGTCAGTCTGCACCGACCCACCAAAGGCCCGCAGCCCGAGCGGCTTAAAACAGCACGGACTTACTACCGGACACTGCTGGAGGTCAGAGGTCAGGCATGCTCTCCCTGTAAGGGAGAATCGCTTCCGGGCTGTGATTGTGGGAGTGACCACGAGGAATTTGCCTTTGCTCTTCCTTCCTTCCGGGCCCTGAGCTTCCCAGGGGCGGGGCTGACTCCAGCCCCACCCTCTGACCGCTGACCTCTGGGAAGGGGGAGGGGCTGAGGTCCAACATGGCCCCAACCCCCCAATTGAATTCCGCTTGCAGAAATAATGACACCAGCAGGAAGACCCAAAGGCTGGGGTCAGTGAGCGCGTAGACATTCTGGGCAAGGCGCAGGCACCCCAGGCCCCGCCCACACGCAGCCTCCCGCCCCGCCCTCATCCAGACCCCGCCCACCCAGGCCCCCGCCCCCACTCTCATCCAGGCCCCGCGCCCCGCCCCCCGCTCATCCAGGCCCCGCCCACAAACTCACCCAGGCCCCGCCCACAACTCATTCAGGCCCCGCCCACCCAGGTCCCGGCCCCCCGCTCATCCAGGCCCCGCCCACACCCAGGTCCCGCCCTCTGCATCCGGTCCTCCTGGCTGATCCTGAGTTGTTTCCTTTGTAAGGTCAGGTCCCCTGACCTCCTGGGCCTGTGGTGGGGTCTGAGCCGGGGGCCGTCTGGTGGGTCAGAATTGCTGGGCGTGGAAAGCGCACACACAGGGTGTCAGAAGCTCGTGAGCGGTAGAGGGAGAAGCGGGGTTCCCCTGGTTGGTGCGGAGCAGTCACGCCTGCTCACCTGCATGTCTGGGCGGTGGCCCCAAGTCCCCTGCCTGCCCGCTGCTGCTTCCACTGTCGTCTCTGCCGGGACCCCCCCACCTCCCTCCTGCGGGAGCCTTGTGGCTACAGGAAGCGTCCACTATCATCACGCAGGGTCACCTGCTCCTCTCAGCCCCTTCTGTTCCCCGGCAAAGCCCCTGTGCCCGTCAGGCGATGTGTCCGCGGGTCCACGGATGGGACCGTGATTCAGCCTGGTGGGCAACAAAAGCGGCTTTTGCCAGAGGAGCTGAGCGCCACCGCCACGCGGCAGGTCGAGATGGCTCGGGGCAGCCTCTCCTGGGTCTTGTCGTCCGTGGCGAAAAAGAGCCGAGATTTCTGTGGTCGCAGAACCGAGGGGGGTGTGACTCGTGTTGTGCAAGGCGTGGCGCCTTCAGTGTGCCCCGGGCGGGTGGACCTCGTTGCCAGCTGCTGTGTCTGCTTTCTCCACAACCATCAGGAGTTTGCGCCCAGGCGTGGGAGGATTGTGTGCGCGTGTGCAGGTGTGAGCCTGCGTTGTGTGTGCACGTGTGTAAGCGTGTGGTCACCGTGATGCTGCATCCCTCCCTGACTGTCACTTGGAGGTGTCACAGCCACCGCACCCCACTGCTGCAAGAACCCTGTGAGCCACGCGCTTCTTTCGTGGCCCCAGAAGCACCCGAGGGATTTGCTTGGCTCCCCGCCAAGGGCTCTGCGCTCTCCATCCCACCTCAGAAGCACCCAGCACCCTTGTCCCAGCCGTTGGCCGTGCACCCTGGGGCCCCAGCTGCCTACTTCGCAGGGGAGTTCAGGGCGAAATGGGGGAAGCACAGCACTAAACCCCGGAAGCCCGCATGGGAGACCCCCCGCCCCTGCTGCTGAGGAGTCGGGGCCTCCAGCCGGTCCCCCCTGTCCGCGGCCTTTTGGGAGGAGGCTGACGTGGCCCTCCCGAGGGACAGACACCCACACAAGGCGCCAAGCCCTGGAGACAGGGGCCCCAAGCCAGCCTTCCGGGCCTGGGAGAGCCTCCGGACAGAGGGTGGCCTGGGGCGTGGTGACCACACCCCTGAGGCACACACCTGGCCGGGCCCCGCGCCCCCACGCCCCCGAGCCACGCACACCTGGCAGGTGCAGGAGAGGCGGGGATCCCAGACCCGCGGGGCCCTGTCCCCCCAGTTCGCTGAGTGGGAGAGGCGACGCCTGTATGCCTACTGTCCCCGATCAGCGCGTCCCCGGGAGGCAGAACCTGTGTCCCCAAGAGAGGCAAACAGGAGGACGGGGCCCAAATCCATCTCGCGGGGTAATGAGCTGGATTTATAGAAAAGGAAACACAATATGATTCCGCGTAATGGCTGTTGACAGAGATTCAGGCTGTTTGTTCTAGGATATTAAATTGACAAACAGCGCAGGTTTGCCGGGCTCCGGGCTCTGATTTGCGGGTGTCTGTCAGAGGTGTGAGCGAGGTTTCCCGAGAAGGAGCCGTGCAGGGAGAGCCCGGGAGGGCGGCCGGCGGGCGGTGAGGACAAGCGATTCCCACGCCTCCCGAGGAACCACCGGCTCCACGGACCCGCCGATGCGGAAGGAAGCAGGGTGCCAACGCCATCCCGCAGGTTCCAGAGAGAACAGGCCACGTTTTGAAAAATTTAATTAAGGCCTTAGATCAGGTTTGCGTAATTAGGTTTGTGCTGTGGGTAAGCAGGATGATAGATGAGCTTCCTTCTTGACGCCCGGGAGAGGTGAGGAGGCGTCCCCGTCCCCCAGGCAGGTCCCCCCTCCCCCCGGCCTGGCCCCCCCCCCCCCCCCCCCCCCCCCCCCCGCCTTCCATCCCAGGCTGCGGCTCCCTGGCGAGATGCGCTCCCCACGTCGTTGGGTGTCTTTCTTAATCTCTGAGGAAGGTTCTCCACGTGAGAGCGAGCCAGGCAGAGTGGGATGAAGGGAATGCTCCCGCCCTCCTCGCACACCCCTGCAGCCGCGTGTCCCTGTGGTCCCGGCCGGAGCCCCTTCTGGGGGAGACAGGCCCCGGGGGCTCTGAGAAGCGGAACGTTCCCCCACAGCCCATGCGGCTGCAGAAGTGGGTCACGTGCCTGGCAAGTCCTCCGTCAGCAAATAACACCCCACGGAAGAGATTCATCAGGACGGGAAATGATTGTTTCGAGGGCAGTTTACTTAGGGAAGCGCGAAAGAGGGAGGGGCCAGGGGATTGTAGGAAGTTTTGAATAAAAACAGGAAGGTGGCACCCGGCATTTTTATTTTTATTTTTTTTATTTTTTAATGTTTATTTATTTTTGAGAGAGAGGGAGACAGAGAGAGTCCCAAGCAGGCTCCACACTGTCGGCATGTAAGCCTGACGCGGAGCTCGAACCCACGAACCATGAGTCCGTGACCTGAGCCGAAACCAAGAGTTGGACACTTAACCAACCGAGGCACCGCACCCGACACCCCAACATCTGGCGTTTTTAGAAGAAAGAGAGCACTTCCAGGAACAGGAGGAGCACAGGGGAGGAGCAGGGCCGGTGGGGGGCGCGAGAGGAAGGCCGGTGGGGAGAGACTGGGACCCCACAAAGACTGTAGATGGTGCCCCCCCTCAGGGCCAGAGCTCTGTCCCGCGTGCTTGGCCCCCAGGGGCTTTTGGAACCTCGCACTTGCATTTTTCCCCTAGACGCCTCCAGGGCGTGAGGCCAAACTTTAGCCACAAACTCCTAGCCCACGAAAGGGCGGGTGGATCGGACACACGAACCTGAGTGCACGTGGCCGGGCTCCACCAAGCTCGGGGACAAGAGCCACCGACAGAACCATCACGAGGAGGCAGCCAAGACTGGTGGCAAAGCGTGAACGGAGGGAGTGGCTTCTTCCCGGGGAGCCCGCGGGTCGGGGGGGGGCCGACCCCGAAGCCCAGCCTTCACCCGCTTCCCTCCATTCGGCGGATGCGTGGTTCTAATATCCGTAAATCCGTTCCAAGATGTAAACAGGGTGATTGTGCCTTCGCGAGGTATTAATAACTTAATGAGTCTGTGCCATTTGTTTATGTAAATGGATAATGGGATCTCTACAGGGGCCAGATATGATATTACAAGCTGGTAATTCAATGACTGCTATTAAACACACACACAAATAGGATGTTGTTGGAGAAACTAAGTTCAGAGCCGTGATGGGATACATACCAGCGCAGGTCCCTTCGTGGCCCCCGGGAAGAGCTGCGTGTGCGGCTTCTCCCTGCGGAGGGGTGAGTCCCAGGGCCCCGGGGAGGGCTGGCGTCTACGCGCCAAGGAGAGAGGAGGCCTCGGCAGGCACCAGCCCCGCCCAGGCCTGGATCTCGGGCTGCAGCCGCCAGAACGGAGACCGGACCTGCGGGTGCATGAATACAGGCCTTCGCCCCAGGTCCCCGCCGCCTGTCCAGCCCCACGGTGACTCCCCCCTCCCGGCACCCCTGTCTGGGAAGGTAGGACCAAGGCTGTGCACAGAGAAATGTCCCCCTCTCTGCAGCCAGGACTCCAGGACCAGCCAGAGGTCATGAGCAGGGCCTCCTTGGGCCTCAATGTGCCCCACCAGCCGGTCTGCGGGACTCACGGACCCGACAGCCAGTCAAGACTGGGCCGGGGAAACCCGACGGCCCGGTCCTGGCCCCTCGAGGGGGTGAACTGGGATCCTTCTGGGTGACTCCCAACAGGCCGGCCAACCGCTCTGGTGCGAAATGCAGGCAATGGGAACCGTCTTGCTAGAATGTTCCCCAGGACTATTGCAAACATTAAGAGCCCTCATGCCAGCGACAGAGCCGGGTACCAAGAAGTGGGGCCCCTGGGGCCTCAGTGCAGCTGCCCCCCTGGGCACCTCGCTTGTCCTTTGGCCCTTGGGTCCCCCCACCCCACTCGCTCAGGACAGGGCAGCTCCTCCCACCCCTGCCCGCCCCTCCTGACCCCCCCCCACCCCGGCTCTGCCCCTCAGAGAGGAGGGTTCCCCAGCCCCGCCCCAACCTGTCCCATCTTTGCATCCCAGAGGCCACCGGGTGACTGCTGCCGGCAACTGCAATCATCTGGAGTTAAAAAGAGAGAGGAGAGGAAACGCCCGCCTGCCACTCATGTGAGGACCACAGGACGCGCAATTAAACTCGGAAGATGTACAGTCCTTCAGCGAGGGATCCCTCTACCACTCGGCTGCCCCACGGTGAGCAGAGGGGGCTGTGCCGCGCCCGTGATGAGGCCCCTCATGGCCGCGCCCCTCTGTCCTCTGGGGCCCCGGCTTCGCTGGAGGTGATGGGGTCTCTCTCACCTGCACTCCTGACCTTAGGAGCTGGGGTGTTTGTTGCTGACCCTGCAGGATGTCAGTAACCCAGGAGCAACCCCCCCAGAGTTGTAACAACGTCTCCCAGGTTCCAAGGCATCCTTCCCTCTCCTGCCCCCCCGCCCTTCCCTCTCCTGCCTCCGTCCTCCCTCTCCTGCCCCTCGTCCTCCCTCTCCTGTCCCTCGTCCTCCCTGTCCTGCCCCCGTCCTTCCTCTCCTGTCCCCCGTCCATCCTCCCTCTCTGTCCTCCATCCTCCTTCTCCTGTCCTCCGTCCTCCCCTCTTCTGCCCCCATCCTCCCTCTCCTTTCCCCTGTCCTACTTCTCCAACCTCCCGCCCTCCTCTCTCCTTCCCCCATCCTCCCTCTCCTGTCCCCCATCTTCCCTCTCCTGCCACCCATCCTCCCTCTCCTGTCTCCTGTCCTCCCTCTTCTGTCCCCTGTACTCCCCTCTCTTGTCCCCTGTCCTCCCCTCCCCTGCCCTCCGTCCTCCCTCTCCTGCCCTCCGTCCTCCCTCTCCTGCCCCTCGTCCTCCCTCTCCAGTCCCTCATCCTCCCTCTCCTGTCCTCTGTCCTCTCTTTCCTGCTCCCCGTCCTCCCGTCTCCTGCCCCTGTCCTCCCTCTCCTGTCCTCCATCCTCCCTCTCCTGTCCTTCATCCTCCCCTCTCCTGCCCCTGTCCTCCCTCTCCTTTCCCTCGTCCTCCCTGTCCTGCCCCCGTCCTTCCTCTCCTGTCCCCCGTCCATCCTCCCTCTCTGTCCTCCATCCTCCCTCTCCTGTCCCCCATCTTCCCTCTCCTGCCACCCATCCTCCCTCTCCTGTCTCCTGTCCTCCCTCTTCTGTCCCCTGTCCTCCCCCTCTTGTCCCCTGTCCTCCCCTCTCCTACCCTGCGTCCTCCCTCTCCTACCCCCCATCCTCCCTCTCCTGTCCCCCGTCCTCCGTCCTTCCTCTTCTGTCCCCCGTCCTCCCCTGTCTTGTCCCTTGTCCTCCCCTCTCCTGTCCTCTGTCCTCCCCTCTCCTGTCCCTTGTCCTCCCTTTCCTGCCCCGTCCTCCCTCTCCTGTCCCCCGTCCTCCCTCTCCTGCCTTCCGTCCTCCCTCTCCTACCCCCATCCTCCTTCTCTTCTGTCTCCCATCCTCCCCTGTCTTGTCTCCTGTCCTCCCCTCTCCTACCCCCATCCTCCCCTCTCCTGTCCTCCGTCCTCCCCTCTCCTGTCCCCCGTCCTCCCTCTCCTGTCCCCCGTCCTCCCTCTCCTGCCTTCCGTCCTCCCTCTCCTACCCCATCCTCCTTCTCTTCTGTCTCCCATCCAACCCTGTCTTGTCTCCTGTCCTCCCTTCTCCTACTCCCATCCTCCCCTCTCCTGTCCTCCGTCCTCCCCTCTCCTGTCCCCGTCCTCCCTCTCCTGCCCCCTGTCCTCCCTCTCCTGTCCTCCATCTGCCCCCTTCCTGCCCCATCCTTCCTCTCCTGTACTCCGTCCTCCCTCTCCTGTCCCTCATCCTCCCTCTCCTGTCCCCTGTCCTCCCTTTCCTGTCCCCCATACTCCCTCTCCTGTCCCCCCATCCTCCTTCTCCTGTCCCCCGTTCTCCCTCTCCTGCCCCCCGTCCTCCCTCTCCTGCCCCCCGTCCTCCCTCTCCTGCCTCCGTCCTCCCTCTCCTGTCCTCCATCCTCCCTCTCCTATCTCCCATCCTCCCTCTCCTGTCCTCCATCCTCCCTCTCCTGTCCCCTGTCCTCCCTCTCCTGCCCCCCGTCCTGCCTCTCCTGTCCCCCGTTCTCCCTCTCCTGCCCCCCCATCCTGCCTCTCCTGTCCCCCGTCCTCCCTCTCCTGCCCTCCATCCTGCCTCTCCTGTCCGCCGTCCTCCCTCTCCTGCCCTCCGTCCTCCCTCTCCTGTCCCCTGTCCTCCCTCTCCTGCCCCCCGTCCTGCCTCTCCTGTCCCCTGTTCTCCCTCTCCTGCCCCCCATCCTGCCTCTCCTGTCCCCCGTCCTCCCTCTCCTGCCCTCCATCCTGCCTCTCCTGTCCGCCTTCCTCCCTCTCCTGCCCTCCGTCCTCCCTCTCCTGTCCCCTGTCCTCCCTCTCCTGCCTCCATCCTCCCTCTCCTGTCCCCTGTCCTCCCTCTCCTGCCCCCCATCCTCCCTCTCCTGCCCCCATCCTCCCTCTCCTGCGCCTCCCGCCCCTTCCTCTTCTGCCTCGTCTTCAGAGTGTCACATATGTGGGCACCTTTCTTCATGAGGCTAACTCTGCCCTTGTCACATGCGAGCCTCCGTGTCCATATCTGTAGGATGGGTGAGGCTGTCCACCTTGCGGAGTGAAGACAAAGGTCAGCTCGAAGGTCACGTCTGGATTGCAAGGTGCTGTGGATGGAGGTTTGTACCCCAAACGTGTGCTGCACTTTAACCCCCAGTGGGACGGGCTCGGGAGGTGGGGGCCTGGGGACGCGATTAGGTCACAAGTGAGCTCAGGAAGGGAGCCTAGTGTCCAGGAGGCTGGGAAGTCCATGCTGTTGAGGTCGGGCCAGGGGCTGGTAGGGCTCCTGAGCTGACCGTGACCCGGGTGCATCCCGACCACCTCTTCTCAGTCGGGAAGCATGCTGAGTCCCTGCGGGTGCCACTGGACACACAGGACGGCAGGTGTCAGGGCCTCACCGCTCCCGTTCCAGGCGGTCATCGCCCCGCCTGCCCGCGGGTCCCCCCGCCGCACCAGGACCGGGCTCTGAGCCGAGTTACCCTCGCCTTCCTCCCTCTGTCGGGCTCTCTCTATAAGACCAGCAGCCACGGGGTGGAACCCGGGGCTCTGGGCGCCCACCTCGTGTCCACACGCCCCCTCGCTCCGCGGGTCCGGCCCCGCGAGTGAGGACACTGCCTTCCACGCCCGTCTCCTCTGCCCCCTTCTCCGGACAGCCCGCCTGCGTGATAACCCCGGGGCTCACCATCTTTGAGAATTTCTGTTGTGTTGGCTTTTCCATGTTTATTTGTGAGCTACAGTGCGAAACAGTTACTAATCCAGATTTTTACTGTGGATAAACAAATACAGAAAATTAACAGATGTGTTTTGCAGATGTACTTAACAAAAATAACATCCCTCGTGATGAGGGAAGCATCCTCCGGGGCTGAGCCACAAGGAGGCTCTGGGCGCCTCTGGACGCCCTTCCCGGCTCCCGCGGTGGGGGTCCGAGAGGCACAGAGAGGTGCACAGAGGGACAGGTCTTACCAGAGACACCGGAGCTGCTGGTGGGGCGTGACTGATGGGTCGGGGGGGGGCAGTGAGCCAGGGTGTGTGCAGGGGGCCGTGAGCTCACCCGCAGCCCCCAGGGTGGGGGCCAAGAAGTCCCAGAGATCAGGAAGCCACGTGGACCAGAGAATGGATTTCAGGGTACACGGGGGAGGGACACAGGCCTGTGGGGATTTGACCCCAGGAATGGAAATGGGACCCAGACACCTGGGACACTGAGCCTCTCCACCAGGTGGCCTCGTCTCCCACCCCCATTCAAGATGCCTGGTGGTCATGGGGGTGGAGAGAGTGCTTCTCGGGAAAGAGAACCCGACAGGTGTCCCCACGCTGTCCTCCGCAAACCCCTTTGCCCTTTGCTTGAGCCGGTCTGAGTCCCCGTCTGATCCTCGCAGCCTGAAGGGCCCTGCCCAGAACCACCGGCCAGATGACGCCCTGGTGTCCCTCCTCCCGGGCAGGAGAGGTGCCGGCAGGACCCGTCTGGCTGCCCCACACGGCAGGTGGTTCTGGCTCCAAGCTCCCGGCCGAGGCACCTGTCAGGCGGCCACGTGGTCCTGGGGGTCCGGCCCTTCTTGTATTTGGGTGTTTGCACATGGACGTGTGCATCTAACCTGCATGTGTACTCTGTTTATAAAAGATGTGTTGGGGGCGCCTGGGTGGCTCAGTGGGTTAAACATCCAGCTCTTGATTTCGGCTCAGGTCGTGATCTCATAGTCTGTGGGTTCGAGCCCCACATTGGGCTTTGTGGTGGCAGCACTGAACCTGCTTGGGATTCTCTCTCCCTTTTTCTCTGCCCCTCCCCCAGCTGTCTCTCTCTGTCTCTCAAAATAAATGAATAAACTTCAAAAAAAAAGAAATAGTCTTTTTGTGTTAAAAACATGTTTCAGTGAGGGAGGTAATTTGGAGTTAACTGAAAAAATTTTTTTTTTCTTTTTTTCTTTTTTTCTGTTAAGGCTTTAGGGGACCAGATACTATTTGTAAATTATCCTGGTAAGAAGAAAATTATTTTTTCAATGATAAGAGCCATCAGTTTTCTGTGGGTGAAGATGAGCCTTTCTGTTTAGTTTTCAAGTATGTTACAAATACAGGGTGACAAATTTATATTTATAACCCTATTATAAGGGCACCTGGGTGGCTCAGTCGGTTAAGCATCCTACTTCGGCTCAGGTCATGATCTCATGGTCTGTGAGTTCGAGCCCCGTGTTGGGCTCTGTGCCGACAGCTCAGAGCCTGGAGCCTGTTTCAGATTCTGTGTCTCCCCTGCTCTCTGCCCCTCCCCCGCTCAAGCTCTGTCTCTGTCTCCCTCTCCCTCCACTTCTGCCCCAGTCAGGTTCTCTGAGTCTCTCTCTCTCTCTCTCTCAAGATAAATAAGTAAACTTAAAAACATGATATTTAAACAAATGCGTCAGTCTACCAACTTTAACCAGGAAACACATGGAATTCTTCTGTTCTTTGGCTAAACAGGAAACAGAGCTCATGGCGTTGGGGTTTCTTCTCTGGGTTTCAGTTTCCCACAGGCGTCAGGTCCCTCCCCATCCTTCCCCAAATGACGGAGCCCCTCACACACACACACACACACTCACACGTGAGCGTCCACAAGCACATGCATACACGTGCATCACCCACGCTTCTCCGTGCGTCGCCTTCCTCCCGCGGGCCTGGACAGCCGCCCCGAGGCACCTGCACTGAATGAACCAAAGGCCCGTCCTCCTCAGCAGGCAGGGCTGGTCCTGGGCAGGAAGCGCTCTGTACAAATTTTATTTCTTCTTCCGTGAAAGAAGACACAGCCCCTCAGGAATAATTTAATTTGCCTTTTCTTAGAAGTGACTGTTACACAGAGGAAGCTTTCTTCTCATCTAATTTAACCCAAAAATAAAGTAAAAGACCCAAAGAATATAGAACGGAAAGGGAACGGTTTAGTTCAACCCCCTGTGCGACTTGGGGACAGGGACGGGGGGACGGCCGTCCCTGTGTTCCCGTCTCTAATCTCTCCTGATGAGAATGCCAGCTTGGGAGGGCTCGGGCCCACCCTCAGGACCTCAGTGTACCTTGGTCACCTCTGTAAGGACCCCTCCCCCTGGGCAACCCCCCGCCCCCCCGCCACCCGCTGTGGTCCTGGGGATGGGGACTTGACGCGGGGGCTTTGACTTCCGGACTCCAGTGCCCCCCCCCCCATACTCGAGCCGGGGACAACGATCTCTCAGCCCTTGGAGGACCCGCCAGCCGGCCGAGAGGAGACAGAGAGGCCAGGGGAGCGGAAGCACGGAGAACCTTCCCGACCAGATGGAGTGTTCCCTTTCCACACAGGAGGCTGGCATCGTCCCGGGATCCCCGTGTGTGTAACGCGGTAAAATGGCCATTCCCTGTCTTTCTTCCTTTGCGTGAACGTGAGGTCGCCTGATGTTCCCGAGTTTAAGGTCCACAGAAGAAAACGTGTGCCGTGAAGCAGATCGCAGATCTGACACCTTCTGCTCAGGTTCTCTCAGTGCCGCGGCCACGGCGGCTTTATCAGCATAATCCAGGGAGACACGTAAATTCATCACGTGTTCTCCCAAAAGTGGCTTTTGAGAGTGAAATAGGTATAATTTACGCGGAGTCTCGTCCCCCACTGTCTGACTGACGGTCACAAATGGCGGTGCGGCCTCTCTGCAGTGGCATTATGAAGGGGTCCTCGGGCTAATGCCTCACCGGGGGCTCCAGGGAACATACAAATAGGTGTGTGACAGAATCAGCACAGCGTCCCCGCCTGTCCCCCCCGCGCTGTCTCCTCCAATTTACCTGCTTAGCTTGCACAGGTCACACAGGGACACATCCTGCTCAGCCCCTCACGGCAGCCCCGTGTCCCCTTTCCTGTTCACCAGCCGACCACCCCTCGGCACTGGCCTCCCCCCTCAGCTCACGGGTCACAGCCAGCACCGTCCCCTGTGGCACGGTTGGGCTCCCTGCCACAGCGCAGAGAGCTGGTGGTCGTCCCCGGGCGCTTTGCTGATGGCGGATTCCCACCTGCTGCGGCTCCTGACCTGGGTCACCAGTGTCCTGAGGGCAAGACCCTGTGTTTAGCACCAGCCACTCTGGCCTGGGGGTGCCCGGGAATGATGGGGTTCCACGGCCCACCTTCAGCGGCCACCCAGCCCGACAGTCTCGCGTGTCTGCAGGGACGTGTCCCTCAGACCCCGCTGGCCATCCCCGGGCTCCCAGAGGGAAGGCCCTTCCCATCCCGCACCCCACCCCCCCGCCCCCCGCCCCGTCGTGGTCTTCCCCCCTGCAGGGCTCTCACACAGCAGGGGACAGAGCAGAGAGCAGGAAAGTCATGCCCCACGTCTGCGTGGTCCCGTATGATGATTTTATTGATACATTTGATTGTGTTAGATCAACACCAGCTAATAGGCGACCAGTGACAGCGAGAACGAAAATCAGGGCGGCACAAGTGAGCCAGGGCTGTGCTTCTCTCGGTGTCCCGGGCTCGAACCCCGCGTGGACGGAGGACAGGCAGCTTCCCGGGGTCGGAAGGATGGGGAGACGGCGAAGCCCAGGACACGGCCAGGGCGGCTTCTGCCACCTTTCACCTCGTTCTCCTGAACCCGGACAGCCCAGGGACAGAGAGAACGCCCGAGTCCTGGGCCCCTCGCTCCCTGCGTCTGGCAGTGTAGACACGGCCAGCAAGGGCCTGCCGGGGAAACCCTTGCCCGTTCACCATTTCTCTCCTTCTCCTCAATTATCGCAACAACCACGCCGAGTGCAATGAGCAGCCCACTTTACATCATTTATTTATTTTTAAAGTGATCTCTGCACCCAGCCTGGGGGTCGAACGCACAAGCCCGAGATCAAGAGTCTCAGAGTCTCGTGCTTCTCCCGCTGAGCCAGCAGGGTGCCCCCAGGACCACCTCCATTTAAAGGTGAGTCAGGGGCAGGGCTCAGTGTGGTTCCGTGTGGCCTGGAAGGGAGGAGAGGGGCTCCTGTCTGTGTCTTCGTCCCTCCTTCCTCTGCGCCGGCCGCTGGGCCTGGGACGCGTGGCCTGAGCACGGGGGGTGGGAGGAGGTCAGACTACCCCGAGGTGGGGGGGGGGTGTTCTGCCCCCCAGGAGCACCCTCAGCGATGAGAGCAGCCGTCTGCCGGCCTCCGCGGTTGCTCGGGGCTGGGCTGAGGCTGTGTCCACTCTCCCACCACCTCCCTGGGCCTGGGCTGGTGCTCGGCCTAGACTGGGGAGCTGTGTAGGGAGGAATGGATAGACTCGTCACACAGGACAGGTTGTCAGTGACTGTGTGATATCTTGGTGCAGGGACTGTCCGTTCTGCCTCTTTTCCCAGAACTCAGAGGAACACCTGATGGACAGGACATTAGGAGGAGAAACAAGTGACCACAGAGGGAGGGGGCAGGGGGCAAGGGAAGGGGGGAGGGGAGAAGGGGAAAGAGAGGGAGGAGGGGAGGAACAAGGAGGAGAAAGGAGAAAGGGGAGGAGAGGGGAAGGAGGAAGGGGAGGGGAGGGGCAGGAGAGAGGAGGGGCAAGGGTGGGGAGGGGCAGGGGAGAGGAGGGGGAGAGGCCAGTGGGGGCTGTGGGAGGGGAGGGGGAGGAAGCAGAGGGAGGGGAGTGAGAGGGGAGGGAGGAAGGGGCAGGGGAGGGAGAGGGGAGGGGGAGGGGAGGGAGGAGGGAAGGGTGGGACTGGGTGGCTGTCCTCACCTGGCTGGACAGGGAAGGCGAGTCCGCCCAAGCCTGTCCCTGGCTGTCACCCGCCTTGTGCGTTTCCCTCGGCACCTCTGGGGTCCTGCCTGTGGACAGGTCTGTCCGGTGCCAGGCTGTGGGAGCGGCGGCTGTTGGTAGCTGGGCTCTGTTTACATTTTTTCCATGTAAATAACTGATAGTCATAAAAAGGAAAATTGCATTTGCGTTGAGTGGGCAGAAGATACATTGAAGTCAAAGTGAGGGATATTCTGGGAGCGTGGCCTCAGCCCATGCATATCAAAACTGCATGACTTTTTTCCGTGGTCGTTCCGGTGGGCAGTGTTTGTCCCTGCGTATCAGTGTGACAGATGATGTTGTTTTACCACGATGACCGGGACCCCGATTCTGGGGTACACGCCCCCCCCACTGTGTGTCAGCGGCCTTCACTCGTGCCGCAGGACCTCGGCGCGCCCCGCTCGAGCAGCAGGACCACAGAGCCCAGATCCCCGCCCTCCGTGGCTGTGGATCTGGCGGGGGGGGGGGGTGTGGAGTTCAGGTTTGGTGGCTGGACCTGAGGTGGGGTTTGGTCCAAGCGTCTCCAGGGCGCTGCCTTGTGCTGGGCGATTCCTCTGGACCCCGTGTCTTACGTCTGTCCAGGACCAGCACGTCCCCTCTCTCACCCGTGTGCAGAAGCAGGTGGCTGGTCGCTCCGCTTGGCCTGGGACTGAGTTCCCCGGATCTGGGACCTTCGGTCTTCAAACGAGCCAAGTCCGGGATAAGCTGAGACAACCTGGTCGCCTGAATTCGGAACCTCGAGAGACGCTGAGGATCCGAGTGGCCAGAGGTGGGCGTGGTCACACAGGAGCCTGCGGACCCACCAGACCCCCCAGCAGAAGTCAGCCCCTGCTTCCGGAAGCGGCCTCCAGGGCCCTGGCCGAGTCGGAGGCCACGCTGATGCCCTGCTCTGCGAGGACACACGGCAGCGGGGCCCCCGGGAGGGGACGGGAGCGAGGGGCCCTCTGCGGGGGCGGGAGCGTCCCGAGGGAAGGCGCTGGACGTGCCCAGCCCCCAGGCGGGCAGTTCCCTCCAGGACGCCGACGACGGTGGGGGACCCTCTTGGGGACCTTTCTCTCCCAACACTCACCACGGTGCTGCCTGCCCCCCGCACGCTGTCCGCGGTATCCTCATAGATGCTGCCCCTTCTTGGTCCAAGTCCCCCTGGAGCGCGACAGTACGAGCACTCTCACGGGAGGCTGGGTGGGGAGACCCTGGGCCTCTTTGCTCCTCCCCACCAAGCGTCTCCCCCGTGGCATCGGGGACGGGGGCTGTGTCCCCGTCGACGACCGCCAGCGACCAGCGACCAGCGACACGGTGGCTCCCAGAAGCGGCCCTGCTTCTCCGAGTCTCTCCCAGGCCGGGAGACTTCGTACTCCTGTGGCAGCTCAATGCCGGCTTCTAAAAATTTACACGATTGACCATAAATTTCCACCACTGATTTTTTTTCTTAAATAAGCACTCAAATTTATGGGTGATCATGAAAATCTCTCATCAGATATGAGTCAGAGCCACGCAAATGATTAAGCAGGAACTCTAATTTTTAATGAAATAGCTGACCCAGGCAGAGTAATAAAAGTCAGATGCCGTCCCGACGTTGGTCTCACGATGTGGCCTCCCCTCCTGAGTCCCGGGAGTGGGCTCAGTTCTATGACTGCCGCTGAGGGCCGTGCGGACCCTGGGTTTCCTTGGGGAGCCCATCACCCACCCCCCGAGGCCCCTCGAGGGCCAGGGCGAGTGGCCCCCGTGTCCCATTGTGTCCTACAGGCAGAGGGGCTGTGTGCTTTAACGGGAACCCAATGTCAGCGGGACTCACCCCTGGAGCACAGTAGGTCTTTAGTTCTCCGGAGAAACAGAACCAGTAGGGCGTGTATACAAGGGGGTTATTATAGGAATCGGCTCCTGCGATTATGGAGGCTCAAACGTCCCAAGCTCAGCCCCTCCAGAAACACCTCACAGGCACACCCCAAAGGAGATTTAACCGCCTATCAGGACCCCCGTGGCACACGGGGACATTAACCTGAGCAACGCACACGCCCGTGGAGTCCGGGAACGCTGTGCCCGGGGACCTCGCGTGGGACCGCACGTGGATGGGCACGGGCTCCCCGGAGGCGCCTGCGGCCTCTGCCCCTCATCAGGCTCGGCCCAGACCTGTCCGGGCTGCGCCGCTGACCGGACATCAGGACGGGGGACCCTCGTGGCCGGAGATCTCCGCCAAGGGTTCCCGCCACACCGGGCTCGAACCAGATGCGCCGTGTGAGACGACGGTAGGACGCTCCCTGCCCGGTTCACCCCACGCGCTCCCGCAAGGACTCGCTTAGCCCCCTGAGACCACATCTCACCACCTGGAAAACCAAGCTGAGCTCGGATGGTGCAGGGCGACCGCGGGGATGCCCGAGGCGGTATGTGCCAGGTCACGCGAGCGTCCTCCCCTCTCGTCGGGCCACACGTGGACTATATATACGGTGCGTGCGGGCACGGTCCTGGAGGTGCTTCAGACGCCATCAGGGACTTGCTCCGTCTGAACAGTCCAGCCGCAGTGCCCCTCTCTGCGAGTGACAAGTCAGATGCTCCCTTGACCCGGGAATCTGGGACCTGCTGGGTCCTCGGGAAGGGCTGGCCCACCACGGAAAGGAACAGAAGCAGACGAACGCGTGGACTTAGCGACCGGCTGTGAAGCTGAGTCAGACCTGCCTCAAAGCCCCTGTTCACAGGAGTTAAAGGCTGGCATTCAGAGATTCGGTCACTTGCCCGAGATGGCCAGGGACAGCCAGGGGCAGGGCCAAGCGGGCCAGCCGAGGCAACCCTACCCCCACGTGGGACCCTCGCCTGCGGTGGCCGACAGGAGGAAGGTCCGACCAGCACCTCATCCCTCCCAGGGCGCTTGGCCCCACAGCCTGGCGGCCACCCATCCTTCACAGGTGGCCCTGTCCCCCCGACCCCGTGTGGTCGGGCACCTGTAAGTACCTAAGCGTCCTCGCCGTGGGGACAGACGCAGAGGCGAGCTCCTGTCCCGGCTCTGCCACTCACTGGCCGTGTTCTGCAGCATATCCTCGAGCTTCACGCGGCTTCCCTGTACAAGGGGCCGGAAGCTCTGACCTCAGAGCCCCACGGCCCCCGCCAGATGGGGACAAGCCGGAGAATGTGCCTCGGAGAGGCGGGCGGAGGCACATCCCAGCGCAGCGGGAGGAGAGAGGACGCCTGGAGTCCACGCTTTCTTGAGCTGCGGGGTCAAAGGACTGGCTGGCTGACCGCGTCCGGAGGCTGAGAGCAGGTGCAGGGGCGGGCCCAGCGCAGCTAGAGTCCTGGTGTGGGGGGTCGTGTCCCACATCCTGGGGTGCAGAACCAGGAGCCGCGCAGGGACGGCAAGGCGGGGCAGAGGGGTGTGCGGAGGGGCACCTGGGAGCCGTTTGGGGGCAGGCGGCTGGCGGTGTGGGACGCGGGTGGGTCTATGGCTCAAGGCGGCGACTGCGCCCTAAGTGGCCATCTGAGGCCCTCAGCAGAGGGAGGCCGCGGGACAGGGATGCCAAGGAGGGGGAAGGCCTGGGGGGAGGGTGTGTAGCTGCAGGTGGGACCGCGGGGAACCCTGACCCTGCGCTCAGAGGCCGGCGTCCAGGCCCCGCCCCGTGTCTTGTCCCCTGGGCTCCCTCTGCCGTGGGAACATCGAGACCATCCCACCCAGGTAACCCCCCCTTCTCACGCCACCTGCCTCTGGCTGAGGACCACCTGCCCTGTGAGTGACCAGGTCACTCACCGGTCTTGTGTCTGGGGTTAGACACAGGAGGGGGTGGGCAACACAGAGCCCTTCTCCAGCCCGGGGACAGGACTGGGCTCGGGGACTCTTTGCTGCTGCGTCCGAGGCCGCCGACCGGACAGCTCCCCGCCCCTGCCCGCCCCCGCCCCTGCCCCCCTCCATGACAGTTTGCTCCACACTGTGTCGTGAAGCTTCTTCATGTATCACACTTATTTTTGTCTTCTCCGTCTATTTTGGGAAGCAGATTCTTAGATCAGCAATTAGAAATGTCAGTTGTACTTTGGGGGGGGGAGGGTTGCAAAGCCTGTAATTGAGAAGAGTAATCAAATTGCTTGACAGCTTCAATGGTATAGAAACGGTAATTAATTGTAAATCTTTGATGCGATGTATGATATTTATCTATTTTTGAACTTTTTACTGATCAGCAATGAGCTCTGGTGTTTTATTTCCCTTTTTATCTGATTTCTATAGTTAGAAACTTAATGTCTTTTCCCATTAAAAGTCTCCGTGAGGAAGGGAGAAGCTACTTAAGCACAAATGCCAGGGGCACGTAAACCTCAGCATATAATCAGGGGCGCCTCAAAGGGGCGCACTGTGCCCTCCGGGGCCTCAGGCTTTGCAGGAGGCAGGTGTGGGTGGGGACACGGATGCGCCCAGACCCGCCAGCTGCAGGGGCCCAAGGTCCACGGGGGCCGACGGCAGACGGCCTGCTTCCTGGACCTGCGTTTCACCTGCTGCGGCCCTCACGTGCCTGTCCGTCATCGCAAGCAGGTCACGACGCGGGTGACGGAACCGTGAGTGGGGCGGTGTCACGGTCAGCTGGGGCTGCTGCACACAGCGACCACAGACAGGGCGCGACTCCCGTCCTGCAGGCTGGAGTCTGAACCCAGGCGTGGGCAGGGCTGGGTCCTCCCGAGGCCTCTCTCCTGGACGAGGGGATGCAGTCCCTCTCCATGTCCTCACGTGGTCGACCCCCTGTGCAGGGCCCCCTGACCCCCTCTTCTCATAGGGACCCCGGTCCCGTTGGATCGGGGCCACCCCAGTGACCTCATTGTCACCTGCCTTCGGACAGTCTTGTTCTGGGGTCCTGGAGGTTAGGATGTCACCAGGTGAGCCTGGGAGGGCACCGTTCAGCCCATAAGGGATGGCAGGGGCCAAGTGAACCCAGGGATGCTTGCTGTGGGAATCCCGGCGGGGGTGGGGCAGACAGACGCCGCTGGGTGACTGTCCCCGGAGGGGGCAGGACGCCCCCGGGAGATGGCAGTTCGAAGGCAGCTCTGGGCTTGACGGCTTGTGTGTTCATCAGAGGCACATTGTCCCAAAGGGGGGCCAGAGGGAAGACAGAGAAAGCCACTGGCCAGGGCTTGCCAGGCCGGTCCTGTGGATTTCCTGCTGCAGTCCCGGGGGGCCCTGGGGTTCTCCGCCTGCTTCGCAGTCCAGGAACCCACGGGGGGCCGCCAGGAGGTCAGAGGCGGCGGTTGGGTCTTGCCCAAAGGATAAGCGATCCAGCACGAGAATTACAGGAGGCCGGGGCATCGTGGGGCAAGCTTGGCTACCAGAGCACCTCCCTGCCCTCGGGCGCCCTTGTCTGTGGGGGGTACCCTCTCCTCCCCTCAGCGCCCCTCTGGCTCTCTGTGTCCACACCCGCTGACCCTCAGCCCTCCGGCACCTTTACTCCTGCTTCTCCCTCACCCACACACATCCTCACTTTCGGCAGCAGCCCGACCTCGGCAGGCACAGGGAGATCACAGCAGCCCCTCCACTGGCAATGTCCCTCTGGCTTGGGGGGGAACCTGAGGGCGGAGCCCCCTGCCCGGCAGCCTGGCCCTGAGCCTCTGTGTGCAGGAACCGGGCCTCATGGTTCGCGATCTCTGCCCTCAGCCCAGGGCCCCCGCTTCCCCACGGGCCCCGAGTGCCCCACCTCCTGCCGGGACCCTCTACCTTCCCCACCATCCCCCAAACTGCCGAACCTCGTCTTCACGGACCTCTGCCCAGGGCCACCACACGGTCTGAAAGCAGTTGGGACCACGTCACACAGGTCAGTTGTCCCCGCACGGAAGACCTACGTGTGTATCTATGCACACACATGCACTCGGACGGCAGAGTGCACTTCCCGACCCCGGTCTGCGAGGAACCTGGTATTGTGCATTGTGAATCAGGACAATTTTCCAATCTGCTTTTTTTTTTTTTAATGTTTTATTTATTTTTGAGACAGAGAGAGACAGAGCATGAACGGGGGAGGGTCAGAGAGAGGGAGACACAGAATCCGAAGCAGGCTCCAGGCTCTGAGCCGTCAGCACAGAGCCCGACGAGGGGCTCGAAGTCACGAACCGTGAGATCATGACCTGAGCCGAAGTCGGCCGCTTAACCGACTGAGCCACCCAGGCGCCCCTCCAATCTACTTTTTAATTATGTCCTCCAATCTTGTCTTTTCCTCCCCGGTGAGTCAGCCGCACAAACGTCACTTCGCTACCACCCGGCTCTCAATCTGCTGGCTTCACCAGCCCATAGCTCACCTACGGCCGTCAGGACTCTTCCCGCAAAGGCGTTCGACAGAGGAATTGAGACAGAGCAGTGAACGAGCGTTAAGAAATTCAGAATAGCAGATTTTCAGCTGAAAACAAATCTATTTGCGCTCATCAAGATATGCTGCGACGGCCAATAATGAGAACAACGTGTTCACGGCCCCGAGTTGGCGCCTATGGGAGTTTGGAGGATGCTCTCTATTCCGGGGAAGATTTTGACAATTAGCCAGATCCCAGGCACCCCTGAGAGCGTGACGAGAAGCAGCGGAAGGCAGCCACTCTGTAGACACGTGGGCCTGCGGTTCCTTTCTCTCCCGGGCACCTCCCGGCCCTCCGGGGTCCAGGCCGCGGCCTGTTGGCGGGGTGCATCTGTGCACACGGAAGCCCCACCTTGGGGAGCAGAGCTCAACGCCCAAGCGTAAGAGCAGGTGAGCAGGGGAGGCAGCCAAGGCTCCCCCTGACTCCCGCGGGGAGTGCCACCGCGGTGGGGCTCACGAGGGACCGGATTCGTGCCCAAGAAGCTAAGCCTCGTGCCCAAGGAGAACAGAAACAGGGGGCCCACTCCCTGCATCTCGGGGGCCCACAGGCTCCGACGTCAGGCACGTGGAGACTCCAGGGACCGGCTCCCTCCCAAGCTCCCGGGCAGTTGCTGCAGCAGCCGGCAGAAATGCAGCCTGGCACAGGCACGGGCACGTGGAATGGCTTCCACAGGCGCGCAGCGAGGCGGCGGACGGGCAAGGCTCTCGTGCACGCGGACTTGGAAATGGCTCCGTGGGCTCTACAATAACAGGGTTCTGGGCAAGCAGGTGGGACGATATCTGGGGACGTTTGGGTCCCGGCTCACAGCGGACCCCGGCCCTCTGTCCGTCGGCCGGGGACAGAGAGACATGCTGGAAGTTCAGGCACGCTTCATGTCTCCCAGCACCTGGTGGGCGTCGTGCTGGCCCACGAGTAGCTCGCCCGTGCCTCCCACCGCAGGCCAGGCGGCCCTTCGGATATAATCCTGATGCGCCGTCCGTCTCTGTTGCTGATGACCAACTGCGAGGTGGGGCCCGGCCGAGGAGGCCCTTGAAGCAGGCCAGAAGCCCCTGCCGACACCCTGAGTCCCCACGTCTCCCTGGACCCGAGGTCCCACGGATCCGAGGGGGGCGGGCAGCCCGACAGCCATTCGTCCGTTGGCCGTGCTGCTAATCGCCACGAACAGGCCCCGTGCTCCTGCCGCAGCACAAACACGGTCTAAATCCAATTGATAAGATGTAAAACATGCCCCCCCCACCTCCTGCACGCAGCCGGGTCAAAACTAGGTGACGTTCACCGCATTACTCGGCATAAACATGATTTTAATAATTACCACGGGCCAGAACCCGTGCCTGCTCTTGAATAATGAGCATTGAATTCTATTATCGCTCAGTATTAAACATCTTCCAGCTCAGCTCCTTCGGCAGGCTGGCGAGGACTCATCCACGGCACGAGGCGTCCCTCCAAAACGCACACAGTCTGAGATGAAAAGTCTCTGCTGTCACTCTGAGACCTTCGCCAAGGCCTCGTTTTGCAGCCATAGGAAACCGCGTCTGAATTATATTCTGTGTTTTGTAATCAAGGGGATTCGCTTGCATTTGTTATAACTTTAGGTCGTTTTCTTGTTCACTGAAGATTATAATTATTCCCTACCTGAGGATACAGATTAGTCTTATGACAACATGGTCACGTTCGGAATGGTTTATTTGTGGCTCTTTGTCGCGCCATCCGCGTCGGGAATCTGTGCACCTTGGTGAATCGGAGCCCAGCATCGGAGCACGGAAGGAGGGCAGAGCTCGGAGACCTCGGTGCCCGCTGTCTCCCGCAGCCCCTACCTCCTCCGGATGAAGGCAGGGAGGCCCAGGGAGGTTAATTGACTCGCCCAAGGTTACCTGAATAACTTAAGACCCTGTGGTGACACGAATTAACTGTGCATTTCAAACCCCTCGCTCCCCAAGTGTGTTTAACTGGTCAGTGTGACTCACCAGCTGCATCGGAGGAAGTGGGGGAAGGTGAAGGGCAGGCCGTCGGCCTCTGCAAGACGCTCGCGGGTGGAAGAATCCAGAGAATCGCCTCCGCGGTGTGGTCCTAGGAAGCACAGAGCTTTCTCCTGAGAGATTATAAGGAAGGGGTTTTACTTGAGAGGTTCTCGAAGGGAGGCGTGTTCTCACACTCTGCCCAAAGCCGCTTCACGGTGATGGGGCTGCAGCCGTAAAATGTTAGGCAGCACCTGATGCAGCCATCTCGGTCCGGTGGCCCATTTGATCCCTGGAAAAACCATGAGTAGAGACAGGTGGGAGGATTACCAGTTTTCAAGGAAAAGAAATTGAGATCGGTGGAGCTTGAAGAATTTGCTCCAGGGGCGCCTGGGTGGCTCAGTCGGTTAAGCGCCCGACCTCGGCTCAGGTCATGATCTCGCAGTCCGTGGGTTCGAGCCCCGCGTCAGGCTCTGTGCTGATGGCTCGGAGCCTGGAGCCTGTTTCCGATTCTGTGTCTGTCTCTCTCTGACCCTCCCCCGTTCATGCTCTGTCTCTCTCTGTCCCAAAAATAAATAAAAAAACGTTGAAAAAAAAAAAATTAAAGAATTTGCTCCAGGGGCGCCTGGGTGGCTCAGTCGGTTAAGCGGCCGACTTCGACTCAGGTCGTGATCTCGCAGTCCGTGGGTTCGAGCCCCGCGTCGGGCTCTGTGCTGACAGCACAGAGCCTGGAGCCTGTTTCAGATTCTGTGTCTGTCTCTCTCTGACCCTCCCCCGTTCATGCTCTGTCTCTCCCTGCCTTAAAAATAAATAAAACGTTAAAAAAATTAAAAAAAAAAAAAAGAATTTTCTCCAAAACACACAGGCAGGGGCCCCTTGGGGGGATCTCAGGCCCATCCCCCCCTGAACCTCACCCCACCCCATGTGACTTTCTGGAGTTATCCCTGACCAAGATGTCTGCCGGCCTGGGTGCCTGATACTAGGGTATGAAGTTCTCTCTTCTCATCTTACGTATACATGTAATAATATGCAAAAACACATATGTGAGATACATATTTTATGAAAGACATGTAATATATATTATGTATGCAATATAAATTATACAAAATGTATATGTAGTATATATTTCATTTTATTTCATTTCATTAAAATTACTTCAAATGTGGGGCGCCTGGGTGGCTCAGTGGGTTACACGTTCGACTCTTGATTTGGGCTTAGGTCATGAGTTGGAGCCCCGCGGCGGGCTCTGTGCTCACAGCGCGGAGCCTGGACCCCGCTTCAGATTCTGTGTCTCCCTCTCTCTCTGCCCCTCCCCTGTCTTTCTCTATCTCTGTCTCTCTTGCTATCAAAACAAACTTTAAAATAATTATTTCAAACGTAAGACAAGAATATAGAGGCAAATAATAAACATCCTTGCGCCCTCAACCTAGCTTCAGCAAATCGAAACATGACATTTCTAAAACGTCTTTCAACGAAACTGGACAGCGACGTGCGGAGGAATGAAACAACTTCTCGCTGCACAAGAGTAAAGTATCAAAAGGGTAACACACCCATGCACCCGTGTAATCAAGCCAGAAATCCAGGGGCAGAACACGATCTTCCCCCAAAGTGCCCGGTGCTCCCGCCAAGTGGCCACCCCATTCCCCTATGAGGTACTGAAATCCCACCTGCGACAGCCTGGACTTCCTTCGCTGGTTCCATACTTTACGTCAGCGGAATGCAACTTGCCTTTCGTGTCCGGCTTCTGCTCAACATAATGTTTGCGAGATTCCTCTGTCTTTTGTTGCACGACGTGGTGTCTCATCCGTCCTCAGGGCTGAGAATTCCATTGTGCGACCACATCCACATCCGTGTGCCCATTCTGTTGGGAATGCGGGTAGCCACCCACTGGGGGGCTATGGGGAGAAGCGCTTCTCGAATATCTCAGTCTGTGGCCCTTGGTGAACACACTTCCTCATTTCTATTGGGTCTCCGCTGGTAACGGAAGAGCCCCGTCACAGAACGTGCTGGGCTGGGGCTTTACTAGCTCCTGGCAATGTTTTCCCAAAGCGATTGGGACATACACCCACCTCCACTGGCAGCAGTTAGGAAATGGGGTTACTCGACATCCACACCAATGTTGGCACTTTGGGGGGGTTCTCCCCACTCCGGTGGAGACGCCGTGATAGCTCCCTGAGGCCATTTGGGAGTGCCCTGTTTGGGAAGTGTTTACTCACACATTTTGTCCTGTTTTCTGTGGAATTGTCTTTTCTTGCTCCCTAATTTGGAGTTCTTTACGTGGTTGGCTGCGAGTCTAGGGTTGGGCCACTGGGCTGTGAATAGCTCCCCCTGTTCTCATTCTCTTAACAGTGTCTTCTGATCAACAGGGGTTCTGAATTTTGATATAATCCAATTTCTCAGTTTCCCAGCTTAGGTCTTGTTTACAAAAATCTGCCTTCACTGAGACCACGGAGATACGCTCCTACGCTCTCTTCTAAAAGCTCTCTTGTTTTCACATGGAGACCACTAATCCATCTGGAATTGATTTTCATGTAAGGTGAAAGTAGGGATCCAGATGGCTTTTTCCATACACATACCCGATTGATCTCACCCCATTTCCCAGAGAGCCTGTCCTGTCCTCTGTGTCCTACGACGCTGGCGATGTTTCAAATCATTTTTCCACATGAAGCTCCAGCTTATTCCCCAGTTTCCCTCTGGCGTCTTCTTTCTTTCCTCGGTTCTAATCCAGAACTGCACGTCGTACTGAGTTGTCACACGTCCCCCACGTCCGTCCACCAGTTTTTCGGTCTTTCCTTGTTTTCTATGAGCGTGAAGAACGCAGGCCATGCATCCCGTAGAGCGTCCCCGAGCCTGCGTTTCCCTGTTGTTTCCGTCGTAACTAGACTGGGGTTACAGGTTTCTGGCAATAACAGCACAGAGGAAAACGTCCTTCTCAACACATCCCATCGGGGATACGTGATGTCCACGTGACTTGTCATCCATGGCGGTGACCTTCGTCACGTGGTTAACGTGGTACTTGCCCGATCTCTCCTCTGTCCAGCTACTGTCTCTCCACTTCTAGCCTGTTCCTTGGAGCCCAGCCCTTGAGCCCAGCCCGCCCTTGGACCTGACTCTCCACCTCTGGAAGGCAGCGTGTTTACACACAGGGTGTGGGATTCCTCTACAACAAAGACTCGTCTGTCTACTACAGTCACTCACCGTGTCCTTGGGGACTCATGCCCGTTAATTTTACATGCTATCAAATCTTTAAATTTAGTTTGCGAGACAGAACTGATGTTCACTTCTGATTGAGATGGAATGAAGGTCCCAGATTAACCTAGAACAACCACAACAAAGAATAAAAAATAAAAATGGTTTTTACGACACTGGACCTGAGGTAGTGAAGGACAGGGAACCCTGAGAGGTGGGAGGAGACAACGAGGCGGTCCCTGCAACTGTTCCACCTGCGACCTGGAGAGAGTCCTTGCCCCTGCACGGGGAGGGGAGGGGACCCCCGGTGAGCTGGCAGCCTCTGGGGGCGGGGCAGACGGTACCAAGAGCCCAGCGGGGCCCCAGCAGCTGGAAAGCGCACTGCCCGATTTTTATACCAGAGCTATAGGTACAGGGCCAGGGTTCTGTTGATATAAACGTGTCCAAATAGACCCATGGAACAGTCCAGAGAGTCCAGAATTAGACCCACACACATATAAACTCTTGAAGAAAGGAGAATCTTTTTACTCTAACTACACAGAAATGTACATTTCCCCCCAAATTAAAAATGTCAGAAAGAACCACAAAATGTAAATAAAACAGAGGTAAATGTTTTTCAATATACATGACAGCTGTCTGTCCCTTAATTTACAATAACTGGATGCAGGCCCAAAGTAAAAGATGACCGACCCAAGAGAAAACCAGACAAAGCCCCACAACAGGCCATTTTCCGATGAAAGAAATACACATGTCCACTGAGCACATGAAAAGATGCTCAGCATTATTTGTAATTAGTGGGATTCGAATAAAAATAGTCAAAAAAAAAACAAAAGCCCAACCATTTTCCCCATCCGATTGTCAGTCACTTCAACAATGAGGATGAAGATCGGCGGGACCCGCGTGGACAGACAGGGCGCAGGATCAGTGGTGCCTCGGCCGGGATGGGGGGGTCCGCTGGTCAGTGCCCACCGCGCAGGTATCCCAAACACACTGGTTCTGGGAAAGGACCAGTCACGTCAACAAAATCCAAATAAAAAACTGGAATATCATAGCAGATCACTGTAAAGTCTAATTTGGGTTTTATCATTAAGAATATGTATGAACTATGAATATAATTTTATGTTATATTTTACAAAATAAAGTTCATAAGGCAGCCGTGCCATCATTTTCCAAAGGAACAGGAAATAATTCGAACGCCGACTGTGGGTTTTCCAGCGTGATTTTTCTCAACAAATGTCATGACGGCACATTGAGAAACCTTTCCCATCATTTCAGAGCAGGAACGTGGTTTACATTTTATGCCGTAGGCGGAGGCTTCCTCGGTTTCCCCAAGGGCTCTCCTGACCCATGTCACTGCCCTCATTTCCTGACACCTGCCGGGCCGTGGTGTGTGTGTGTGCGTGTGTGCATGTGAGGGTGTAAGCCTGTGAGGGCGAGAGTATAGGTGTGTGCGATGTGTGTGAGTGAGTGTGAATGAGTGTGTGTTCTTCCTCCTTCCTGACCTCCCTGCCAGGGCTCTGTGTGTGTGTATGTGTGTGTGTGTGTGAGAGACAGAGAGAGAGAGAGAGAGCGCGTGTGGGTATCCTCCCTCCTTCCTGGTCGCCCTGCCAAGCCTGTGTGTGTGTGATTGAGTGTGTGCGTGTGAGTGTGCACGTCTCCAGCCCCGCTCTTCAGAGAGCTGCAGAGTCACCTCTTGGATTTGCCTTCTCGTTTCTTCAGACCAGCCGTCCACTTTCGAAGCTCTTTGAAATTGCATCTGTACGTTGGCTTTACATTGGTTATTTCAGTTTTCATTTCTAGTGGTTAACTAGATTTTTTTTTTTTTTTTTACCAAGCTCTCCTGTTTTTTTAGGTATAATTTATTGTCACCTTGGCTAATATACAGTGCGCACAGTGTGCTCTTGGTTTGGGGGGTAGATTCCCATGATTCATTGCTTACACACAACAGCCAGCGCTCACCCCGACAGGTGCCCTGCTCCACGCCCATCCCCCACTTTCCCCTCTCCCCTGCCCCCCCCCCACCCTCAGGTTGTTCTCTGTATTCGAGAGTCTCTTATGGTTTGCCTCCCTCCCTCTCTGTCTGTGACTACTTTCTTTCCCCTTCCCTCCCCCATGGTCTTCTGTTCCCATGTTTCATAACGTCTCCTTTACAATCCGTGTTTTATGCCCCCTCTTCCGTGTACATGCGTGGCACGTGTGTTCAGAACCCATAGCTGCCAACCCCCCGCCCCCGATCAGAGGCCCCCGCGGACGGCGACGTTGCTCTGCCTGTTTGCCTCCTCGGAGCTGTGCTGTGCCACTGTGTGCTGGTGGTGTTCGTAGTGAGGGACGCTCCGGGCCGGCTCTGAGGACGGGTCTGTGGGTGTATAATTACGGAGAACCTTGCATTTCCTTCAACCAGGACCTGAGAGGCCTGTGAACACCCACGTGTAAAATAACGTACCTGAGGGAGTGCCGTAGTTGGTACCACACAGGAAATACAGATTCAAGCCCTAACCCCTCCACGGATTTTCAGAGATGGCTTGGCCAATTTTCATCCAGCGTAGGCTCTACCCAGAATCAGAGCTGATGAGACAAGTGTCTGTCCAGAGCCCTCTTTTGGGGTGTGCGCGGCTCTTGGAGCCCACAGACACAAACAAGGATCCTTATCGGTCTCCCCGTCTGGGGTCCTGTCTCCCGCACAGCTGGTAACGCCCCCAGTGCCACATTACTGTGACCACCAGGTGCCTGTACAGGCGACGGATGCCCAAATTTAGAGCCTGGCTTTGCGCTTCCCTGTTATTTTTTTATTTCTGAAGATTTCACTTACCACTTTTGAGTGAAGAGAAGCAGTCACAAGCCTGTACCTCATAGTTTGCCCACCGTTCTGGGGAGTATTGTAAGAGGATATTTCATCCGTTATGTCACTATCAAAAAAGGTCCCTCCTAAAACATTCAAAATTTTGCTTTTTAATATGTAGTTTTTAATCTACTTGGATATTCCTTTTCTAAAAACATTTTTAACCTTTATTTCTGAGAGACAGAGAGAGACAGAGCATGAGCAGGGGAGGGGCAGAGAGAGAGGGAGACACAGAATCCAAAGCAGGCTCCAGGCTCCGAGCTGTCTGCACAGAGCCTGAAGTGGGACTCGAACCCAGGAACAGTGAGATCATGACCTGAGCTGAAGTTGGACACTCAACCGACTGAGCCACCCAGCCTCCCAAACCTGGATATTCTTTTTGAATATAATATGCAATGACGATACGGTGGTTTTTCCATATCATTATGAACAACTGTCCAAACGTCATTTATTGAAAAAAAAAAAAGGATAATTTTCTCACTGAGGCTGTATCAACTCTGCTACATACCGATTCCATCATCTTTGGTTTGTCCTGGGCTATTTCCTTCCACTAGTTTATTTGTCTATCACTTCGTCTTAACCCTACAGCTTTGTAACGTATACTGATGTTCAGGGAATAAGCTATCAATCTTTTCCTTCCCAATTAACTCAGGTGCTCTTGGCCCTTCTCCAATACGTGACCATCAACTTGTCCCGCTCCATGGAAAATATACTGCATTTTGACAGAACTACATTTAATGTACCCACTAATTTTAGAAGGATCATCTTGTTTCTAGACATGCAATTTCAAACTATCTAGTCATTTATTCAGATTTATATGTCCTTGGAGGCTTCTAATCATCATAAAGGTCCAGTAAATCTTTAACACCCTATAGTAAGTTTTGGAAGATAAATGGTAACTTTTTCTTGTGTATCTTCTACTTATTTTATGCTTTGGAACGCTCTGGACATATTTTTAATTTATGTATCCAGACACTTCCTTGGTAGTTTTGTTTCTCTGATTGTCCATGTGTCCAATCGTATCTTCTGCAAATAAATGTAACTTTGTGTTATTATATCAGTATATATGCAATGTGCATGTAATTTGCGAGCCCAGTTTTTTTCTTACCTTATTGCATTGGCTTGCATTCAGTCAAAGTTTGAAGGGAAGCAGCAGCAGCTGGCTTCTGGTTTCTTCCTGACTCCAAAAAGAATGCTTTTAAGAAGTTATCACTAATTATGATTCTTGTTCCTATTTCTGGTAGATGCCCTTCAGCCTCAGTCATTCCTTTTAATTGCTAGCTGGCAAGCAGTTTTTAATACTGAATAGACCCCGACTCTTTTCAGTACTTTCTATTGAAACTCTTCTAGTGATCTTTTTTTTTTTTTTTTTTTTTTTTGGTTTTAATTTTAGTTAGTTAACATTCAATATTATATCAGTTTCAGGTGTATAATATAGTGACTCAACACCTCCATAGGTTACTCAGTGAATCAGGTCAAGGGGACTAAGGGTACACTTATCTTAACGAGCAGTGGCAAATACGTGATGATCTCTTTTTTAACCTTTAATTTCCTAAAGGAGGGGGACAGTCCTCATAGTGGCAATTATGAGGCACTGTTAGGTCACTTCAAAAATTCTCCCCAGAACCTTCTCCTTCAGCCTGTACTTCCCTGACCTTACACAACTTTGATATTGGTGATGTTTTTAAGAACTGTCTCACTAGCTCTTAACCACTGAATTTGAAATTTCTGCATGGTGGTTTCTGTTGGAAACGTAGAATTTACTATCCGCATGTCTAAGCTGACACTGAAACAGCCTTATTTCGGCATGTGGCTGCGACTCGATTGAACTTTGGAGGATTTCCTTCCAATCCATGACTTTTCATTTGACTGTACTTGGGCAAGCGAGACTTCGACTCGTCTTGCTTTTTTACGAAATGTATTTCAGTGATTCCTTTTTAATTTAAATTTAAGATCTTCAACTAGTTCTTTTTCTCAAAGAAGAGTTTTCATGAATCCAGTGTTTTTTTTCCCAGTTTTTATTCATTTGTAAATGAAACTATAGCTTCAGAAACTTTAGACTCTGGCAACATATCTTGACGCTTCTACTTGTCTTTACGTGAAGTATCCAGGAGCTTATTTTCTTGGTTATAATCCCTAGAATTATATTTTTGTAAGTCCTTTTCCATTTCAATCGCCAAGCCAGATCTGAGTGGGAGGAGTTGGGCTTTCCCCCATGTTTCTGTCTCCTCTCTCACCTGCCTGCCTCCTTTTCTCGGTGCTCACCTCCCCGTCCGCGGATGCTGCGTCCACGCCCCTGTGGCCAATCCAGATCCGGGTCCTATCACAGAAGTCACGTGACATCCTGCCAGGGACACCGGTGAGGTTGCACGCCGATCCACTATGCCGGCAGGACTGGCTCGGATCCTGGTCACAGGGCCGAGTCTGTCTCCACCGGCTTCCCAGAGCTACACTCTCCTCAAACTATGGGTTCTGAGTTTTAAAGTTGTTTCATGAGGTCAGGGCTCCACGTTCCCCCGTGGCTACAGGCAGTGAGTGTGGCCCTCGCCTCCAGTCTGATACTCTGGTCACCATTACTTGGTAGGAGTCTACCCTTGTCCCCCTCGTTCACGTGTACTTACTCTGGCCTTTGAGGTTCCTCATGCTCAACAGTCGCACTGCCTTCTCCACTCCTGGCCACGGAGACATGGGTCCTGGTTTCTGAGCCCACCCTGTCTCTTGCCTTTTCTCTGTTGCTGTGCCGTCTGTCATCTCCACGAGTGTGGGGTGAAAGGCATTACGGTCACACACGCTTGAAGTGCTGTCTCGGTAGGAAATCCTGCAATTGTTTTTAGGTGATAGTAGTTTAAATGATTCATAGGTTTTGTCTTTTATTCAGACTTTTTCAAACAAAAACAAGTCATAAAGATTACATAGCAAAACAAAGGCTGCTTATTTTGTAGAATCAAGTAGGAAAAAATGCCACAGAATTAACATGGGCTAAGGCGGGATTCAGACAGGTCTGTGGTCAAGGACAGAGACAGAACTTAGAGATGCAGACGTTCCATTTGCGGCTGTGATGGCTTCTAGACAAATTCCTTTTTGATGTTATTTTGAAGAATGTTACAATAATCACGAGTGTATAACAGTCTGGTGAAGAGATAGAAGAAGAACAAAGTAATAATTGTATTTAATGACTTTTCTTAACTGCAAGAAATAAGTCAAGTCTACAGGCAGTTGGGATGCCAATTGGAAGAATTCTAGCATTTATAATAAAACAGGGTAAATTAAAACATTAGCATTTGAAAGAGGAAACAAGGAAGCTTTAGGAACAAAACAGCCGGTGGAACCACAGAATCCTAACAAAGGCCTTCAAGGGGGTTTGCTAGTGTTTGCTGCTGGGCTGGGCAGACCCAACCTTGTGCCACATGGAGAGGCCACAGGGGAGGTAGCCTGGCCCTGGCACCAAGAAAGAGACAGCAACACCAGGCCCCGGTGGGCACTGAGAACCTGGGAGCAGGGAGCCCAGAGTGAGACGGATGTGTAGGAGAGGCAGGAGGCCTTCCTGGAGGAGGTGAGACCCATGCTGTCATGAAGGGCAGCAGAAAAGTCAGGAGGAGGTCTTCCGGCATTGAGCCTCTAGAGGACAACTGTGCTTTTCTCAGTAAGGTACTAACGAAGGCCTCTTTCTGCCAGGGGGCAGACCCTAGGATTCCAACTGTACCTTTTACATAATACTCCCAGGAGAACTGCGTTCTGCTCTGACCGCGGCTGGTCAGGCCTCACCCTGTGTCTCCACCTGAATTGGCCCCACTACGCCCACCCCACGCCCTGTTATGTCCTGACCACACTGCGGCCCAGACATACGGAGTCTGGGAGGGCCGTCGGGGGCCCCTGGGTCAGGAGACCCTGCAGAGGGATGTCCCAGAAGCTGCTGTTGCTCGTGGGTGAGCTGGCAGCGGGGACGGGGTGCTAGAGGCGGGGGCGCCCCACCTGCAGGGGTCCCAGGTACTCTGCACACACAGGTCCCTGGGGTACCGGTCCGGCCACCGCACCCGTCCAGGGGCTCCACTGGCTGTCACAATCTTCTGTCCGGGAGCTGCGACCGACATCCAGGGAGCAAAGGCGAAGTCCGGGCCTGGCTCCCGGCCCAGGCTGCCAGCGTCCCGATGGGTCCCCTTGTGCGGGCCGGGCCGGCGGCCGAGCCCGGCTGGGCCTCATCGGCCCCGGCGGCCAGGTGAGTGGACGTGCCCCTGGACTGGGGGTGCCTGCTGCCCTCAAGTTCAGCTCATCGCTCCTGCGCTGACCACAGGCTGACCCCACGCCGGTCCTGGGGGGCTCACCGAAAGTCTTCCTGAATGAGGCCGGGGAAGTATGTCTTTTTAAAGACTTTGACTAAGAATCTGTTCTCTGAGGGCACCTTCCAAAGCCCCAACAAGGAATTAAGGTGTTTACCCCTATTTACAAAGGAAATGGGTCGGAAGTAAAAGAATTCCCTACGATTTATTCACACAACAAAAAAATTAATGAGCATTAGTAAATTCTTTTTTAGTGTAAGAAGGAAAAAAAAAAGAAGACACAAACAGTGATTTAATGAAAGATTTTGCTCTCAATGCTATTTTCCACCATAACAAAGGGGAGGCTCTTTATTATTCAACAAGCAGTTGGGCCAAGAAGAGAGGGTTCTATAAACAGTCATTAGCATCTTAATTACACGATAATTCAAAAGACAGCTCCCCTGAAAAAAAACTTTGGCCCATAAATCTCTTGGTCTCAAAGTCCAAGAAGTGAAACAGACTCTTGAGAATGTGTTGCAGGCCCGGGCGGGAGAGAACATGGTCCCCCTGGTGTGGGGCCATCTTCCCGGAAGGATGGCGGTCTGGTGGGACGCAGCCCAGCTCCGGGACGGTCACTCCTCCCGGCCAGCAATGTCAGTGGGCCGCAGCCGAGGCTCCGGGGCCACGAGGGACACAGGCTCGTCAGCAAGGACGGGGCCTCGCGAGTGGGGGGCCCGCTGCCGGGTTTGCTCTCACAGTGTTGGAGCCAATCCTGGGATCAGTCACTTAGTCATGGCTGCAATCGTCCTGGGGGGGAACGACCTCACTCAGAGTCACTTCTTCCTGAAAGGAAATGTATTTGCACACTTGGAAAATAAATAAATAAAAGGCTCTCCCAGTGGACGAGTCTGACCTTGGAGGCTAGCAGTTGACTGCTGTCCTTGGTGGCTGTTCCACCTCCCCGACCTCGGGCTCTGGGTGACTCGATCCTCAGGCAGGGACGTTCCGTGATGGCCTCTGGACAGCACAGGGCGTGCGCCCCACATGGACAGACAGGCGGGTGCTTGTTTCCTGGTAATTTCTGCAGAAACCCTGAGCTGGCTTCTAGTGGGGGACGAGCCAGCCCCTCCCCAAGCACACGGGTAAAGAATAGGGCTCAGTCCCCCGTGGGAGAATCCAGTCGCTGTGGTCCTGCCAGAAGCAGGGGACCAGGGCTGGGCAGCAAGGGGACAGACGTTCACTGCAGAGTGGCCGAGGCCTCACAGAGGTGCCCAAGGCTGTGGCATTGGAGTTTTCTTCAAGGAGAGTCTCGCAGAGAAGCTTAATGCTCAAAGCCAACAAGCGATGCCCCTGCAGACACGAGGCCATGAAGCTTCGGCTGTCAAACTCAGCTCTTCTCCCCTCGATGGAAGCCAAGGCTCTTGTCCTGAACCCCCAGGGCCCCAAAACACAGGGTGAATCCTGGTAATATTCCCTCCTCTCAACTGTCCCAAGGAGGAACCATGACGGAGCAGAGGGCACCCCAAAGTCAGTGTCCAGATAAAAGGACAGATGGAGACTTTTACCTGAAGACCACCCCCCAGGGAAAGCCGCTGAAATGGCGGCCGCCTGGGACCTGGGGCCTGCATCTGGGGGTCGGGGCTCTCCCTCCATCATGTCCAAAGGAAAAAACCCCACCAATCTGTCCCATGCGTAAGCGAGATCACACAGTATTTGTCTCTGCGTCTGACTTATGTCACTGAGGAGAACACCCCCAAGGTCCATCCGTGTTGTCACAAATGGACACTTTCCGTCTGTCTCCTGCTGGACACACATATTGCACACACACCCCGTGTTCCCTATCCATTCATCGGTCGACGCACATGCGGCCGCTCCCACGTCTGGGCCGTTGCGAGTGATGCCGAGGTGAACGTGGGGGGGCGGAGGTCTCCGAGACCCCGATTTCACTTCCGTTGGATACCTTCTCAGAGGCAGAACTTCCGGATCATACGCTAGACCTATTTTTCACTTTTTGAGGAGACCCCGCACTGACGCGCCTGATCGTTGGTGGTCATCATTTTGCGACACGTGCTGGACGTCAGTCACGTCTCGGAAAGCAGGAGAAGGCCCGGCTGGGAATACAATTTCTTCTGCGAGGAGTCTGTCCCGCCCTGAACCGTCCGCCAGCCGGGATTTTCCTGGGGCCACCCTGACTCAGGCGCCCCCACAGCTGCTCTGCTGTGCAGACAGGACAACAGATGGGCAGCAGCGTGATTTAAAAATACTTCATGAGACAGATAAGGAAGAAACGCCCCACGCTGGGCAGAGCACGCGGAAGGGAAGCAGGGTCCAGCTGCCAGAGCTCCTGATGGCCACCACGGCGGGGCCAGCCGGGGAAAAATCCAATCACACAGCATCACGTTGCAACCCTGGGTGTAAATGAATAGCCAGGAGTCCATACTAACATCGTTACACGATAGACTCAGTCGATAAAGAGACGAATCTCACAGGCAGAAACCTTCCGAATAATTTGTAGCCCCTTAACGTGGGCTGTGCAGAGTGGCTTCCTTCTGGGGAGATGGCGTGGACAGGGACGTCACCACAGAGAAGCCGGAGCACACAGGTCAGCCAGGCGGTCAAGGTCAACACCGAGAGTGACGCGTCGAGTTCACACACGGGGCCCCTGGCAGGACGTGATGGGGGCAGGACGTGACAAAGTGTGCAAAGGGCCTCAGGAGAGGCCGGATGAACCAGGCTGTGCAGGTTCCGTGACGGGCCGGGCTCTGCCGTGCGGCCACACCTGCAAACGTACGTCGTCCCCCAAAACAGACCCAGCGAAAGAGGGAGGCCCGACTGCACGCTGGTTTGAAGTAATTCACCTCAAAAATAAAGGCATAACACGTCACAAGTAAAACGAGGGAAGAAATAGGCAACGTTAACAGAGATGATGTGTCAATTTTAGGCAAAGTCGATTTCACGGCCAAGTGTTACCAGGAATAAATACGGTCGCTTTGTAAGGCTGGAAAGACCAATTCGTCAGGGGGCCAGGGCCATCGTAAACAGTCACGTCCTTCCAGAACCGCAGGACAAGCAGACGAATCGGCAGTGAGAGCCACAGACGGTGGCGACCCACGCCGAGGAAAGCCACAGGAGTGGACGGATCACGCGGGACACGGACGACGTGAAAGCTGGGGACGGACCCGATGGAACTGGTTACAGGACGTGTCCCCAGATAGTGTCTCACACTCCCCAGCACACGACACATTTACCACCACAAACCACGTTCCGGGCACAGCTCACGTCTCAGATTATGTTAAAGGGCTCAGCTTAGACAAAGTATGGTTTTTGTCCACACGGAGTGACAATAGAAATCAGTCACGGGAGATCTCCAAATATCAGGGATCAGATAACGCGTTTCAAAGGAGCCCGTGGGCCAAAGAAGAAATTAAAAGGGAAATGAGAACATATTTTGGATTGAATGGAAACGAGACACTGCTGAAGGTGTCAGGGAGGCGGGATGACAGGATTATCTCTGGACACACAGACAAAGCTTTTAGAAAGGTTAGCATCTGATCTCTGATAAAAACCCCCAAAAGCTCGACTTGGGAGAGCGCATGTGTGGGAAGCCTTCAGCTGATATCGTGCATTGTGGGAAAAGCACAGACGATGTTCCTTATCAGTCGGAAATGAGGCGGTAATGCCTGTCCTCCCCACTCCCATTCGACACCATATTGGCTGTTCTGGTCAAGGCAGTAAGAGAAGAAGAAGAAATAAAAGTCATCCAGATGTAAAAGGAAGAAGTGAATTCATCTTTATTCACAGATTTTAGGAAATTTGACAGAATCAAAGAAGTTACCAAATGTAACAGTCTCTGAGTTTTTCAAGGATGCCGGATACGAGATCAACATGAAAATCACATGGAATTCTGTACAGTAGGAACAAATGGTCAGAACTGAAATAAAAGTATTTAAAATAATACCTGGGAAATATTCCTTTGCACGTATATATACCACATCTTCTTTATCCATTCATCCATCGACGGCCATTTGGGCTCTTTCCATACTTTGGCTGTTGTTGATAGGGCTGCTATAAACATAAACATGGGGGTGCATGTGTCCCTTCGAAACAGCACCCCTGTATCCCGTGGATAAATGCCTAGTAGTGCAATTGCTGGGTCATAGCATAGTTCTATTTTTAGTTTTTGAGGAACCTCCCTACTATTTTCCAGAGTGGCTGCACCAACTTGCATTCCCACCAACAATGCAAAAGATCCTCTCTGTCCGCATCCTCACCAACATCTGCTGTTGCCTGAGTTGTTCATGTTGGCCATTCTGACGGGTGTGAGGTGGTATCTCACTGTGGTTTTGATTTGTATTTCCCTGATGATGAGTGACGTGGAGCATTTTTTCATGTGCCGGTTGGCCATCTGGATGTCTTCTTTGGAAAAGTGTCTATTCATATCTTCTGCCCATTTCTTCACTGGATTATTTGTTTTTGGGTGTTGAGTTTGGTAAGTTCTTTATAGATTTTGGATACTAACCCTTTATCTGATATGTTGTTTGCAAATATGTCCTCCCATTCCTCTTCCGTTGGTTGCCTTTTTTGGTACACACACACACACACACACACACACACACACACACACATATACACACATACTGGAATACTACACAGTGATGAAAAAGAATGAAATCCTACCATTTGCAACAATGTGGATGCAACTGGAAAGTATTATGCTAAGTAAAATAAGTCAGAAAAATACAGATATCGTATGTTTTCACTCATATGTGGAATTTGAGAAACTTAACAGAAGACCATGGGAGAAGGAAGGAAAAATAAATTACAAACAGAGAGGGAGGGAGGCCAACCATAAGAGACTCTCAAAACAGATGACCTGAGGGTTGATGGGAGGGGACGGGGGGAGATGGAGGATGGGCGTTGAGCAGAGCACCTGTTGGGATGAGCAGCGGGTGTTACATGTAAGCGAGGAATCGCGGGAATCTACTCCCGAAGCCAAGAGCACACTGTCTACACTCTATGTGAGCTAACTTGACAATAAATTGTCTAAAAAAATTTAAAGATGAAATAACACCCCAAATTCCATTTCAAGTCGTACCAAAAATGTGATAAACATGGCAAAAGATGAGGAAGAAACCTACACGGGAAACTGCGAAATATCGCTGCGAGAAATTAAACGAGACCGAAAGAGAGAGGCACACGGAGCTGGGGAGTCGGGAGACACGATGCTGTTCAGATGCTACTCGTCTCTAGTTGATTCCTGTGTGGCAGGAAATCCCAGCTGAAAACCCAGCAGTCTTCTCCGTAGAGGTTGAAAGACGGATTCAAAAATTCCGATGAAGTGCAAATGATTTAGAAACGTCAAGACATGTTTAATGTTTAAATTTTTGAAAACGTTTCTAAGTTTATTTATTTTGGGAGACACAGAAACAGCCTAAGTGGGGCAGAGGCAGAGAGAGAGAGAGAGAGAGACAGAGAATCCCAAGCAGGCTCCATACTGTCAGCACAGAGCCCGATACAGAGCTTGAACTCACGAAACTGTGAGATCATGACCCGAGCTGAAACCAAGAGGCGGACGCTTCACCGACTGAGCCACTCAGGCGCCCGAAAGAAAAAAAACAAAAACAAAACAGGGGGCGCCTGGGTGGCTCAGTCGGTGAAGCGTCCGACTCTTGGTTTCAGCTCCGGTCATGATCTCATGGTTTGCGGGATGGACCCTGTGTCGGGCTCTGCACTGACCGTGGAGCCTGCTTGGGAATCTCTCTCTCTCCCTCTCTTCCCCTCCTCTACTCATGCTCTCTCTCTCTCAAAATAAATAAATAAGCTTAAAAACAATAGAGGACAAACACGATCCGATTTCGTGACTCTATGCAGCTACAGTGATCAAGACAGTGTGGAGGAAGGTAGATAATAGACCAGTGACGCAGAACAGAGAGTCTGGGACAGACGCACACAAACACCGTTGGCTGATTTTGGACAAACGTGCAGAGAGTATTCGGTGGAGAAAGGATGACCCTTCACACAAATGGTCCCGGAACAGTCGAATCTCCACATTCAGAAAAACTAAATACGTATCTATAACTCACACCGTGTGCCAAAACTAACTCAAATCACACATCGAAATGTAAATCCTAACCCTATAAAGCTTCTGGAAGAAAACATACCCGGAAAATGTATGATTTGGGGCCCGGTGACGATTTCTTAAATATGACACCCAGAAGCTGTAACTCACAAGAACACATGGATGAACTGGGCATCATCAAAAATTAAACACTCCTGCCCTTCCAGTGACCTTTTTGGGAGAAAGAAATGGCATGACCTGGGGGAGAATATTTGCAAATTACACATCTGATAAAAAAACCACAAACTTCTATCTCTAATACATAAAGAACCCTCGAATATCAAGATACACAACAATCCCTCCCCCTCCCACCAAACTGGGAGCACCTCACCTTCTATAGAAGTTATCTAACTCACACACATGCAAGGACGCACAGGAACTGATTCTCATCATTAGTCATCAGGCAAATGCAAGTTAAAACCTCACGAGATGCGACTTCGCGCCCCTTTGGGTGACGGTAATGAAACAGGCACCACACTACGGCGTGGCGAGAACACACAGCCAGCTGAGCTCTCGTAGCTGCTGGACAGACGTAAACTGGTAAAATCACGCTGGAGACTTTGACCCTTTCCCGGGAACTGAGGTATGATCCAGACAGGCTACTCCTCGAGATTCACGCACAAGGAAAAGCAGGAGCCCAGAGGCAAACACACGCGGGAATGTTCGCAGCAGCTTCCTTTCTGCTGGTCTGAACCATAAACGACCCAGACGCGCATCAACAGGTGAATTCAGGAACAAAGTAGCATCCATGCGGCAGAACCCTGCTCAGCAGGGAAAGGAAACCAGCAGTCCACGGATACATACAGCAACACGGATGACTCTCAAAATAATTTTACTGGGTGAAACGAGCCAGGAAAAAAAGGAGGCTCTACTGTCTGGTTCCATTTTTACAGACTTCTAGGAAATGCAAATTAATGTATACTGACAGAAATCAGAGGTTGCCTGGGGATGGTGGGGGCAGGGAGGTGTGGGATGCAAGGATGACAGAGGGCCAATGAAAACCTTTGGGGATGACAGGTACGGATATGTTCATTACCTCTACTGCGGTGATGTTTTCAGGGGCATACACATATGCCAAAACATCAAATTTCCCACTTTAAATATGTACGGTCAATTATACACCACTTATGCCTCCCGTGTTGGTTCACTTTACGTATCGACTTGGCTGGGCCATGGAAGCCAAGTGTTTGTTCAGCCATCAGTCCAGGTATTGCTGTGGTATTTCTTAGACGCGATCAACATGAGAATCAGCAGGTTTTTGAGTAAAGCTGACTGCCCTCCAGAATGTGGGTGGGCCTCGTCCAATCAGGTGAAGGCCTTGAAAGAAAGCCTGAGGTCCCAGAAGAGGAATGAATTCTGCCTCCAGAGCTGAGACAGCAACTCCCTCCTGAGTCTCGAGCCTGCTGGCCTGCCTGGCGAATTCTGGAACTGCCAGCCCCCACAATCACATGAGCTAATTACTTAAAATACTGGTCTCTCTCCTTCTGTGTCTCTCTCTTATGGGTTCTGTTTCTCTGGAGATCCCTGGCTACTACACCTCCGTAAAGCTGTCAAAAAATAACAAAGGATACAGAAGATGAGACCTTCACCCACCGCCCACTGACAACAAGGTTAAATCCACAAAAGGAAAACCTGGTCCGTGATCCCTTCTACCAAGACAAACGGAGGGAAATGACTTGTCACAGGCACAAGAGGTTGTTGGCACCTGCTGTTGTCTAATGTATACCTTTCCGTGCTTTTCAAATGTCCAAAAGAATTGAAAGGGAGTTTTTCCAAAAAATTAAAAGGGTTCTGAATAATCAATGATCAAGAGGCAAGCCAAGCCCGCAAGGAGGAAACCTGGCAGAGGGTGTAAGCAGGTGATTGACAACAGATGTGAGCGTGACGTACCCGCGAAAGTCGGAAACGCTCGTTACATCAAACAGCTGCAAACGGAAATGACACTCACAAATGTTTGTCACCTGATCAGTAGTCCGGGACACTCACACTGGGGTAATAAGCGGGCCGGTAGGGGTACCCCATAACACGTGCTCCCAGGCACCCTTGGGGGGAATGTAAAATAACATAGCATTTTCTGGAAATTTATTTGGCAAATACATAGCAAGGCCTTAAAACTGTGTCCTTATTTTTTTTAACTTGTTTTTTTGAG
>NW_026526991.1:9386172-9644404 GCF_024362965.1 Panthera pardus
ACAGAGGCCCCTGTCTTCGTCTGTCTCACGTCTGTCTTCGTCTTCTGACCGTCCAGATACCATTGCTGGTGCCGGGTACGCCGTCTGCGGCCAGAGCACCGCACGCCGAGGGGCCGGAACACCCACCGCTCTCCCCGCTCGTGGCCGTGGGTCCTTCCGTGTCCCCAGACCACACGGCCCCCCCTCTGGCTCCACGTGACCAGGCACCTTTCTCACTCAGCTCACACACAGGATGACACAGGGACCCAGCTTCCTCTCCTCTGCTCGGCAAGTCCCGATTCCCCGCAGTGTTAACGGAGACGCCCCAGCTGGGACGTGGCCACCTGCTTGTGACAGACAGCACTTGCAGTGGCCGGTCCTCGTGGCCCGAGCAGTGTGTGGGCCAGTCGGGGGAGGGGGGGCCATCAGAGAGGGGGGCGGTGGGGGCAGATGACGGAAGGAGCAGAGGTCAGTCCATTCGCTTCATAAAACGATCCTGGGCAGCCAGGAAGCTGTGCACCAGGAAGACCAAAGCATATTGAAGATGAGAACCGTGCCCTCTGTGGGCGTGCCTTTGGTCCCACAGGGAGGCCGGGGTCCGGAAGTCACAGGTGCCTGGGGAGGGGACTGTCCCGTCTTGGAGATGCTTCCGTAGACCTTCCAATTCCTTTCCAGGTTCCAGGAAGCTCCCTGTGCTAGATCCCCACGATTA
Source organism: Panthera pardus (assembly GCF_024362965.1). Lineage (NCBI taxonomy): Eukaryota > Metazoa > Chordata > Mammalia > Carnivora > Felidae > Panthera > Panthera pardus. The sequence continues at coordinate 9,386,864 of NW_026526991.1, forward strand.
TTTATTTGTGGCTCTGACATTGTCGCTGGTCCGAACGCCTCCCTGGGCGGGTGGCCGACTCCGTTTCCCGGGGCTGCGTGCTGTGGCCCTGCCTCATCAATAAGCGTTTTAAACGGCTTCTAAATTGCTTCATTTATTAAATATTTGCCGTGAGAACTGAAAATAGGGTAATTCATTTTAGTGGGAGGGCTTTTCCTGTTCCTGGAAACTTTGCAGAAAAACAGCCCATAGTCACTGTGGACCTCACCACGGTCCGATGGGAAAAGGGAGAGATCTTTGCAAGACATAACGAGGTGATCTCCAGACACGGAGAAAAGAGGGCGAGGAGGCATAATTGTTCGTTAACGAGCGGTCCCCGGGCCAAGGCCGTGCAGGAGCGGGGGTGGGGGCCGAACTGTCACCCGCCTCCCGGCAGGATGCGTGTTCAGCAACAATCCATCACTGCTCACCAGCCAGCGTGACGGGCCACGTTCGCCGTCGGCTGCCGGGGACCCAGTTCCTGTCGGGGGGGGGGGGGCCTATTATGTACACGAGCTGCCGGGGGCCCTGCGTGTCCTCTCTAGGGAGCATGTGGAAATAGCGTGGCCAGCGCTTAATTGCTGCTTCCGAGCTTCTGAACACGAGATTTATTAGCTGTGTGTCTGCAGCCTTCATTAGGAGTTTGAAAAAGAAAACACACCTACGGTGAAGTAATAGAAAACATACATGTTGGTCTCTGCCCCCAATTCCTGGCACACAGCTCCTGACACCCTCCCGGGGGCCTGGAGTGTCTTCTGTTCTTTAAAAAAAAAAAAATTTAACATTTATTTATTTTTGAGAGACAGAGAGAGAGCATGAGTGGGGGAGGGGCAGAGAGCGAGGGAGACACAGGATCCAAAGCAGGCTCCAGGTTCCGAGCTGTCAGCACCAAGCCTGACGCGGGGCTCAAACTCACGAATCGCCAAGATCGTGACCTAGGCCGAAGTCGGACGCTCAACCGACCGAGCCACCCAGGCGCCCCGAGTGTCTTCTGTTTTGTTTTTTTTTTTAATTTTTTTAAAATTTATTTTTGAAAGAGAGAGAGAGAGAGAGCATGAGTGGGGGAGGAGCAGAGAGAGAGGGAGACACAGAATCCGAAGCAGGCTCCAGGCTGTGAGCTGTCAGCACAGAGCCCTACGCGGGGCTCGAACTCAGGACCGTGAGATCATGACCTGAGTCGAAGTCGGACGCTCGACCGACCGAGCCACCCAGGCGCCCCAAGTGTCTTCTGTTCCAATGAGGCGACTCTGGGTGGGCTCCCGGGTGGGCACTGGTCACCAGAAAGACCACGCCATGATTAGAAGCTGGGATTTTCACCCCTGCTCCCCATTCTCCAGAGAGGGGGACGGGCTGGGGGATCCAGTTAATAACTGATCACGCCGATGTGACAAAACCTCCATAAAAATCCCCGAAGTGTGGGCTCCAGGGAACTTGTCGGTCGGTGAGCACGTCCGTGTGCCGGGAGGGTGACGCGCCCCAAGTCCACAAGGACAGAAGCTCCTGTGCGCGGGACCCTCCCCGCACACACCCTGCACCTCTCCGTCTGCTGTTCGTCTGTGTCCTTCGTCGAACCCTTCCCTACGCGATCGACGGACGAACGGCGCCAGCGTTCCCCTGAGTTCTGTGAGCTGCTCGAGCAGGTTACCGAACCCCAGAAGGGGCTCACGGGAATGCCATCTGGAGCCGAGTCGGACAGAAGTCGTGGGCAACCCGGAACCTGCCAGTTGGGAATGGCGTCTGAAGAGGGGGGCAGTCTCGTGGGACTGAGCCGCTCCCTGGGGGATGGGACGCTGACTCCGGGCAGACGGTGTCAGAACGGAGTTCAGCTGTAGGACACCCCGTGGGGTCACGGAATTGCCTGGAGGGGACCTCCCGACACCGTCTGAATGTGACACTGCGAGACAGCAAAGCTGGTGCACAGGAGGAACACGGCTTCCGGGTTTGCCCTCGACTACCAGGCAGAAATAAGTGCTGTAATCATTGCCCCTGACTTTCATTTTAAATTCGAAACCGTGCACCAGCCCAGCTGTGTCTGGAAGCTGGGACAGTGAGGCTTCTCCCAGGTGTAGACGGGATGTGCCCAAACCCAGACGCTTGCTTGCCAAAGCCGTTGGAATGACTCACTGCGTTCCCGTGTGCAAGCATGGTGCTTAAATGTTCACATGTCAAAAATGCCAACCAACTTGAGTTGGGGTTTTTTTGCAAAATATAATTCACACACCATAAAATTCACTCTTTTCATAAAGTGTGTAGTTCAGTGGGTTTTAGTCTACACTACTACAGTTTTGTAATACATTTAAAAAATGGGAACATTTGTTGGGGCGCCTGGTGGCTCAGTCCGTTAAATGTCCAACTTTGGCTCAGGTCATGATCTCGCAGTTCGTGGGTTGAAGCCCCGTGTCGGGTTCTGGGCTGACAGCTCAGAGCCTGAAGCCTGCTTTGGATTCTGTGTCTCCCTCTCTCTCTGCCCTTCCCCTGCTTGTGTTCTGTCTCTCTCTGTCTTTCAAAAATATGTAAACATTAGGAAAAAAAAAATTTTTAATGGGGACTTTTGAGTCTTTCAACTTTGTTCTTTGTGAGGATTGACTGGGTTCCTCTGATCACTTGATCTTTTTATAGGAATTTCTGGAATCAGCAGGCCTGTTTCCTCAAAGTGGGCAGCAAAGGCTTGGCAAGAATTGCATTGATCTATTGCCGGCTGTAGATCAACTGGGCAGATTTAGTTTCATTGATTTTCTTCATTGCTTTTTATTCCTTATTTCATGGTTTTCCTTTCCAATATGATTTCCTTCTTTCTGCTTATCTTGGCTACAACCTAATCTTTCAAAAAAATTTTTTTAGTTTATTTATTTATTTTGAGAGAGACAGAGAGAGTGAGGGAGGGAGGGGCAGAGAGTGGGGGGAGAGAATCCCAAGCAGGCTCCGCACTGTCAGTACAAAGCCCAATGTGGGGCTCAATCCCACGAACCATGAGATCATGACCTGAGCCGAAACCAAGAGTCAGATGCTTAACCACCTGAGCCACCCAGGTGCCCTACAACATAATATCAAAGTGGAAGTTTGGCTCATTGATTGGGGGTCCTTCTCCGTTTCCAGGAAGACACTTGCAGCTGAACATTTCCCTTGAAATGCCACTGTGGCTGCCAGCTGCTTTGAACACATGGACAAGCGTGTGTCCCCAGGCTTCAGTATGTGCAGCTTTTGCTTTCATTCATCTTGAAATAGTTTCTGATTTTATTTGGGATTCTGTCCTCGAACAATTGATTATTTAGGAATATGTCATTCAGTTTCCATGTATTTGTGAATTTCCTCATTTTCCCCACCTTGTTCATTTCTAGTTTTATTCTGTGCTGGTCAGAGAACACACTTTGTGTGACGCCAGCCTTACCCTCATGCTGAGACTTGTTTGTGGCCCGGCATGCGGGCTGCCCCAGAGAACGTCTCCTGTGCTCTTGTGAGAGTTGGTGTGTGCTGTGCAGCTGCGTGGTGCTCTGTGGTGTCTACTAGATCTTCTTGTTTTATACAGGTGCTCAAGTCTGCCATTTCCTTGGTGACCCTCTGCTTAGTTGTTCTGTCCTTTATTGACAAGGGGCATGGGTGTCTGCAGCTGCTACAGGTGAATTGCCTATTTCTTCCTTCAATTTTTGCTTCACGAATTTTGGGCTCTTTTTAGGTGCATATATGTCGGAAGCTGTTACATCTTTCCAATGGGTTTACTCTTTCAGACTTAGAAAGCGTCCTTTTTTATGTCTAGAAACAAACTTTCCTTTAAAGCGTACTATGATGTTAATATCGCCAGTCCAGCTGTCTTGGTTCTTGGCGCGTGGTGTCATTTATTCTCTCCTGCTTTCGATCTGCTTGTTTCTCTGCATAGAAAGAGTGTCTCCTGTAAACATAGAGGTGTCATGTTACTGTTTGCTTCTGTGTGTCGAATGTAATTTTTGTTCTTTATATACTGCTTTCTTTTGTGTTAAGTATTTCTAGCATATCATTTTAATTTCCCTGTCATCTCTATGTTGTTCTGAGTTATTTTCTTAGTGGTTGCCCTGAGGATTACTGTTAATATCTTGACTTGTATGAATGTGGTTCAGAATGACACCAGTTTAATTTCAGTGGTATTAAGAGGTCTTTGCTCCTGGGGCGCCTGGGTGGCTCTGCCGGTTGAGCGTCTAACCTCAGCTCGGGTCACGATCTCGAGGTTCGTGAGCTCAAGCCCCGCGTCGGGCTCTGGGCTGACAGCTCGGAGCCTGGAGCCTCTTCAGAGTCTGTGTCTCCCTCTCTCTCTGCCCCTCCCCCGCTCGCACTCTGTCTCTCTCTCAGAAATAAATAAATGTTTAAAAAAATTTTTAAAGAGGTCTTGGCTCCTATAAGCCACTTTCCCTCCCCACATCTTTGTGGTGCTTCTTTAGTCACACACGTTACATCGCAGGACATCTATGATATTGCTGCACGGAGTTGTCTTTTGAACCAGCTAAAAGAAAAAGAGCTACAAACAAAACAATTACATTTATACTGTCTTCTATATTTGTCTACATATCTCCTTTACTGTTATTCTTTCTTTCTTCACATGGATTTGAGTCACTGTCTAGTGACCTTTTACTCCAGCATGAAGAACTCCCTTCAGTATTTATTTTAGGAATGTTCCTCTGGGGATGGTCTGGTAGCAATGAGCTCCCTCAGTTTTGTTCTGCTTTTTATTCATCTTGGAATGTCTTAATTTGTCAATTATTTTTGTTTTTTTTTTTATAAGTTTGTTAATGTTTATCCATTTTTGAGAGAGAGACAGAGAGACAGAGAGCGAACAGGGGAGGGGCAGAGAGAGAGGGAGACACAGAATCCGAAGCAGGCTCCAGACTCCATGCTGTCAGCACAGAGCCCGATGTGGGGCTGGAACCCACGAACCGTGAGATCATGACCTGAGCCGAAGTCGGACGCTTAACTGGCAGAGCCACCCAGGCGCCCCATATCGTCCCTTATGTTTGAAGGATAGTTCTTCTATAGAATTCTTAGTCGACAGTTTTGTTCTTTGAGCACTCAGAAGATGTCCTCCAACGGCCTTCTGGCCTCCATGACTTCCGATGCGAAGCCAGCATGTCATCCACTGAGGGTCTCTGACCCTGATCACTAAGGTCCCTTCTCTCTTGCTGTTTCCAACACTCTCTCTTTGCAACTTTTGACAGGTTGACGATGCTTTTCTTGGTGTGGATCTCTTAGAGTTAATCTGCATTGGGGTTTTCTGAACTTTTTGGTTCTAGTGATCATTTTTCATCAAATTCGAGACACTTTCAGCCATTACTTACCTGCATATTCTTTCTGACCCTCTATCCCTCCCTCTCCTTCCGGGACTCCCATTACTTCTCTGTGGTGTGCCACACATCTCCGAGTCTTTGTTTATTTGTCTTCCTTCATTTTTTCCTTTCCTTTCCTCAGACTGGATGCTTTCAATCGACCTACCTTGAAGTTTGCCATTTCCTCTGCCTGCTCAAATATGCCATCGTGCCCCTTAGTGAATGTTTCACCACATGCACTTTTCACCTCCAGAATTTGTATTTGGCTCTTTTCATAGTCTCTATACCCGTATTGGTATTGTCCATTTGGTGAGACAAAGCTCTCACATTTCCCTTCAGTTTATACACATGATTACCTTTGTTCTTTAAAGTAGCTGATTTAAAGTCTCTGCCTCTGTCTGGGTTTCCTCAGGGATTATTTCTGTTGATTGTTTTTCTCCCTGTGCATGGGCATGCTTGTCACTTGCATGCCTCATCATTTCTGTTGAAAACTGAACATTTTAAATACTAGAGTGTGGCAACTCTGGAAATCCGATTCTTCCTCCTCCCCAGAGTTTTTCGGTCATCGCTGTTTTTCCTATTATTGTTGTTGTCACTGTTTATTTAGTGACTGTTCTTAACGACTTCTGTGATGTCTGTATTCCTTGTCATGCTTAGCCACTAAAGCCTATGCTTGGCTAGCTTCACGATCAGCTAATGATTGGACAGATACTTCTTAAATGCTAAGAATCTATAAGTCTTCCAGTCTTTGCCAAAGGGCTCTATATGAATGTTGGGCATGTCTTCAACACTCAGCCAGAGGGTTGACCGCTCTGCCTTAGCCTTCACTTCCTGCGTGTACAGCCTTCACTTCCTGCGTGTACAGCCTTCACTTCCTGCGTGTACAGCCTTCACATCCTGCGTATATAGCCTTCACTTCCTGCGTGTACAGCCTTCACTTCCTGCGTGTACAGCCTTCACATCCTGCGTGTACAGCCTTCACTTCCTGCGTGTACAGCCTTCACTTCCTGAGTGTACAGCCTTCACTTCCTGCGTGTACAGCCTTCACTTCCTGCGTGTACAGCCTTCACTTCCTGAGTGTACAGCCTTCACTTCCTGCGTGTACAGCCTTCACTTCCTGCGTGTACAGCCTTCACTTCCTGCATGTACAAAGCCCCAAGACCAGTCAGAAATGAAGCCGAGGGCCTCCTCAGTCTTTCCTGAGCGTGCACACCGCCCAGGACATACACACAGCCCCACACACGCACGTACCTTCTAGCTTCCCAGGGATACCTCGCAGGTTTTCGAAACTCTGGTGGACGTCTCATCCCCCAGATTTTCCTTTTATACTTTTCAGGTACCCTACTGCTTGCCTCAAGTCTTATCTACCAACTCCCACAGCTGCAAAGTTAAACAACTCTCTGTAACTGTTTTTGACAAACACTTCCAGGGAAAAAAGGCTTTTTGCATCATGCAAACTCCGAGTCGGGTGAAAGACAGTCTTGCACGGGGCGCCCTCCAGGCAGATCAAATCATTACATCCCACTTCTGCCCAACCCTGTTCTGCCCCTTTCCAGTGAGTGCTGGACCTCTGGGTTTTGCTGTAACCGGAGCCTGTTGTGTTTTTAAGGCTACTGTGGAGCCGCAGAAAGGCGTAGGAGAACAGGCAAGATAAAATGCCTTAAAGCTTACTATCCTGACCGAGACTCAGCTGTTTTTATGAAATAAAGTTCTCCAGATGGCTGCCAATATTTGGTTAATTGCCAGGTTCTGAAAAAGTTGATTCTGATCAGGTTTCCTGTTTTTCTCATTGCTTTATGGGGAAGTTTGGGAGGTCCATTCTCCACCGTTTTCACGGACCTCACTCAGCTTGACTTTTAGTATCCCTGCCCTGTCAAGGTGAGGCCCATCTCACAGGGAGACCAGGAGCAAACATTCATGGACAACCTGAGTCCCCGGCTTGGGCGAGCCTTGGGGATGGTCCCCCCCCCCCCATCTGCAGGAGGTCCCCACTAGCTGTGGCTCCCAGGGGTCTTCCTCCTCTGCCCCGTGCATTGCACTAAAGACACAGGCCAGAGATAAAGCCCTGTTTGCAGCACGAGGAACTCTCTTCTAGAAGAAGACACGAACCCGGCCACGCTGGCACGTGACCTTGCACACCCACCCTCCAGAACCGTGAGAAGGAAATTTTTGTTGTTTATACACCATCCGGTCTACAGTATTTTGTAGAAGCCCAGGCTGAATAACACAGGGGGATAGATGCAGCCTGCCCTGTAGGTTTGGGATTCGCCATTCCTCACAACGACCTGAGATTCTTTGAAACAAATCTCTTTTGTGCATGAATACCCTCCTGGTCCTGCTCTGGGGAGCCCTGCTAGGCCAGGTGTGATGAATCCCGTCCCGGTTGTCCCCCTCAGGCTGCCGCCGGACTCGGTCAAGTAACGGAGGTGAAAGTCGGTGCAAATCGCGAAGAAAGGGCCAGAAGTTAGGGGTGATTTCCTTCACTTAGGGTTTGGCTGTCTTCTGTTCTCCATTTGCTTCCAGTTGTCGCACTGGTCTTTACCTGCTGTCGTCCTCACCCAAAGGGTGAGAGGCTCCAAGTCCGTCCCGGGAGCCCGTGCCTCGGGAGGGCCAGGGTCTCCTGCTCACACCGGACTCCGGATCATAGAAACGGCACACGTGAAGAGGCGTGTGCTCTCCCTGGTCAGCGTGAGTGCGGAAAGTGAGGCCCCGAGAGCCCACCGCCGGGTGTCAGGCAGAACGCCCTCCCTGCCACAAAGAAGCACGTGTGTTTATAGAAAAATGAAGTGGGGACCAAAATCACAACTGACGACTCCCTGCTCTCTATCGAATCACAGGGGCTCGCCTGCCTCTAGAAAACTCTGAACGTGTGTAAGCACCACGGAGCTGCAAACACCAAATGTGTGGAAATGCAAATTAAAACAGCAGTGAGATACCTGCTACACACCCATCAGAACGGCCAAAGTCCAGAAGACTAACGCCCGATGCCACAGTGGACGTGGACCCCCAGGAGCCCGCGGGACGGTGCAGCCCCTGTGGGGGTTTCCTCACGACACTAATCACTCGAATTGCACAACTGAGCACGTGTGCTCCTGAGCATCCACACCAAAGCTTGCACACGGATGGTTATGGCAGCTTTACTCGTAATTGCCAAAACCTGAAATCAACCAAGACGCCCTTCAGCAGGTGATGGATAGGCTGTGCTCCATCCAGACGATGGAAATGAGCTGAGAGGGAATGAGCTATGGAGCCATGAACAGACAAGGATGAGCCTTAAATGCGCATCAGTGAGCGAAAGACGCCCACGGAAAGGCCATACGCCGTCTGATTCCTGCTCCACGTCACGTTCCGGAAAAGGCACGACCGTGGAGACAGTGAAAGAACCAGTGGTCGACGGGGGTTTGGAGGAGGGAAGGGTGAACGGGGAGCGCAGAGGATGCTCAGGGCAGCGAGACTTCTCTGTGTGACATTACAGCGGTGTCACTGTTTGTTCGTCCAAACCCATGGGACGTACAACACCCAGCGCGAACCCTCGTGTGGGACTGCGGACTCTGGGCGGCCGTGATGTGTGGCTGTGGGGCCATCGGTTACAACAGCTACGCCCTCAAGGCGGGGGATGTTGATGGTGACGGAGGCTCTGGGGTGGGGGGGCATATGGGAAATCTCTGGACTGCCACTCAATTTTCTTGTGAACCTAAAATTCCTCTGAAAAAATAAAGTCTGTGTTCAAAAGGAGGGATGATGGGGCGCCTGGATGGCTCAATCAGTTAAGTGTCTGACTCTTGATTTCAGCTCAGGTCATGGTCTCACGGTTGGGGGGATCCAGCCCCCCACCGGGCTCTGTGCCGACAGCGTGGAGCCTGCTTGGGACTCTCTCTCCCCTGTCTCTGCCCCTCCCCCAATCACATGTGCTCTCTCTATCTCTCTCTTTCTCAAATAAGTAAACTTCAAAAGAAACAAAAAGGAGGGAAGAGGGCTGGAGAAAGCCCCTTCCGGCTCTGACGATGGAGGGACCGGGAGCCTCGATGCCGGACGAGCCAAGGGAAGGACCCACGTCCAGAGCCTCGGGGGAGGGCCCAGCCCCGCCCGCACCTTGGTGTTGGCCCGGAGAGCCCCTCCCTACAAGTGTAAGATAATGAACTTGCGTTCACATCACTAAAGTCTCTGAGATGGCTGTGAACCGTGAGCGAGCAGCCACGTGTCACAAATGCCGTTTCACGGTTGGTGGCCACCACTTTGCTGAAGATTCCTACTTTTTTTTTTCCTTAACAATGTATCTTGGGGATTATTCCCGAACTCATTCTTCATCACGGCTCAGAGCCTCAGCACTTAATTTATTTCCTGCGTTCCTACAGGTGGACAGTCGGGCGGCCTGCGGTGTGTTCTTTAATTGCGAACGATGCTGAGCTCACACCGGGCGTGTCGGCCGCTCCCTTCCTCCCTGTCAATTCGTCTGGCACCATAGCTGCCTCTCCCAGCGCTGTGGCGGGGTGAACTCTCGCCCTGTAACTCTGGGACGCTGCATACGATTCCGGAAAACTCCCATCAGGAAACCGAGTCTCAGTGTGACCTTGTTTGGGATTCTGTCCGTCACCTCATTTAAATTTGGATCCTTCCCTCCCAGCCCCGTCCCCCCTCCCCCCACCCCGGGGTTGACAGGTACACTATGGGAATGACTGGCTGCAGCCCCTCCCTCATGCTGCCCCCCCAGGTCAGTGTGACCTCTGGCCTCTGCAGCCCACCCCCACCCCCCCACCCCCCACCCCGAGACGCCGGGGACCAGGTGTCCAGGAGTCGCATCTGCAGAAGCAGCAACCCAATCTCAATCGAGGAAGAAAAACACACATTTCTCGGTCTCTGCCGATTTGGAGAGTGGAGAAAGTTGATTTCAAGGGGGCCTTTGGGAAATAAGAGGAAACAGGCTTTGGAATAACTGAGGGAGGGAGGGAGGACGTACGCCCAACACGACAGCTACCTCAGGGGGAGAGGGGGTGTGCGGAGGGGTGGGGGCTGCAGACCCGGGCGGGGGGGGCATGAGGGGCCAAAAGTGCCCCTCGGAGCAGAAGGGTCTGCCCGGGAGGCTGGTGGGAGGGAGGAGCGTCCACACCATTTCCCTTTGCGGCCTCCAGGAGCCCCTGCTGGACTGGCAGAAACGTCAGCTTTCATCACTCCCGAATCCCAGGCAGCACCGGGCGTAAAGGGCCTGCGGCTGCTCTGGTCACTGCTCGTGTGCACACTTTCCTGGGGGGGGGGGGGGGGGGGACAGGCGTAGGGGGAGGGTCCTGATGCTTTGTGCAGGGACCTGATGGCTTCGGGGACTTCAATGTCCCAGCTCCTTACCTGGGCCAAACCATTCAGAAAAACCAACGTTGTCAGAAAAGGAAGCCAGGTGGACGCTGAGAGCCGTCAGACCAAGATGCCACCATCGCGACCTGAAAATTGTGTCCCCGGATGAGCCACAGAACGACCTCAGCTCACGCGCCCCGCCCCCCCCCCCCCGACTGCCCTACGGTGTGCAGGACCCTCGTCCGATTCCACACGGTCTGGTCATGCTGTCCTCATTTAGCTCCAGAAAGTCCCTGAATCTTTCAAACAAAACTTCCAGATACTTGGGGCAGATCCTCGTTGGGTTTTATGTCCTTATGAGACGGACGGAGCATTCCACGGCTCACGGTTCTCGAGTGATGTAGCACAGGACGCAGACCCGCCTAGGACCCAGACGGCCGTGCGACTCGTGGGGACAGCTACGGGGCTCCGTCATCACAGGTGAAAAAGTGCATGTAAAAAACTAAAGGAGGCTAGAGGCGCCTGGGGGCTCAGGCGGTTAAGCGTCCGACTCTCGATTTCAGCTCAGGTCACGATCTCACGGTTCGTGGGTTCGAGCCCCGTGCTGGGCTCTGAGCTGACGGTGCAGACCCTGCTTGGGATTCTCTCTCTCCCTCTCCCTCTGCCCCTCCCCTGCTCACTCTCTTTATCTCTCAAAATAAACAAACTTAAAAAAAAATGGGGAAGCCACGTCAAAGGGCACAGGAGCTCCGAGGGCTGGAGCCGGAACACTGGAAGCAAGGAGACGCACACCTGGTGTTGGATCATAGCCCTACGCACAGACAACATCCGTGAGTCCCCGGGTGGGGCAGAATGCCCCGCCCCTCGAGTGTGGGGTCCCCGACGTGACTCTTCCCACGGGGGCAGGGAGAGCAGGCGGAGGATCTTCATGGAGCAGACACCTGACGTCCGTCCCGGCCAGGTGTGCAAGGTCAGCGCCCGCAGTGAGCCGTCACGTGGAGGGCGTGCTCTCGACCGCAGGTGAGGGAAGGTCCCGCCTCCACGGTCGTGGTACCGAGAACCCAGCGCCCGGGCGCAGTCCCGACAGAAAGAGACCCAGATCCCCTCCAAAGGACCCTCTGCAAAGGGAATCCTCAACGCGGTCAAGGTCGTCACAAACTACGAAAGTCTGAGAAGCTGTCCCAGCCGGAGGAGCCCACGGTCACCTGACCCCAAGCCCGTGTGCGGTCCCGGACGGAAAGAGGACAGGTGCTAACGACCACAGGCGCACGAGTCATCCTGGCCGCGGTTCATGACAACGTATCAAACTTGTCCCTTAATTGTAACAAATTAAACAGTTCCTGGAGCACTAGACTCTTCGTTAACTTTTCTGTAAATCTAAAAGCCACCGAAAATTGCAACTTTGCTACTGTAAAATTGCGGAACAGTAAGTTCGGTTGTCAAGTTAAAGGATTATTTTAAAAATTAAAAAGACAGCAAGGCCCGAAAGACTGCCAGGGGTCCCGTGTCCTCAGCTGGCCTGGGGGTGAGGCGGGGTGGCTCCCGGCAGGACGCACGGAGGGGACGACGCTGGGGAGCCTGTCACTCGCGCTCGCACTGACCACTTTCCTTCAAGTCAAAAGAGTTCTCTGGTCAAACGGCTGCTGACTGTCGGCTGCCCGAAGGTCCCCAAAACAGCGTGCCCCCCAGGGTACCCCCCTCGTAAGCACTTCCCTGGGGAGGGAGTTCCCTACTCCTCTCCTTTCCTCTCGCTGTGTGTGAGTCACTGACCAGAAGAACTTGCCTTCCGCGGAGGCCGGTTGGTGCTGAGTTCGGGCTCCCCCACCCCGCGTGTGCCTGGAGTCGGGGCCAGAGGGTCCGAGGCAGACCCAGACCTCTCCCAGGGTTAGGGTTAGGGTTAGGGTTAGGGTTAGGGTTAGGGTTAGACCCCGCTTCCTCTTTGGGCCAACCCTCCACAAGGGTTTCGCAGCCCCTCCACAGGCCGAGTCATGGGAGGGGTGCAGCAGGATCCCCCAGCAGGCGGACCTTTCCGGAATGTTCCTGATGCCAGGCGATGAGGGAATCAGATGCTTCTTTCAAGACAAATTAATTGAAGGGGGACAATTGTCAGTGGGCCTTGTCCCGGGCAGACCCAGGGCCGGGGGTGCTGTGACGTGGGGATGTCAGCTACGTGGGGGTCCCTGGGCGTACCGGGTGCCACCGTGTGACCAGTCAGTGTGACTGGAGAAGTCCCAGGTGGGGCAGGGCGGGCCTCCCGGGCTGGATGGACAAATTACATGAAGCCTGAGCCCCGAATTACACGTGGATGGGGGCTTTGGGGGGGAGGGAGACGGCCCCCCCTCCACCAACACTCCCGAGGAGGAAACACCGTCCCTATGGCTCCAAGGGCCAGCATGAGGCTGACATCAGACCCCCCCTCACAGTCGCCCCTCTCCTGACTTCCGCCAGCAGCTGGGCTGGGGGTGAGCACCTGTGCGGCTGGGCAGGGGTGGGGGACGGGAGGTCCCAAAGGCTGCACTGGAGGCAGGTGCAGCCCAGGGCCCCAGGCTCTCCCGGGCCAAGGGTCCTGTGGTCATACCTGCCCTTTCCTTGATTCAGGAGCCTCCGTAAACGAGGGATGCGTGTGGGCAGGGGAGGGCCGTGAGCAGAGGGGAGAGTGTTCTGGAAGGTCTAGGGTAGGCTGTGGCAGCCTCTGCCCCCACCCCCTCCCCACCCCCGGTCTCAAGCCAGGCTGTCCTGGCCTGACAGGGACCCATCCACTCACATCTGCCGCCCGAGGGCCACACCGCCTCCCGCCCGGTGGCTCATTAGCCCGAGCCTGGAGTCACGCCAATGAGAGTAAGTCCGCGCTGACCCCGGAGAGAGGCTCCCGTGCAGGAGGCGACCCTGGCCTGCAGACGGCCACAGCCCCTGAGCTGCCCTCTGTCTGTGCCGGCCGCGCTCAGGTTGGCTCGGCGTGAGAGCCTCCAGCCTCCTCCTCCCGGGACACGCACCCCTATGCCCCTGCCTCGAGTCACAAGCCCGAGACGGGAAGAAGAGGTCACCCCTGCATCCACGAGGATCCTTCCTTTCGCTGGACAGGATCACGGCGGACGCTCCAAGCATGACGGTGGCTTTGTGAGGACGGCCGCTGTCCGTGTCTGTGCCCCTCACACCCGCGGCCCCGGGAGGCAGGCCCTTCTCAGCCCCCACGACAGCCACGTCTCCCCCGGCCGTGTCTCGGGCCCCAGTTCCTTCTTTCCTGATCCCTGATTTCTGTGTCCCGTGGGACCCTCCCCTCCAAGCCCCTCGGTGGCCATCCTGGGGACAAGAGAGATAAACGGGGCAGCTCTCGTTGGGGCGGGAGGGGGCCTGAGGCACCCCCCAAGGTCCCCCTGGGACGGCACCCCCAGCCCCCAGCCGCAGCCTCCAGCCCCCCAGGCTCCAGACGCTGCCCGCAGACCCCCTGGTCCCCCGACCTGACCTTGCGTAGCAGAGTCGGGCCAGGCTTCATGCAGAGCTGGGCTCCTTGGGCGGGGGGTGGGGGGACGAGGAAGGTGCCCCTTGCCGGAAAACAAATGGCCAAAGCAACAGGTGTCAGAGAGGACACTCGGGCAACAAAGTGCCTGTGCAGGGGCGACCACACCCTGCCCTCTTCTCATGAGCTCCCCTAACCTCCCCCCGTCCCAGGAAGCCCAGTTACCTGCTTCCTGGGGAGAAGCCGGGGAGGCAGGGACTTGCCGGGGTGGCCCCCTCCCGCCCCTGCAAACACCCGGGTTCACTTCGGTTCCTCACCCCTGCCCGTCCCTCTCTCCTGAGAAGGCAGGTGAGGTCCGTGTGCACGGGGAAAGGAAGGTTCCGGGTGGACATGCCTGAGCCACGTTTGAACCCCAGAGGGCGGCCTCCACCCCGGTCTGAGGAAAGCCTGTATCGAGGAGGCTGGTGGTCCTAAAGGGCCCCCAGCAGCGCCCCTCGTGATCAAGGGAGGCCAGACCACAGGGTGCAGGTGGTGGGGGCCGGACAGAGGGAGGTTCAGAGCCCGGGTCCCCGGGCACTGCCTGCCACCAGCACTGAGAGCTCGGACCCCCTTCAGGGTCAGAAGACGGCCGGTGGCGCTCAGGGGCCCCGTGGCCTCCCCTGCGGAGGACACACCCCCTTCCTCTCTCCCGGCGGACAGCCGCCCTCTCTGGCTCCTGCTCTGTCCCCTGCACAAGGCGGACCGTCTTGCTCCCGTGGTTGCTGCTCTGAGATGAAAACAGGACGGCACGGATGAGCCCACAGAAGGCCCGCACGTGTTTAAGAATCGTGAAGCCCAGGGCACTTCGCCCCAACAGATAGAGCGGCCCAGACCGGCTCACGTGAGACCCACATCCCAGTGCCCACGCAGGGAGCCTGGTGTGCAACACGGAATAGGAAGACCGACTTTCTACAGATTGGTCATCATCTTCTCTCTCTAGACCACGGCCGAGCTGGGCCACGGGGCTGCAGGTGGCCGCCCCGCGGACAGCTGTCCACCATGGGATGCTGGGCGTGGGGCGTCCCGAGAGGCGCAGGGGCCTCCGGGAGGGGAGCCCCTGCCTCCCGCAGACATCGGGAAAGACTCCAGAGGGTCCGAGCCAGGACGTAACGACCACCGGGTCTGGGAGAGAAGTGAGTGTGGGGTCCGGCAGGCGGAGCGAGTGCTGCAACTGACGGGAGAGAGAGAGAAGCAATGAGGGATCGGGGACGGGGGACGGGGGTCGGGGGAAGGGCTGTGAGCGGGCGCGGCGTGGCCGCAGCCCGCACCGTGGGGGGACCACTGAGGCAGGCCAGGCGACGGGGCGAGGGAAGGACTCTGACCTCAGCTCTGCTGCCCGCGGAGGCGCTTTGGGGAACGGGGTGGTCGCCCCGCTCCGTGGATCCGCCCCTGTGAGCTCGGACCTGGGAGCCCAGGCAGAGAGGGGAAGACGCGGTCGGGGGGAGGGGACCGGCGTGGGTTTCCAGAGGCTGTAACCCCTGGGAGGGGGGAATGCACACACGCACACACGTGCTGCAAGATGCACGGGAACACGTGAGTGCACAGACATCCACACACACAGACACGTGTGCGTAAGTGTGCACACACATGCCCACCAGCGTGAGAGAATGTTCAGGAACAAGCACACGTACGTGTGCACACAGACACAGGCACAGCGCATGGAAACCGGGCACATGGACCCATAAGCACGCGTGTGCATTTATACACGCGGATACAACGCACACGAACACAAACACGTTGGCACAGAGGACCCACAAGCAGGCGCACACACGCACGGACTCCCACGAGAAGTGGGATGGCGTGAGAAGGGACGGGGCCCTCGGGCGCAGCAGGAAGGGGAGAAGTCCCAAGGGTTCTGACCGTGACTTTCGAGTCAGGACTGACGGAAGGGGCGGTGGGAAGGAGAGGCCCGGGGGGGCCCTCAGCCTTGCACACCGTGGGGGGCGCTCCACGCTCCCTCCAAGCCTCCTGGAGGCCCCGGGGCCCCTGCCAGGACGTGCACACGTGTGCAAAAGCGTGCTCCCCCAGCAGCTGGCCCGTGTGCGCTGGCCGCGTGGCGAGGGTAGCACAGACCCTCTGTTCACAAACACTGAGGAGGAATAAACGCGCGTGTGAGTCAGTGTCTGATAGAAAACACAGATCACTGGACGTGCAGGAGTGAGGCCCTGACGGAGAGGGCAGCCAGTGTGGAGCTGGGGGCGGGGGTGGGGGGCCCGGTCGTAGGAACTAAGCGGGAGCCTGCAGGGGTGCCGAGCCGTGCTCCGCGGGCAGAGAGCCGGGCCCTTTCAGAGCCACGGGCCGGGGAACGGGCTGGAACAGAAGGGAGGGCCCGGTGGATGCTCAGTGACCGGTGTCGGTCTGGATGCCGTCCGTGGTGAGGGGGCGCCGGGACTGTGGTGCCAAGAACACGCAGTCATGCCAACGGGTGACAGGCGACGTCCCCTCATGCAGTCTACGCGTGTCCCTGCATCCAGGCCAGCAGGGGGGGGGGGGGAGTCCTAACACCTAACATGTAGCGGGCTCTCGGGGCCCTGCAGTTTGTACCGGGCTCTCGGGGCCCTGCAGGTGAGGTAGGTGCCTGGGGTCCCACGTGGCCGCGGGAAGATGAAGGGAACGTGTGGCCCAGGTCGGGGGGGTCAGGACAGGGCTGGTGAGGGTGCCGTGGAGCCTGCAGGAGTGATGTGGGTGAGGGGCTGGGCAGCGGGCACCCGGAGTGCAGGCGAGTGGGGCTGGGGGAGCCCCAGCTCGTCACTGCCTGGACAGTGGGGAGCGGGCCTCACCCGAGGGACATGGTCCCAGCCACCATACGCAAGAGAAGGCAGGACAGGAGGCACCCGCCGGGAACCACATAGCCCGGGGGGCATTGGGGTAGCAGCACGGGGTACAGCCTGCGGACCCCAAGACCCTCGGCGCCCACCCCGCACCTGCTCAGAGCGCCGGCACAGAAGGGGCCCCAGCCCACACGGCAGGGTCCAGGGGCGCAGTGGCCCAGGCTGGGGGTGGCTGGGACATTCTTTCATCACGCACCACAGGCGGGTGCCCCGGCAGTGAGGTCCACGGGACGTGTTGGGCCCCAGCTCACCCTCTGAGCTTTGCTGGGAGCAAGTGAAGCCCAAACGCACCCCCAGATCCCCCCCCCAGTCTCTGCCGGCCCCTCGGACAGCAGCGTCCACAGCACTCAGGGTCCCCGGCTGCCGGGAGGGGCAGCGGGGACAGAGGGGCAGGGGGCAAGAGGGATGTGAAGCCGCTCCCGGCCTCCCAGCCGCCCAGCACCCCCAGAGGCAGTTCTCCGAGGCCCCGGCTCCTAGTCCCCTTGGTCCCTCCGTCCCCCCCACGGAGCCCCTGGGCCAGCGCCCTCCAGCAGCACCCAGCAAATGAATCAGGCAGAACGAACTGGGGTCTGGCCAAGTCCGCCCAAGCGCTCCGTGAGAACTGGCCAACAGTGCCCCCTGGTGGCCACCGCCGTCTCTGCCACCACAGCGAGTCCCGCCTCGGGGTGGACCCTGGGTGACGGACACTGTCTGACCCAGCAGACCTGCAGGAGCCACGAGGCTGGTTGCTCCGCCACGTGCCCACGTGTCCATCATGTGTCCCGAGGGTCCTGCTGCCAGCATTGCAGGACGACCTCGGTGTGTCCGCTGAGGAGCACCCTTGAGGGGCATCGAGACCAGACAGGTGAGTTTAGGGAGGGCTTCCCGGAGGAGGTGGCCCCCACCCTGCCGAGACTGAAGGATGACAGTGGCCTCGTCCAGGGAGAGATGTCAGCTGCGGGGACCAGGGGCCCCGAGCACAGAGGAATCAGGGACAAGTCTCAGGAAAAGGGACAGAAAGTGGAGGGACTGGCCCAGGAGCCGGGGGCCAGGGCAGGGCCGGCCGTGGCAGACGGAGGTGCGGCTGGTGCCACAGAGCTGATCACTTGGCCACGTGAGTATCAGACCAAAACCACCTACAGCAGTCTCCGTGGCTGGAAGGAGGTCTCTGAGGGGCATTACGGGAGAGCGGCCGAGCCACACGTGGGGTCTGGGGACCGTTCGCGGTCACAGCCAAGGCCACCCCTTCGTCTTGACAAATGCACTGTGGTGGCGAGAGACGCTGGGGCGGGGGTCTTGGCCAGCAGGGCAGGGACTCCGTACTGCTTTCTAAATAGAAAATTATTCCAAAATAAAAAGCTTATTTTTAAAAAAATCAACCTAACATGTGTCCCCCCTAGAGAGTCTCTCCCCCCGAAAAGCCTCTAGGGAACCCCGGAGGATTCGCGGAGGGCTTTGGTCCCGCGGGATTTGCGGGAAGCGCAGTTTGTGATTCCCCGGCGAGGACGGGAGGCTCGCCCGCAGGGCGGGAAGAGAAGCAGGAGTTCGGGGTCACCTGCCGTGGCGTGCCCAGGGCCCCGAGCACCCGAACGAGCTCTTGCACGCCCGGGCGTCTCCTGCGCAAACTCGCCAGGGACACCTGTCCGGGGCCCCCAGAGAAGCCGCTGTCGCCCAGGCGAGAAAGTAAACGTTTGGGACAAATTCGAAGTGAACTTCCTGCGGGGACTGGGGACAGCACAGGCCCTCATCAGGTTGCTTCCGGGGGTCAGACCCCTCGATGACTCCGGGTGCCCTGGATGGCCGGGCCTGCGACAGCATGGATGAGGCGTCCACGGCGTGGATGAGGACCCGCCGATCGCCCCGACGGCATCCGTGATGGGGGGGCGTGGGTGTTGGCTGAACCGCACTGAGGGTCCGCGGACAGCTGTCCTACCGGCCGTGAAAGTCACTGCCGTCTGTCTGAGGCCAGACATGTCCCCGCTTCGTCCAGCAAGAGCTGATGCGTGGTGACCGGCTCTGTGACCCCGGCTCCCGTAGGACTCCCTCGGGCCCCCGACATGTGCATCCGTGGCAAACGTGACTCAGGTGGGGCTCTGCCTCTCCTGGGCCACATGGGCAATCGTGGCCGTCTCTGGACGGGAAGGGAGCTGGTGAGAGTGTTGGGGGCATCATCCGGGGAGAGAGTGTCTCCAGGTGGGGACAGTCCTGCTCCGGGGACGGGCGGTGGCCGGAAGGATTCCGGTTTGGGTGCAGGAGGCCCCACCCCATCGAGGAACGGCGGAATCTGCCCCCGGGAGGGGACTCGAATTTGCTTCTGTCACGGGACAGGTGGAAGCACCTGCTGGGTTAGGCAGGCCAAGGTCAGGGCTCAGGTCACCCTCCTGGGGCAGGAAGTCAGGATGCTGGGGCCCGGGCTGCTGCTACCGCTGCAGGAGAGTTTCTCCAATGACGTTGCCCGTGAGGGGTCTGACCTGCCCCGGAAGACCGGCCCTGCCTGACCCCGTGCTGTGAGCCAGGGCTGCCCCTACGGCCTCCGGGGCTGGTGCAGGGCGGACGCCAGCCACTGCGGTCCACGCTGCAGAGACAGGCTGGCTCCCCGCCCCCCCACCCCCCGGCCTCACCGCCCAGGCACCTGCCCCTGGCCCTGCTCCAGCCCGAGACACGGCCCCAAGGTCCCGGGGACGCTGCTCTCCCCTGAGCCCCAAGGCTGCACCTTCCGGCCACCGTTTGCTGCCCCCGCCCTGTCCCCACGCTTCTATCCACATGCCTAGCTCCGGGTTCTGGTCCCGCGCCCGCCCCCCAGGGCCGCCGTGCGGAGATTCACGCTGTCCTCTGCCGAAGTGTGGGCCCTCGCTCACCCCGTACCCACCTCCCGGCTCTGGCAGGGTGCGGAGGATTTAATAAATGTTTAATCGCAACAATAAAAGATAAGCTTGGCTCAGGGACCCGGGCTGTGCTCCGGGTCAGCAGTAAAATGCGTCCTGGCAGGGCTACGGCGATGCGGGGGAGTCGGGGGGCCGTTTTGAGGCCCCCCTGGCCTAGTTCAGGGAAGAGCCATGGCAGGCCGGCAGCAACAGTCTGTTAGCCACCCACCCCCCCCCCCCCCCCCCCCCCGCCCTGCCGCCCACCCACCATAAGCTCCGACCATAAACCCGAGCCATCCGGACAGGCCAGGACCACGCGGCTGCCTCTCGGCCCAGGGTCCTTGCCCCCGCGTGGGCAAGAGACGAGCGTGCGGGAAGGGCTCACCACACCCCAGCCCCAGGGCCGCAAAGCGCGCGGCCCCAGCTGTCTGTCATCTTCAGATGGCCCGGGAGCGGCTCCGATCCAGGCAGAGCTCGGGTCTGGGGTCCCCACAGGCGGGCTGGCCCTGGAAAGTTCCACCGAGACCCCTGAGATGTGGGATCCTCCAGGGTCGTTGCCCAGAGCTCCCTCCGCACCAGACCCCCGTGTGTCTTGACATCTGGCCCCCACAAACCGCGGGGAGATGGGGAGCAGGTGGGAGGCCCCGCGCCACGGGCTGACTGTCCCTGCTCCACTGTCCCCACCGCCCGACGTCACTGCTGCCCTGACCTGCCCCGTGATCGCACATCCCGGGGACCTGGGAACCCAGGACAGGAGGCACCTGCCTCGGGACAGGAAAGGACTGCAGCGTCCTAGAGACCAGTGAGGTGAAGCCTGAGACCGTCTAGCCTCGAAGACGACCTTCAAAATTAAACAAAGGAACATACAACTCGTGTTTAAAGGTGAGGACACAGCGCGAGGCGAGAAGGAGACTCTGTGGGGAAGCTGGGAGGGGGACTGTGACCCATCCGAGCCGAGTGGGAGAGGACGAAGGGACAGGTGAGTGGGCTGAATAGACCACCTCCGTGAGCCCCGGGGCGGGGCTGCGGCTCAGAGGGACAGATCGCAGCTGGTGGTGGCCGGCTTCCCCCGTCGAATTCCCAGGCAGTGAGGGTGGAAAGACGGAAACACAGGCAAGGCGCCGAGCAAGCTCTCATCCACCCAGGGGTCAGAGGCAACGCCGGTCATCTCCGGACCCCTGGAGCCCTGGAAAGAGGGGCCTTTCCCGGGACCCCAAACCTGCCCAGGGGACATCACATCAGCACAGAAGACGGTGTGCAGCCTCGCCAGTCCCCACAGGCGCCAACCACTCACTTCCTCGCGGGAAGACGCTCACGGGTCCCAGTGAACGACAAGTGAGTGGGTCTGAGAGCCTAGGAGCTGCTGCACCTGCTTCTGTGCACAGGTGCCCAAAGCAATGCTCATTCTGCAGTCTTTCAGGAAGCAGTGGCCTGATCACACACTGACCTAAAACCCTGAGCCCTCTCCAGAAATGAAACAAAATAGCAACATTTTAGAGACATCCAGCCGCACTCTGCTGTTTTCCCTTAGAATTCCACCTAGAGATATTTCTATAGAAGATACGGAAGCTTTCTAGCAATGTTAATAGCTGCACAGAGCTCAACGGCACAAAGGCACCACAATTTATATAATCAGCGTCCTATTGGTGGACGTTTGGGTCATTTCCAGTAATTAAGTTCTGCTAAGCACACTGCAGTGAGGATCCTTCTTCCTACATGGTTCCTTACACGTGAGCATATCTGTAGGCTACATAGAAAGAAACACAATTGCAGACTAAAACGGAAATTCTAATAGTGGTCCAGAAATGAAAAGATTTTACCCGATCTCAGCACGACCTAGGAGGTGGAGGAGGAGGAGGGGAGGAGACGGAAAAACTGTCAGAAAGGTCTCGTGAGTGGGAGGGAGTCGTGCAGGGAGAGACAAGTGCGGCCGAGGGGACAGAAGACCACAGGGAGGGAGCGGCGTCGTGTTTTCCAATCACGGAAAAAAATCCCCGATAGAGAATGTCGATTCTAAGGGAATAATTGCAGAGAAGCTTTCAAATAAAAAAGGAACCATTGGGGGAGAAAAGGGCAAACAATAACTTGATCAAACCTACAGATTCACGTAAGTGAAATGCGTCCCGACAACGTATATCGCCAGCTCCAGAGTCGAATGTGTCGGCCGTTACGCTAGTGAGAGTGGAGGGTCCCCCGTAGAGACTCTGTTTGCAGCGTGGCGAACAGCAAACCAGCCTGTGCGGAACACAAGAGGAGGGGGAGCAAACCGGAGCCACAAGAAAGTGTCATAAAGAAAGGAAAAACGCGAGGCTGGGACACCCGGAGGCACATCGGCTCCAGCAAAACCAGCGGTGAGTGTTTGCTGATTAAAACTCGGGTAAATGAGGAATGGACGAGACACTTGCTGAACAGAAGGTGGTTCACAGAGGTGACACGGAATTTAAGGCTGAGATACTAAGTGACCAGCGACGCATCACAAACTTACCAATGAAACCACCCTTCTCTCCCGGAAGCAATCCCACTTCTGGGTCTGTATCGAAATAGATCTCAAGGTCGTATCTGCTGCCCCACGTTACTGTACATTATGCACAAAAGCCAGGACGTGGAGGCAGCCGACAATGTCCATCAACAGACGAAGAAAGGAAATGTGGAATATTCACACGGGGGGACAGGATCCAGTCCTCGAACGCTGTCCTGAATGGCATTACACCAAATAAGGAAGTGGTCACAGGAGGAAAATACCACATGATGTCCGTGATAGGAGGCAGTCTGAGCAGCCAAGCCCACGGAAGCAGAGGCCAGATCCAAGGTCCTAGCAGCGGGCAGTGGGCGAGCTGTGCAGTGGGCGTGAGGCTTCAGTCATGAACGAGCCCGAGACAGCGTCCCGCGTTAACAACACAGTACTGTGCCCTTGGGACTTGCTGAGATGGGAAATCTCAGGATGAATGTTCTTCCCGCAGAAAAGCGGGAAGCTACAAGGAATCTTTGGGCAGGGTGGCTTGAGTCCGCTACCTCCGCGGTGATGGGTCACAGGCCTGTGCACGTGTCCAAACTCATCACATCGTGTACATTAAACGCGCACAGTTTCGTATACCAATTATATTTCAATAAAGCCGTTAAAACTGCTTCTTAAAAAAAGAGGCCCTAAGTGACATAAAGAGGGCTGGATTTACACGCCCTGTGCATCGACGGGGTGGCCCGCGGCGAGGGGTGGCCGGGGACGGTCCGCCAGGCACGAAGTCCTCTGTTTTCATCCCGACACCGGTGGCTCCTACAGGGACCACAAGACTTACTCCAGAAATCACTCAGCACATGATAAATGTGACTGATTCTTACAGCAAGAGCTACTAGAAATTCGAGAGGACTCGATGAAATCGATATTGCAGTGAGACTTCCCTGCACCTGTTTTGTTATCGTGCAGACCTAGGATATGATGAAACACCAGTAAATAGAGACGTAGAGAAATCTCAGTGAATAACCACTAAACTTGATCAAATAGATTTATGCCATCGTAACAGCCGTCACACTGGCACACGGCCGTTCGCACGTTAGCATCCTTCACAAAGACACAGCGACTCCACTTGTAGAAACTATTTACAAAAATTGGTTGTGTGCTCAGCCTGAAATAAAACCTTTTGAAACAATTAAAATGGAAGTGGAAAATTTGCTGGTCCTATAATCTGATCGTCAAAATGTAAAATTAGTCATGATAATGAACAGAACACCAAAAATATCTTAAGTGCTTGAAAATAAGAAATTTACTTATAGATAATCCTTGGATCAGAGAATTAATCATAAAAAGAAATGAAAAAGTACCTGGGGAGCTTTGAAAAGTAGAACATTTCATGCCAAAGTCGGTTGGACGCAGGAAAAGCTCTATTAAAAGAAAATGCGTTGTCTTAAAACAGCTTCGTTACTTTTGAGGAAAAATACAGATAAAGGAATTCAGTGCTCTGCTGAAAACATTAGGAAAATAACAAAACGAACCCATAAATTAGGAGGAATGAATTGAACAAACATGAAAGCGAAAATATTGACATAATAAACCAAATAAGGAGAAAGCATGACTTAATTGCTTAATTCAAATCTGATTCTTTGGAGTTAAACCTTCACAAGCTAATTATGGGGGAGAGAGAGACAGAGGCAGGGGGTGAGGAACACGAGAATCGTCACTTATAAAGGGAAAGTTAAGATAATTATAAGGTAATAATGTATCTAACTCTATGGAAGCATTTATAAATGTAGAAGAGACAATTCCTTAGAAATATAAGAATAACTAAATGTATACCAGAAGAAGTGGAAAACTTGAATAGGCCAATTACGGTAAAAAAAATATTAGAAAACTCATCGAAGATCTACCATTGGAAAAAATTGTGAGGAGTGCATGCATTTAAACTGAAATTCAAACTGATTTTCATCTAACCTACTACAGTAAAAAACAGGTTAATCCATGTTATTCAAAATATTCCAGGACACGGAAAGTATTTTGTAAGAATAACTCTCCTTTGAATTTTATGTGATTAGTATAACGCTAAACATGAAACTGAATAAAGACATAGCAGCATCGTGAAAACTACCAACATTATTTATGAACATCAATGCAAAATTGTATTTACGATTAATGTCAATCAGTGTATCAATAATAATAATGCATTATGACAAGTAGGGTTCAAGGAAGCTTGGCCATTCCTACCCTCAGGGCCACTTGGCATCATGTTATCAACAGAAGGGATCGGGGCTCTGTTCGGCAGGAAACCCAGATGATCTATGTACCTTCCGGATCTATTTTGACAGAGAGCAGTCGAGTTAACGTAACCCTGAACAATACAAGATAAATGCTTGTCACATAAAGACCGACTGCTCTGATCCTCCCTACCGATGAAGATTGGGGGGAAAAGAACGAGGCACATCTATACCGCGTACCAAGTAGATGGCTCGTGTAGGCAAGCAGCGAGTCCCCGGAGAAGACGCCGTGAGTGGTTGTAAACATATACACCGAGTGTGAGAGGAGGTGTTGTTCTGCTTCAATAAACAGCTGTTGGGAACCTCTGCCGTGAGGACTATCGTTTAGTTGAGTTGATGATCCAGCCATGATCCGCCAGCGTTAACACTGGGCAGAGTGACTGAACGGGGAATTCTGACGGTGGCCGTGGGCTCTCTGGTCTTCCCAGGAACAGGCGCGTCTCTGTCGGCAGTCGCCTGGGGACTCCCACGAGGTATCCCGGTACAAGAGGGGGCGGCTGCAAGCCTTCTGCTCGCTCCCTCCTGTCGGACCAGCCTTCGCTCTGCAAGTCACGGAGTCACAACCGTTTCCCAGTTGCTCCCTCAGGACAGATCAAGAGGTGTGGCCGTGGATCCACTGAGCCACACGAAGCCGGCGTCGCACCAAACTCCATCCACCCGCGGGCTCCCTGGGCCGCCCTGCAGCTGGAGGAGCACGGCGGCATTCCCCGTCCGCTCAGATTTGTAGGAACCCAGGCTCTGTTACTGGCAGGGACACTGGAAGACAGTGAGTGTTTCTCTTTGTTGCAGAAGGACCCGGCAAGCATCTACCAGACCTTCTGGAGAAGTCTTACGAAAGCACTCACCACGTATGCTTGCGGTGGGCGTTCTGGCTCCTTCCTCAAAGGGAAAGCCCCTCCTTCCGTCAGCTGGATCTGGACCCGAGAACTGATTTAGGTACACATTCCCGGAGGATCGTGACTTTCCACCGTGGGGCCAACCTGATCCTTCTGCACGCGAGACGTCAACGTCTACTTGTTAGTAACTTAAGCAACACACAAGTAGACAGTCTATCTGCTACTCCTAGGAAGACCACTGTTGATCGGTGATTCCCAGAGGTGACCTCGATTGCCATTCTGGCTTTGCTGCTGACATTGAGAAAAACAGTGCTGTATGGAGCCCCATTTGACAACTAATTTGACATTAAAAAAAGAGAGAGAGAGAGAGAGAGAGAGAGAGAGAGAGAGAATAACATCCACGTTACTATGAGAACTCAAATAATTGGCTGAACCCTGAGTAAACAATGAGCATTGTGACCTTCTAACTCACTCCTACCCTCCTCTCTCCAACTTCTTGGTAGTATTATAAACCAGTAGCCTCACAACTATGATGGCCACGGAAACCAGCGACCTAGCAGCCCCTAGGGGCAAAATGGGTTAAAGACTCCAAAAATCTCCTCCCCAGAGAAGTGTCACTATTTGATCTGTCTGCCAGTCCCCTGAAAAGTTACACTCCGAAGCCTTGTCCATACTTGACCTGACTCAGAGACAAAGCTACACAAACGGTCCTCTGTCTGGCATATTTGTTAAAAACAATCAGCAGCATTTGCTTTACATCACAGCCGCCTGACACGGCGATACCAGGTGGGGCTAAGCCAGGCGAGGAGACTGGCCAAAACAGGGGAAGGAGATGTCTGTAGGGGGGGTCTGAAAAGTGCCAACATACTCCCGGAAATCTAGGAGACCATAGGCATGTTCAGGGCCATGCTGATGCCGGGAAGACTTGAGAAGACCTAATTTCTCACCTTGGGCTGACCTTGATGTTCTCCACAGAGGGAAGAAAAAAGTAAGCAGAGTTATCAGCGGTCTGCCTAAGCATCGAAGGTGTACCCCAACAGACTCGCGGGGCCCCTCGGCCCAGCCTGGGAGACGTGGGTTCAAGATCACTGGGAAATCTCTGTGTAATCACCAGCTGATCTCTAAATTGACCAGGCAAAGACTTTAGTGGCCACGCACAATAGAGAATACGGAACGTAGAGAACGAACCCAGGAAAGTCACTGAAACTCTGTGCTGGGGTGGGAGGGGCAAGAATCTGAGTGCCAGACTTGCTACATTCTATTATTTAAAATATCCGGACTTTAACAAAAAATTATGAGACACACGAAGAAATAGGGAATTATGGCCCATACACCGAGGGGAGAAAACAGTTAATAGAAACTGCCCCTGAGGAAGCCCAGACATTGGATTTACTCAATGAAGATTTTAAATCACTTATTATAAATATGCTCAAAGCACTAATGGAAAACTTGTCTAAGAAAATTGAATAAAAGCATGAGAATTCTCTCATCAAATAGAGAATATCAATAATGAGAGAGAGAGAAACTAATGAAAAGAATCAAATAGAAATTCTGGAGTTGAAATAGAATAACTGAAATACAAAATGACATCTTCTGAATATAAGATAAACATCACAATACGCTATTTAATAATTCTCCAAAGATCGTGTCCGTGTTAGGGGCTGATTGCGCCCCAGGGCTACGGAAACAACTCTTAATTATGAGACGAAAATCTCTTACTTAATACTTCATGGGCTTAGGAGATTAAAAAGTAGAAAATGACTGTCAAAAATTGTAAAAACTCAGTTCTTTTAAAAGTAATACTTTGATAGCATATGATGCTTGACATGGTTTGTCCCCTGCCATTTGAAACACCCATATTTGTAACCAGTTGCTGAAATGCTAACCTCTGAAAGTAAGATGCGGACCCGACTGGAAACACTTCACACACGCACACGCACACGGGTGGAATGCATTCCATTCACCCCCTCCACAAACACTTAGTTTTGCTGCGAACATTCCAGGGACTTTTCTCTGCCCAGTGACCTTTTCTGTGTCCAGCTGGCAATATTCAGGCTTTCCTAGAGAAGACAGATCCTTTTCTTTTCGATGGTGCTGTGAAAATGCTCGTGCCGGGGGTGGTCTGCATAGCGGCTTGTACCCCGGAACCTACAGCCTCCTCGGGGAGCCTACCCCCCGACGGAGCCCACCCCGCTCAAGGATGTGACACCTCAGAGCCGAGGAAGGGGAGACCCTGGGGGGAGGTGGCATTTCCAGAGCCCCATCTGGCCGTGGGAAGACAGTCCCAGGGAGAGCCTTGGAGGAAGTCGGATTTGAGGCTGTGACAGTCCCCTGGGCAGGCAGGCGTGGGGCCCAGAGAGCCCCCCGCAAGCCGAATTTGCCTCCTCAATGTGGGGACGGCCCGCCCGCCCCAGATGGAGAGGATGTGGGGTGCAGGTGACACACGGGCCCCCGTGCGCAGGCAGCTCCTTCCCATCCCACTGGACGCCCACAAACGTTGCTCCCCGACCCAGTCCGGGGGCTGGACGTGTCCAGCCAAGAGGTGTTTTCCTGGATGTTCTCCCCCCGTAAGTCACCCTCCGGGCCCTGGATGGAGGGGTTCCCATCACACTCTCTGTGGGACGAGGCAGGGCTGCACCCTCCTTTGTTCAAGCTGCTCCCCCCACAAGGCGGCGGCCGGCGGGCTCAGCGGCGGCGAGGGGTCCCCCCCGAAATAAAGCCAATTGCCTCCAGCACCCACGGAGGCCCAGAAGCAGCTCGATTTCTGCACAGAGCCCGCCTTCCTTCCATCTCTGTGTTCCTGGATGCTCTTCCTGTCATGATGACCGAACCCTGCCTTTCCAAACTCATTGTCCAAAGTGGACCGCGGGCGGGACTAATTACAGAGGTGCTCTACTGGGCTGTGTGCCCAGCCTTCCCCCGGGCCCCCCGCGCCCCCGCGCCCCTGCCTCTGTTCTGGAGCGACTGCCGTTAATAGCCCGAGTGGCTTCCAGAAGCACAGCCAGCACAGGGTGCGCAGCCTTATTGCCGTTTTATGCCGATAATCCCATGACAAACCAGATTTCCACACTCCCAGGGTGCTTGCTGGGGGCCAGGGGTGGCCCTGTTCCAAGAAGCTGTCCTTCCCACGGCGGAGCCTGAGTTATTACCAGCTTTCCATCTGCTCTGGGAAACCGCGGGCCTCCGCACCTCATCTGAAACAGGGCCCGTCGCCCTGGAAGCTGGCTGTTCCCGCTCCTGGACTCTGGGCCGTGTTGACCGGGAGGCGGCATTTCGACCTGTGACTTGCCCACCTGGTGCTCGTCGGAGAGGTGCGCGGGGATGACGGACGGTCTTCAGGAGCCGGAAGAATCGGCGCCTCTGTGCACGTGCGCGTCCCGCTAAGTCACAGGCGGGAGCTGCCCAGGTGAGCTGCTCGGAGACAGCTCTCATCGCCACGGCTGTTCTCAGGTCCTACTTGAAAACCAGAAAGACGCCAAGTGCACCGAAGAGCGCCACACTTCCCTATGTGCACACGGGAGGCATGACTCAGTTTTAGTGGTTTTGTTCCCAGGACACGTAACAGTGACGACAGAGATCCGGTAGCGTCCCCAAACCCGCTGGGTGACACAGGGCACGCCAGGAACAGCCAGCAGGGCCCGGGCCTCGTCCACCCCTTCCGAGAGCTCGGCTCGGCGGCGGGCACATCTCAGGCACGTCGGGATCGTCCTGTAAGCCAAGGGATGAGCAGCACGTCTGTGGCACCAGGGCGCACGGGGTGGTGGGGGAGGCCACCGGGCCGAGTCTGACGGGAAAACGGACATGGCATCGGGGGCCACGGTGGGGCACCGACTAGAGGCTGGGCGGCCGTGAGGACGGCCGGCCCTGTGCTGCACTTGGGGAACACGGGCGATCGCACCCGTCTCCACCGTGACCCTGGGGGGACCCCCCGCAGGAGGTCAGGGGGCACACAGGTGTTTGGAGGGGAGCTTGGAACCTGTGTTCCTGGTCTCTCCTCCACGAACCGGTCCCAGCCAGGCCACCCCGGTCACCTGCCCTCACCCTCTAACCTGCCCGCACCTCCTGACCTGCCCGCATCCCCTCGCCTGCCTGCACCCTATCACCTGCCCACACCCCTGACCTGCCCACACCCCCTCACTTGCCTGCACCCTCTCACCTGCCCACACCCCTTCACCTGCCCACACCCCTCACCTACCTGCACCCCCTCACCTGCCTGCACCCCCTCACCTGCCTGTACCCTCTCATCTGCCCGCACCCCCTCACCTGTCCGCTGTAGCAGAAGGAGAGGCTGATCCCCTGTCATCACCCAGGCTGGTCCGTCCTTCCAGCTCTAAGAACTGTCCTCATTACGCACCCCTGCCCGACCCCCCCAGGGCAGATTTGCTGTGCCCTCACAGCACCTGCTGGCTGTGCTTTCTCACCTCCCCCCGACTCTGGAAGGAGAAGAGCCATTTGTCCAATAGGCTGAGGTTCTGCCCATTTTCTCCACATCCTCACCAACACTTGTAGTTTTCTGTCTCCATAGCATCTCTGGAGAGGGCATGGGAAACAGCAGGGCCTTCCCAGGTGGAGAACAAGGGGGGGGGGTCTGTCAGGGCAACAGCAAGGTCTCGGGAGACAGTTGGGGTCCCTCGTGCCATCAGAGAGCAGGTGAAGGGGCAGAGCAGGAAATTCAGCTGAGGTGACACCTTAGTGGGAAGTCCCCAAATGCCAAGAAAGGACATAGTATGAGTGTGTGGGGTCCAGGCGAGGGGTGATGAAGCCCATGGGGGTGGGGTCCAGGCGAGGGGTGATGACGCCCACGGGGGGTCCAGGCGAGGAGTGATGATGCCCACGGCAGGGGGGTCCAGGCGAGGGGTTATGACATACACCGGGGGTCCAGGCGAGGGGTGATGACGCCCACGGCGGGGGGGTCCAGGCGAGGGGTGATGACGCCCACGGGGGGTCCAGGCGAGGAGTGATGATGCCCACAGCAGGGGGGTCCAGGCGAGGGGTGATGACACCCACGGCAGGGGGGTCCAGGCGAGGGGTGATGACGCCCACGGCAGGGGGGTCCAGGCGAGGGGTTATGACATACACCGGGGGTCCAGGCGAGGGGTGATGACGCCCACGGCGGGGGGGTCCAGGCGAGGGGTGATGACGCCCACGGGGGGTCCAAGCGAGGAGTGATGATGCCCACGGCAGGGGGGTCCAGGCGAGGGGTGATGACACCCACGGCAGGGGGGTCCAGGCGAGGGGTGATGACACCCACGGCAGGGGGGTCCAGGCGAGGGGTGATGACGCCCACGGCGGGGGGGTCCAGGCGAGGGGTTATGACATACACCGGGGGTCCAGGCGAGGGGTGATGACGCCCACGGCGGGGGGGTCCAGGCGAGGGGTGATGACGCCCACGGCAGGGGGGTCCAGGCGAGGGGTTATGACATACACCGGGGGTCCAGGCGAGGGGTGATGACGCCCACGGCAGGGGGGTCCAGGCGAGGGGTGATGACGCACACGGCGGGGGGGTCCAGGCGAGGGGTTATGACATACACCGGGGGTCCAGGCGAGGGGTGATGACGCCCACGGCGGGGGGGTCCAGGCGAGGGGTGATGACACCCACGGCAGGGGGGTCCAGGCGAGGGGTGATGACGCCCACGGCGGGGGGGTCCAGGCGAGGGGTTATGACATACACCGGGGGTCCAGGCGAGGGGTGATGACGCCCACGGCGGGGGGGTCCAGGCGAGGGGTGATGACACCCACGGCAGGGGGGTCCAGGCGAGGGGTGATGACGCCCACGGCAGGGGGGTCCAGGCGAGGGGTTATGACATACACCGGGGGTCCAGGCGAGGGGTGATGACGCCCACGGCAGGGGGGTCCAGGCGAGGGGTGATGACGCCCACGGCGGGGGGGTCCAGGCGAGGGGTTATGACATACACCGGGGGTCCAGGCGAGGGGTGATGACGCCCACGGCGGGGGGGTCCAGGCGAGGGGTGATGACACCCACGGCAGGGGGGTCCAGGCGAGGGGTGATGACGCCCACGGCAGGGGGGTCCAGGCGAGGGGTTATGACATACACCGGGGGTCCAGGCGAGGGGTGATGACGCCCACGGCGGGGGGGTCCAGGCGAGGGGTTATGACATACACCGGGGGTCCAGGCGAGGGGTGATGACGCCCACGGCGGGGGGGTCCAGGCGAGGGGTGATGACCCCCACGGCAGGGGGGTCCAGGCGAGGGGTTATGACATACACCGGGGGTCCAGGCGAGGGGTGATGACGCCCACGGCAGGGGGGTCCAGGCGAGGGGTGATGACGCACACGGCGGGGGGGTCCAGGCGAGGGGTTATGACATACACCGGGGGTCCAGGCGAGGGGTGATGACGCCCACGGCGGGGGGGTCCAGGCGAGGGGTGATGACGCCCACGGCGGGGGGGTCCAGGCGAGGGGTGATGACGCCCACGGCGGGGGGGTCCAGGCGAGGGGTTATGACATACACCGGGGGTCCAGGCGAGGGGTGATGACGCCCACGGCGGGGGGGTCCAGGCGAGGGGTGATGACACCCACGGCAGGGGGGTCCAGGCGAGGGGTGATGACGCCCACGGCAGGGGGGTCCAGGCGAGGGGTGATGACACCCACGGCAGGGGGGTCCAGGCGAGGGGTGATGACGCCCACGGCAGGGGGGTCCAGGCGAGGGGTTATGACATACACCGGGGGTCCAGGCGAGGGGTGATGACGCCCACGGCGGGGGGGTCCAGGCGAGGGGTTATGACATACACCGGGGGTCCAGGCGAGGGGTGATGACGCCCACGTCGGGGGGGTCCAGGCGAGGGGTGATGACGCCCACGGCAGGGGGGTCCAGGCGAGGGGTTATGACATACACCGGGGGTCCAGGCGAGGGGTGATGACGCCCACGGCGGGGGGGGGTGTCCATCAGCGTCCAGGTGAGGGGTGTCCAAGCCGGGCGCCCTCCGTGGCAGCGTGCAGGTCTGGGGACTGTACATGAGCAGCGGCCCCTCCACCGCAGGGCAGCTGGTTCAGGCGCCCATCCCTTCCCTCCCCCGCGGCCGCCGCTCGTCCGGGCGAGGGCTGCGCACGGTCACCGGCGACTCCGTGGCCCTGAGCAGATACGCCTGCGCGGTGCCCTGACGGGAGGAGGGCACGGTGAGCGCCACCCCGGGCGGCACATTGCCAGTGACACCTGGACACCTCTCGCGTTGGTCAGCCATCGGCTCCCCCACAGGGGAGGCGAGGGTGGAGGCGGGACTCATTCCTCTGGCTTTCCGGGGGACCCGGGGCCTTGGGCTCACTGCGCCCCCCTCTCTACAAGGCAGTTGTATACCACGCAGGTGAACATCCACGAGGCTGGGGTGCCGCCAGTCCGCACGTCTTACAGCAGGACTGCAGGGCGGGAGCCTAGAGAAAGCTTCGCCAGGTTACGGGGGTTCTCACGTGGCCCCCGGGCCGATGTGCCTGCTGGGACCGCTCTGCATGGTGCCTCGGGGGAGCTGCCCCGGGAGTGCGCAGAGGCCCGGGGTCCCGTGCCCGGAGCACCTGCTTCTCATCCAGGCGCCAGCCCGGCAGGGGCAGGACGCAGTGGGGACCGTCCTCGTGCCCCAGGGGCCCCCAGGCTGTGAGAGACACAGACATCACACAGGGGCCCCGCCATGGCATGGACCAGGGAGGCTGACCGTAGTGCACAGACCTGAAGGCAGGTGGGAGGCGAGAGGTCCTCCCGGGCAGAAAGGCGCGTGAGTCAGGGAGAAAACTGTGCTCTGGAAGCTTCTAGAAGCCCCCCCCTGGGCCCTCCCGACGTCACGGACGATCACCCTCCCGGAGCGTAGGATTGCCCCGGTGCCTGGAGAAAGCGACAGAGTCGAGCGTTTGTCCCCAGGCCTCCTTCCCTCCGCCCCAAAGACCACGCAGTTTCCCCCGGACGCTGCCGCGGCCAGTTTACCCCGGAGACGGGGGTGCACACCGTGGACTTTCCAGCTGTCCCTGCGGGAGACGGGCTGCTCACCTGAGCCAGCTAATGGCGGCCATAAATCCCCGGTCAATCGTATAATGAGATTTAATATTTGATGTCAGATCATTAGAATATAATGAATTTGCCACTTTAATATTGATGAATAATCAGTCCTATTAAGGCTATAGGGACAAGAATTTAGTGCAAAGAGAAAATTAATTGCTGAATTAATAGCACGTATCCCTAAGCAGGACGGCCTTGTAGCACGGTCCTGGAGCGCAGCGTTCAGACCTCCCACTGGAAGGCAACATCCTTCATCAGGTCCATCCGGCCGTAATCACGCGGCCTGTCCTTGGAAGAGGCAGGAAGCAAGGACCGTACGGCGTGGACAGACTCAAACGCAGCGCAGCCCAGATCGTCTTTATGGACTGAATCGTGCCCCCCCCCAGAAGCCTCTCTTGGAGCCCTGTCCCCCGATGTGACTGTGTTTGGTGACGGGGCCTTTCGGGGGTGCGTCACGTTAAATGGGGTCGCAGGGTGGAGCCCTTGTCCCGCAGGACAGGTGTCCCCACCAGGTAGGGAGGAGGCTCCAGGGTTCTGTCTTTGGGGGAAGCTCGCAAGGGACGCGGAGAGGCCCCAGGTGCTCCCCACACTCAGCGGAAGACAGGATGAGTCCGTGTGGACATGAAGGCGGGAGGGCGGCCTAGAAGGGGCCCCGCCGCTTTCCCACGACCTGGAGGGCACTCGCGGTTCCCGTGCCCGGCAGTGTCCCCGGGTACAACACAGGGTGGGTATAAAAGCCCGTCCTTCGGAGCGTTATCGTGATGTGATACAACAGCAAGGGGAATGAGCTGAAATTTCATTTCGTTTTTAATTTGAAAAGTAATGCCCTGCCCAAATGTCCCCAAGTTCGGCCTGCCTGCGGCGGCTTCGCGGGACACGTGGGGTGTCCCTGATGTGCACACGCGCCCTGGTCACGGACGGACTTGCCCAGAGAAGGAGCAGGTCGAAGCCCATCCCACAGGCTTCTGGACGGGCGCGCGTGGGGGTCGGTGCCCGCGTGGGTGTCAGGACCCGCCCAGGGCCTCTGAGTGCCCGTCCGCCTACAAGCACCAGGCCGGAGCTGTGGGGATGCCGGGTGCCGCCCAGGGAAGCTGGCAAGGCTGAGGGCCCAGCCCGGATGGGAACAGACTGACGGGTGCATCCGGTCAGGAGCCGGCTCTGTCCTCACTGGACAGGTGTTTGGATCCCACCCCAAATGTGGCTCATAGAAACCCATGAGCTTCTAGGAAGCCCATTCTGTCCTCGACTTACTGGCCATGTGGCCCGGGGCCCAGGCCTGCCAATACCTGACACGTGGTCGGTGTAGGGGGGGTGAACTGTGACCCCCCACGTCCTGACCCCGCACCTACAAACCCTGGAAGCGGGGTCTGTGCAGAGGAACGGGGTTAGGATGAGGCAGGGCTGGAGGCCAAAGGGCTCCTGAGTCGGGCAAAGAAGACAGGGTGTGGACAGACACGGGGAGGAGCCACGTGAGCCCGAGGAGGGGCTGGAGGACGCGGCCACCAGCCCAGGAGCTCCAGGGGCTCCCGGGCCACCGGAGCTGGAAAGGGCAGGGAGGACCGTCCCTGGGAGCCGCAGGGGAGTGGCCCTGCCACACTGGGATTTAGGACTCGGGTCCCGGCTGAGGGGACAGGTTCTGCTGTACCGGGCCCCCCTCTGCCGGTGTCCCCGGTCCGCCCACAGCTGTACCCTGCTCTCCCAGAGGCAGCACCTTTGTATCATGGATTTTATGCTTGTTTTCAGGAACCTTTCCACAACTTTTAGGACCGTCTTAGGTCTGCAGAGACGATGCCGAGACAGAGCAGGGTGCCCTCCGCCAGGCCGCTCGCCAAGGCCCGCGTTCCTCACGACGGGAGCCTCCGTCCTGCCTGTGTCTCCAGGTCCACTCCGCCTGGGCCTCCCGGCTTGGCCTGATGTCCCTCCGCCCAGGGACACGTGGGCCCGGGGGGCCTGATGTCCCCCCCCCGCCCCCAGGACACGTGGGCATTAGCGTGTCCTCGCGACTGTGTCCCCTCAGGATTTTGCTTGCGTTTCTCAGGTTTTCCTTGGTTTTCCTGACCTGACGGCTTTGCCAGCTGCCGAGGACTTTGCGGGGAGGCCCCTACTGTGACGTGTCTCGTGTCATCCCCACGATGCCACTGAGGTTACTGGTTCGGGAGGAAGGCCCCAGGCGTTGTTCCCGCCACACAGCCTGGGAAGGACACGTGCTGTCACCCGAGGACAGCAGAGGACGGGCTGTGACAAGCAGGATGGTCACCCCTGCGGCTGGGAGGCACCGTGTCGACAGCTGACGGCGAGGACACCCGCAGGGGCAGGGCTCTGCTTATGGGAAAGCTCGGACCCTGCATCGTCTCCGGGAGGAGAAGAGAGAGCCCCAGGCGTGTCCTTGGCCACGGGGCCCCGCTGGGTCGGGGACTGAGCAGGTCAGGCCTCGGGCTGTTCCAGGTCACCTGGAGGTAGGGGCGTGGCCGTGTCGTCGGGGATCCGCGCTGCCTCTCGAGAGCGACCCGAGGCTTCAAACTGCTGTTCTGTTCCGAGCCTCTCCCAGAATGCCTGCTATCACCCCGCGTGCACGTGACTGTTCGATGGGAAGCAGGAGTCGGTAAGTCAGTCACGGACACAACTGGCCACCGTTGGTCTCCGTCACCGGGATGCGGATGCGAGTTCTTCCCAAACGGGCCCGTCGGCCTCTGTGTTTCCAGTCAGAACCCGTGGACCGAGCGGGGTTGACGGAGGCGTCCCGACCGCCCATTAGGGAAACAAAAAGCTGAGTCCCCATCGATGGCCGCGGGCTCACTGGTGCCCCACGGAGCTCGAGGGGAAGGCTGGCAAAGCCCGGGGCCAGTGGGCCGCCCGCACCCGTCTCTGGGACCACCCTGCTCCACTGACACCTGACCCAAACTCCAGCGTCCCCTCAGACGCCGCCTGCTCCCGCCAGATTGGGTCGATGACGAGAGAATTTGTGCACAAAGGCAGCGGCAAAGGGGGGAACGCCCCGGCCAGAATCTGCAAGCGTCTCCGAAACAGAAACAGGGAGAGACAGACACTCGTGAGGGAGGCAGCATGGGAGCCGGGCGGGGAGGCGGTCAGCGGGCCTCGCACGCACCCTGGTCACAGACGGTCCCCCGTTTCTGTCCTGCTCGGACTCGGGCGCCGGCCCGGCCCAGCCCGGGTTGGGGAGGAGTCCGCTGACGTCGGGTCAGGCCAAGGCAGACGGCAGCGCCGACGCCTCGGGCACGGGGTCAGGTTCACGTCCCCCTGCGAGACTCGGGCTGCCAGCGGGGGGCAGTGGCTCTGTCCCGCCTTAGGGGTGCTGGTGGACGCGGCCAGGAGTCGGGGCTTCCGGGGAAAGTGACACGGGAAGCAAGCAGCCGGGGCACCTGCAGATTTACATCCTCGATTTCGACTGAGACGGAACATTCGGGGGGGAAATAAGACATATCAGACAAAAGAAAATAAGCCGTTCGGCCTCACTTACAAAGCGCGTGTGACAAGAGACGCGCCCGGAGAGCGGCCGGCCGGGGCTCGGCCGTGACGGTGCCCCGAGGGGCCGGGCAGACGCGGAGCCTCGCGGGGCCACACTTGGGCAGTTCCGCGAATGAAATATGCGTCCCGGGCAGCACGGCTACTGGCAGGCGGCCAGAGACATAAAGCGAAGCTATTTCCCCTCGTTGCGGGAATGAGAGTTATCAGTTCTGATCAGAGTCGCCAGCTCTGAGGCCGCCCTTCACATTTCACTGGTCACCTAACAGCCGTCGGACGCGGGCCCCCACCGGCCGGGCCTAATTACTCCGCTCGGCTCCAATATGAGCGGGCGGCGACGTGCGGCGGGGCGGCCACGGCTCTCGTGCACGCGGCCTGCGGACCCGGCTGGCAATATAGTGACACAACAATGTAATCAGCCGGCCAGTCGGTCAACCCCAAGGAAGTGTGGGAGCTGAAATCGGCACCCTCCCTGCACCACGTCCAGACCCATGGTCTCCGAATGCCGGCGGGGGCCCCCGGGCCTCCCCAGAACCGGACCCAGGGCGGACGTCGGGGCCCCCAGGCCCGGGAGCGAAGCGAGCAGGTCTGAAAGGGACGTGCACGGGCCCAGGCCTCTGGCAGGCTTTTCCCTGTGGGGACGCAGATTCTGACCGCTGTGTCCGGCCGTGTCTGTGGGCCAGACATGGCTCGCTGCTGGGGGGCGCGTTCCTTCCCGCTGCTAGAAAACAAGTCAGCACAGAGTTAGAGGTTCGGAACAGCACACACAGGGGACCTCACGGCTCCGAGGGGCTGGCGTCCGGGCACGGCTGCAGTTCCCCAGGCCGCCCCCGCCCCCCCCCACCGTGTCCAGCCACGTGGCCTGTCCACGGGCCCTCTCCCGACGTGGCCACTTCTTCCCAAACCAGCCAGGGAGAGAGCGAGCAAGATGGTGTGTAGGTAACATAACGCCGTCACGGGAGTGAGATCCTCCCCGTCCCCGTGTTCTGTGGGCGTGAAGCACTCTCCTGCCCACCCTTGGGGACAGGCCACCGCCCTCGGGGACAGGGACCGTCCACGGGGCCCCTGTGGCCTGTACGTCCGCACCGAACACGGAAACACGTGTGGAACACACACAGCTGAGCGTGCACAGTCACGTCCCGGGAGAGGTTTCTGTCCCCACACGGGCTGTGGGCAGGCCTGGCCCAAGGGCTGTGGCTTATGGGCCCGCGGGTTACATCTTACCTTTAAGAATAAAACTAAAGATTGTGAAACGAGCACATTTTACCTTCCATTTAATGAAACGTGGGTCATAACTGCACCCAAAAACAACATCGTTGTCAGACCAGACAAGGGATGGAACACAGGCTGATGCTGACCGTGGGCGCGGACGCACAGGCCGCGGGGTCGCGACACGCGCACCCAGGTCTGCGGGGCGCCAAACATCGGGGCCAGTGTTACGTCCCCCCACTCCGTGGACCCTCCCTGCGCCCACCCTGTCCCCACAAGCGGGGCGTTCACGAGGCGGGCGAGGCGCCCCCACCCTGTGCGGGCCGATTTCAAGCGAGCGCGTCACCGTGCAGGACCCAGCGCTGGGTGGGGATGACGGGCGTCTGCGTGAGGACCACCTGCGTCTCAGGGAACCTGTAGCACTGCTGTCCAGCCAGAGCGGAGACCGGAACAGGGACAGCTCTTCCAGCTCGATGAGAACCGCACTCGAACCTTCTGAACTTTGAGATTAATCGCAGAACCGAGGAAACGAGCCTGTGCTCCACGGCCTCTATTCGTACCAGCACCGTGTCACTCCTGGTCCCGTTTTGGGGTCCGGCTCTGCGGGGAGAGGGCACACTCGCCGAAGGGAAACCGCTCAAGGGGACTCGGCACCGCCCGCGCCGACCCACGCGGCCCAGCGGTGTCGCCTCCCGGCTGGGCTTCACGAGCCCCGTGGGCATTTTGAGGTCCACTCATTAGTAGGTCTCCAGCCGGACGACAGGGAGCCCCTTCCTTCCTCCCAGGTGCGCGATCCCTCCAGGCTGTCCCCTGTCATCACACGGGGGCCTCCTGATGTCCCCATGTCCCTGCCCAGGACCTCCCAGGGGATCCCGCACCTGCCACGGCCGTGGGTACGTGGATCCCAGTCCCGCTGTTCCCTGGATGGTCCTCAGCACCTCCAAATCCGCTGAGGATTTCTTTATTTAACTTATGAAATAATAGGTGGGTTTTTAATTCAAGTGGCATGATTATTCTGCCCTCTAACTACGCGGGAGAAAACTGAGGCATTCACAGGAGCGCCCACCCCAGCCCCAGGTCACGGCTCTGCACGCGGGATCGTAATATCCACTCCCGGGTGTTGTTGGGAACAGAGCGGACCAGTGCCCGGTGTACAAAAGGTCCCCACCGACGGCCATCTATGCCACTGTGAGGGCGGGATTATTCCCAGAGGAAGGCGCCGTTGCCCCCTGAAGGCCAGCATCGCGTCTACACGCACGCGTGGCTCTGACCAGGGCTGGTGGACAGACGGCTCTTAACTCACTCGGGAAACAGGGCTCTGGGGCAGGGGCCCGACTTGTCCAGGCCCAAAGAAAACGCCAATGTCTGGGCTCTCGGCCCCCTCTCCCTGCCCGCCAGCCAGCCTGCTGGGGCCACCGAGTGCCAGAGCCCGAGGGATCCGGAGCGGCTTGTCCCTCGCTGCCTTTCTAAGGCCACGTTGCCATGGAAACCCCACAGGCTCCGTGGAGAATCCCCAGCTGTTTAATTTTAAGCTGGGAATCTCCAGTAAATACCCAAGTAAAATAACCTTCTGTTTAAAAAGACCTTTGCTCCCATTCGCAACACAGTGAAACGTTCTCTGAATGACTGTACACGCTGCGGGGGAAAGCCCAGACGACGCGGACGTCGACAAGTTAATTCAAGGAGCCAGGCCCTCGGGAGGAAAACGCTGGATGAGCGCATGTGGGGGAGGCCGCTGTGTCTACATTCAGTGCCAAGCCCAGACTCCGGCACTTTCTCGGGATTCTGGGCTTGGCGTCCGCGTCCCCCACACACGACAGCGTGCCAGCTCTGGGGACGCGAAGGTGGAGACGCGGTTTCTGCGTCCTAGAGGTCCACGCTACGGAAATCAGCTCACAAGTAAGACAGTGTTTGCACACACTCAACTCTACATCCGGGAAGGTCACCACTTGTCCATGGTTTAGTCATCAAATATTTATTGAGGACCTGTAACCTGCCAGGAGCACCACGAGGCTGCCTTCTGGGGCCGTGGGGGAGGATGTGAGGGGACCCTGTGCCCATCCCAGTCCCAGAAGGCTCTGGAGTCTGGGAGGGGAGTGCGGGTCCAGTCAGGTGTGGGGTAGGGTGGGGGGGGTGGTCAGGATGCAGGTAATGAGGGACAACTGGGATGCCCTGCGGAGACTGACGGGGGCAGGAATGTGGGCCATGAGGCGGGTGACCGCGTGTCCGGCTTGTTGGGACACCCCGTGGTCTGGCTCCCAGAAGTGGCCTGGCTGGATGAGAAAGTCTGGTTGTCTTCGCCGTGATGGAATTAATCCTGTGGTCTAGTCACCTGGACAATCCGTTCTTGCAAAATTTAAAAATCTGCACCTAATAACAGAAGGTAACCGTTCAAAGCTTGATGGTTTTTAACCTTAAGAGAGCCCAGAGCCAGACTGCAACCGCAGAATTTTTTAACGTTTATTTATTTTTGAGACAGAGAGAGACAGAGCATGAACGGGGGAGGGTCAGAGAGGAGACACAGAATCTGAAACAGGCTCCAGACTCTGAACTGTCAGCACAGAGCCCGATGTGGGGCTCGAACTCACAAACTGCGAGATCATGACCTGAGCCAAAGTCGGCCACTTAACCAACTGAGCCACCCAGGCGCCCCACCACAGAATTTTTAAATTAAACATGCTACCCCTGTTTTTGTCATATCTTCAAGCCAGCTTTCTCGAGGGGAAATCGACGTGTCACATCCTGCACGTCAGGTGTGCACTTGCTAAGTTTTGTCACACGTGCAAGTCTGTGGAACCAGCACCACAAGCAGGAGAATGAGTGCGTGAATCCCCCCAACGTTTCTTGTGGATTTTCCTGTTTCTTCCTACCAGTCCTTTCTGCTTTCCTCCCACCCCTCTCCGTGTCTCGTCTCCCTCCCAGCTGCTCTGTTCCTGACGTTAGTTGGCATTTATTGGAATTTATAAAATACCTACACGTGTTCTCCTGTCCGCATGCTTTCACCCTGCACCAGTATCTTGAGATTCACGCGTGTCATTGCGCGTGTCAATACCTCGTGCGTTTGCCGGAAAGTGTATGCACACACCAAAAGTCCTTTATCCACTCCCTCATTGATGGACATTTGGGTTGTTTTCAGTGTTTGGCCATTACGAAGCAAGCTGTCGTGAATGTTCATATTCAAGTCTTTGTGGGGACACACGGCGCCCTTTCTTCTAGGGAGACCCCTAGGGCTGGATCACGCAGGACAGCTCGCTGCAAAGTAATGGCGGTTTTCCTAAGTGGTTACAACTTTCTTCTTTCCCATCAGAAATGTCTCTGCACCCTCCCCACTGATGAATGTATTTTGATCTTGTGTCCTGCAGTCTTTTAAAATTCACTTATCAAGGGCGCCTGGGTGGCTCGGTCGGTTGAGCATCTGACTTCGGCTTGGGTCATGATCCCACAGTTCGTGAGTTCAAGCCCCACGTCGGGCTCTGTGCTGACAGCTCCGAGCCTGGAGCCTGCTTCCGATTCTGTGTCCCCCTCTCTCTCTGCCCCTCCCCCACTCGTGCTCTGTCGGTCTCTCAAAAATAAATAAACATTAAAAAATTTTTTTTAATTCACTACTAAGTTCATCCATTGCTTCTAGTAGATCTTTGGAAGATTCTACTGGATTTGCTACATAGATTACCATGTTGTCTGTGAATACAAACAGTTCCTTCACAAAACGGATGTGTTATACTCCTTTTATACTTCTTATTCTTGCCTTATTACACTGTCCAAAGTCTCTAGTCCAAAAGTGAACAAAAGTGCTGAGATCAGACACCCTCTGTCCCTCCTGATCTTGGGGGGTGAAGCATCTGCTTCCATTATTTAATATGATCCTAGCTGTGGATTTTCTTTTCTTATTAGTTTAGAGAGAGAGAGCATGGCTGGACAAGCAGGGTAGAGGGGCAGAGGGAGAGAGAGAGAATATTAAACATTTCTGCACTCAGCACAGAGCCTAACACGGGGCTCAATACCATGACCCTGGGATCATGACCCGAGCTGAAATCAAGCATCGGACATTCAACCAACTGAGCCACCCAGGCTCCCTGAACTGTGGGTTTTCATAGTAAGTAGGTTGCTCAGGCTGAGAATGTTCATTTCCGTAGCTGCCCCACTTAGGCATTTTATCAGGAAATGTGTGTTGAATTTTGCCAAGTGCGTTTTTTGTTTTTATTGAGATGATCATATAGTTGTTGTTGTTGTTGTTGAAGTTTAGTAATAGGGTGAATTATACTGACTGATGTGGAAAAAGAAAGTGCTTGCATTCCTGGCCTAAATTCCACCAGTCAGGATATAACATCCTTTTTATATACAGTTGGAATCAGTTGGCAAAATTTGTGTTTAGAATTTTTGTCTCTTCGCTCGTGAGGGACATTGACTTCTTTTACAGTAGTGCCTTTGTTTTTGTATCAGGGCAACAGTGGCCTCACGGAATTAATTGGGGAACATGTTTTGGAAGAATGTGTGTGGAGTCCGTATTTATTTCTTCCTTGAATGTTTGGAAGAATTCGCCATGGAAGTCATTTGAGCCCAAGCTTTCCTTTGACGTAAAAATTTTTCACTTCAATTCAACATGTAAAACAGCTGTCGGGACACTCAGGAATCTAGGACTTCTGGAGCGATTTTCCGTCTGTTGTACGTCTGTCAATTCTATCAAGGTTGTTTAACTTATTGGCATAAAGTTGTTGATAATACAGCCTCGTGACCTTTCCGCATTTGTGGTGTCCCTCTTGTTCCCAGCAGTGGTGATATACGCCTTCTTTCTTTTTATTATAAGCAGCATGGCGAGAGGCTTATCGATTTTATCGCCCTTCACCACGAACCAGCTGTTAGCTTCTGTTATTTTCTCAATTATTTCCCTGTTTTCTTCTATTTCATTTATTTCTACTCTATTATTTTCTTTCTTCTGTTTACTGTTTTCTAATTTCTTTAGGTAGAAAGAGAGGTCATTGATTTGAGATCTTTCTTTTCTCAAATATAGCTTTTAGGGCCATAAATCTCCTAAGTCTCCTTTGGTGACATCCCACACATTTTGATTTTTTTTCACTTTTATTCATTCCCAAATATTTCTTAAATTCCCTTTTGACTTATTCTTTGATCCATGAGTTATTTAGAAATGGTGTATCTGTCATTAATTTCTCATCTAATTCCGCTGTGGTAAGTACACACGCTTTCCGTGACTTGAATCTTTTTAAATTTTTTTGAGATCTGTTTTATTTTTTGAAAGTTTATTTATTTTTTGAGAGAGAGTCAGAGAGAGAGCACGCCCATGCACAAGTGGGGGAGGGGCAGAGAGAGGGAGAGAGAGGATCCCAAGCAGGCTCTGCATTGTCAGCATGGAGCCCGACGCAGGGCTCAAACTCACAAACCCAAGATCATGATCTGAGCCAAAGTCAGACACTTAACCAACGGAGCCATCTACTCCCTACTGAGATTTGTTTTATATCTCAGAATATGGTCTTCTTGGCAAATATTTAATGTGGACTGGAAAATAATGTGTGTTTTGCTATTAGTTGGTAGAATGGTCTACACATGTCAATTAGGTCAAGTTACTTGATAACGTTGTTCAAATTTTCTGTATCTTTACTGACTTTCTGTCTACTGTTCCATGAATTACTGAAAGAGGCATATTTAAATCTCTGATTATAATGGTGGGTTTTTCTATATTTATCGACCTCTTGCTGTTCTATCAATCTTTGATTTATGAGTTTTGAGGCTCAGTTTTATTGTTGGGTGCATAAAGGTTTAAGAGTGTTACGTTCTCAGGGGGCCTGGGGGCCTCAGTCGGTTGAGTGTCTGACTTCGGCTCAGGTCATGATCTCACGGTTCATGGCTTCGGGCCCCGCGTCGGGCTCTGTGCTGACAGCTCGGAGCCTGGAGCCTGCTTCGGATTCTGTGTCTCCGTCTCTCTCTGCCCCTCCCCAGCTTGCACTCTGTCTTTGTCTCTCTCTCTCTCAAAAATGAATATTT
This sequence comes from Panthera pardus, assembly GCF_024362965.1. Lineage (NCBI taxonomy): Eukaryota > Metazoa > Chordata > Mammalia > Carnivora > Felidae > Panthera > Panthera pardus. The sequence continues at coordinate 9,430,895 of NW_026526991.1, forward strand.
AAAAATTTTTAAAAAAAGAGAGTGTTACATTCTCTTGATGCTTTAACCCCCTCTCTCATCACAAAATGACCTTTTATGTCCTTTTCTTCTAATTCTAACATCTGTGTCTTTGGGGAATAATTTCCATTAGTTTATTTTTCTCCTTATGAATCATATTTCCCTGCATATGCCCATTTATCTTTTACTGGCTACCAGACATTGTAGAGTTTTCCTTGTTGGGTAATGAATATTTTTGGCTTCCTAAAAATACCACCAAGCTTTGTTCTGGAGCGCAGTTAAGTTTCTTGGAAACAGCTCCGTCCTTTTGGGTCTTGCTTTTAGGATTTGTTGAGCAGAACAAAGCACCGTTCGACGTGTGGGCTCTTCCCACCACGAGGGCAGGCCCTTGTGAACGCTGTGCCCACGGCCCGTGAGGCTGGGGTTGGTCGGCTGCTTTGTGGTCTGGCAGGTGGGACAGGCACAGTTCGAGGTCATCTGTGGGCTCCAGGCCAGGTAGTCCCTTTCCTGGCCTTGGGCACCTGGCTGAGCTGCAGGTGCTGACTGGGACTCACACGGCTACTGTCGGGGCGGGGGGGGTGGACGGCCCTGCAGGTCAACGCCCGCCCTTCCTTCTCCTGAGGGGCCCCAGCACACTCCGTCCTAGGACTCTATCTGCCTTGGTCTCCCCGACTCTCAGGTCCATCTCCTCAGGTCAGGGCCTCCACTGGGCTCTGCGTGGAAACACCATCGTCCCCCCTGGTTGTGCCCCACCCGTCAGTCATCACTGTCTGTGTTCATCTCACGAGCGGTGCCAGAAAATTCATTGGCTCATGCTCTGTCCACTTCCGATGGCGTCTGACGTAGAGGTTGTATTTGGTCTCTTTGGCCCCATCTTTTATGAAGCAAACGTCCCCACGCAGAAACTTCTGGTGGCTCTCCACTGCTTATCAGAATTACCTTTTTCCTCCTCCCGTTCCTCCCCCTCCTCCTTCTCCCTTGCATTTTCTCCTTGTTCGTCTTCCTCCTTCTCTAATAACTGCCCTGCTCTTATCTCCTGAGAAGGTGGCTTTGGAGCCACAGGAGAATCAGCCCGGCTTCTTCCTGGCCCCGCGTCACACGTGCTCTTTCTCCAGCTTTTCCTTCCGTCCTGCAGCTCTGCCAGACCCTCCCGTGAACACCCTGGCCCACCCGCAGCCCCGGGGCCGGGGCTGGTCTGTCTCTGCCGCCGCCTCTCTCCAGGGCCTTTGTGGCACCACCAGCCCCCGTCTGCCCAGCCTAAGGACCCCGGGCCTCAAATTCTCTTCTATTTAGCTCTTTTTTAAAGATAAATTCCGTAACCCGTCTAACGAGCTATTCGTTATTGCCCGCAGTGCCAAAGGTAGGCGTGTGTCGTGTGTGAGCGTGTCTGCGGTCGGGCAGGAATGACGCCCCTGGCCCGGGAGCCGTGTACTTCACACGCAGGGCTCAGCATCAACTGTCGTGTGGGTGACTCAACGTGAAGCCAATCTGCCCAGAAAAGACACCAGCGTCCCTGCCGGCGATCCCTCGGTTCCTTCCGGGGCCCTTGCCGAGTGCGGTTTTAGGGGTCTGACCCACGCGTGTTTCTGGGGTAAATCGGCAGCCGCTGCTGGCTGGGGCTGCTCGGGGGCACGGCAGGCTCAGAGAAGCTTCCTCTCCGCGGGACTGGCCCAGCACGGCTCCCGGCCCCCCTTGGCTCGCGCGTGAAAACCCCAGGACGGGCGCGCCGCCCCCCACGGCAGGAAGCGCTTCATTCTTCCCTTTCCAACCTCCGCTCAGGGCCAACTTTACGACTTTTATTATCCTCTACTGTATGCGCAACCGTGAAACTTCACCGCGGCACGTGCCCCCTGCATATATTTGCGCGTGAGGCATCTTCTAAAAACCCCCAGCCAGAGGCTCGGGACGCGCGGTATTAAACCCACTGCACCTTCCACACATTCATAAGACAGCGTCCCGTCCTTTGGCAAGTGTCGTCACCAACTCTGACTCTGCGGCACAGGACGCACGGCGTGGGAGCGTTTTGCCGAGCAGAGTCCCACGGCCTCCGCCCCCACGGCGCCCAGCGGGTCGCGGCTCCCGACCACCTGCCTGGAGCGCCAGCCCGGTGTCGACAGTCTTTTCTCGACGCCAGGACAGCCGCGAGGCGGGGACTAAGGGCGGCGGCCTCTGCTTCTGTCTGGGAAATGAGGTGTCACTTCAGAAAGGACACGCGGTCATTTATAATCAACCGGAGACTTCCGGCAGCGTAGAAGGAATGGAAACAACACCGCCAAGTAATTCCAGCCCTTTCTGGATCAGCGTCTGGTCCCAGGAAAGCCCTGTAAGCCAGGTGATTCCGACGGTTACAAACTGGGGGGTTTTTCCCTCGGTCGACACCCAGCAGATTTATCTTGCGATCGTATCTGACATTTTGCGTTGGATTTGTAACCGGGCCTCCTGTACCCGCCAAGGGCAAAACAGTCGTCTTCCTCCGGCGACTTTACCCTGTCCCCCGAGATGCTGGGAGCTGGCCGCCAGCCGGCACCCCCAGTGTCACACACACACACACACGTCTGGCCTTAAGGGCTTATTTTCTGAAGTTGCACAACCTTCTCATGTGAAATCATGAGAAACTATCTGCCGATACTCGGAATGCGGCTTCTCTTTCCTACCAGGACCTGCTTTATTGGCTTGCAGAGGAGCCCAGGGCAGGCACGTGCACCTGCACGCACTCGTGTGCACACACGCACGCACACATGCACACCCACGTGTGCACACGCACACACGCACACACCTGCGTCTCAGGTGCTCCTGCGCACTCAGGAAAGCCACACGCCGCTCTGGCTCACAGCTGCCCGGGGCTTCCCGAGGGGCAGCCGCCGGCGGGAGCCCACACGGCCGTGGGAAAGGCCGCGGGTCCCCACAGGCTACCCTCCACACTCTGTCCACGACTTCCCACCCAGCTCTGTTCTTCACGGAACGGGGGGACAGAACATCCTAAAACAACAAACACAAAAACGAGCATATTACCGCCTTTGCGAGGAGGCTTTTGGACAATCTTGGTTGCGCACACACCGTGGTGCCCGGCCGTCCAGCCTCACCCTTGCTCTGCAGTGGGAGGGCCCCCCCAAGGGAGGAGAAAAAGCCTCCAGGCAACCTGGCTACCCGCGTATGTGACAGCATCCCTCACGACCTCGTGACAGGAGGCCAGTCAGACGGCGTGTTTGCGTGTTACCAAATATGGGAGGCAAAGAAGTAAAATATGGGAGACAAAGAAGTAAAAAACACACGAAAAACTACGCCACGTGGAGTTTGGGCTCAGTTCTTTGGGTACGAACCCAACTGAGCGGTGCTGGCAGGAATCAAGCTGCTTCCTAGAAAGAAAAGCCTGGATGTCACGGCTCTCTGCGCGAGAATCCCGCTACACTGTGACCTCACTCCCTTGCGTCCGACTGCCTCCGGCCTGTTGCCAGTCCCTCCAAGCACAGGCTGACCTTCTCCCTGCCTCAGGACCTTTGCACGGGTGGCTCCTCTGCCTGGAAGACCTCTCCTCCACCTCCCTAATCCTCCTCGCCTTTGAAATGTCGCCAGAGATGCCAAGCAGCCCTCTGTGACACCCAAGACCAGGTCGGATGCCATCCAGTTATCTCTGGCTGGGAAAAAACTTCCACCCTGACACTTGGTGGCTTACAACAACCATGCATTACTGTTTCCATCGATGTGGCAGGTCGACAGGGCTCAGCTGGATGGTTCTTGCCGGAGTCCTGCTTGGAGACCCAGCCACGGTGTGTGCGCGTGTGCGTGTCTGCACGTACGTGTGCATACTGGCAGCTGGGATGGGAGTCCTCTCAAGTGTCCACTGGGCTGGACGTCCAAGATGGCGCGTTCCCAGGGAGCTGAGCTGGGCCGTCAGCTAGCAGGATGGCCTGGGACCTCTGCGTGGGGCTCTGGCAGCCAGCTTTTGAGGTAGGACGATCTGAGAGCGAGCACTCGAGGGACCGCGCAAACAGGGACGGTTTCCACGCTCTGGCCTCAGAGGTCCCGATGCCACTGCTGTGCTCTGTGGATCCAGCAAGCCCGGGTTCGTGGGAGGGAACTGGACCCACTCGAGATGCGAGCCGCACTTGGTGAGCACACGGCTGGGGGGGGGCGATGCTCCCCCTGTGGGGGTGACGTACTGAATCCCCATAACCCTGTTCATCTCCCCAGTACCACCCACCACAACGGAAAGTCGGAGACAACGTGTAGTGTCTAAATTGAAGCCTCCACGGGAGGAAAGGCTCTGTGATTGTGCCGCCCACCGTCCCCGGAGTCCAGGCCAGGTGGCCGCTCGGCCGCCGGGCGCATTTCTGAGTGACCCAGGACAGCGCACCTGCCAGGGGGAGGGGCCTGGTGACAAACCATTTTTCCGTCCGGGTCCTGATGACGGAGAAGCAGTCACTCGCCACCATTTCGGGGATAATGAAAACACACAGGAAACTGAAAACCCCACAGCGTTGATATAAATCAGCGACTCAGGCCACGTGTCCTCTGTGCCACCAGTACCCTCACTCTTTCCGTTACCTTTAAAACTCCTTCCCGTCACTAATTAATAGTTTCTACCATTTGGCCTCTTACGTGACTGTCATGTTATTTGGCCTAAGAGGAACCGTGTATTTATTACGCTGGACATTAACTACTGGGAAAAATAAATAATCTGACAACCTTTGCTGCATGTGGGTAGCATTTCCTGGACTGTCTCTGCATCACACAACTTCATGCACACACACACGTGCACGTGCACAGGCACACGCACGCACACTTCCTTACACACGTGGCACACGCACGCACACACACACATATTTTAGATGGTTTGTCACCAAATTTCCCAGTTATAAAACGTGGCTAGGAATACATTTTTAAAATTTTTTAATATTTATTTTATTTTTGAGAGCGAGCAGGGGAGGGGCGGAGAGGGAGGAAGACAGAATCCGAAGCAGGCTCCAGGCTCCGAGCCGTCCACACAGAGCCCGACGCGGGGCTCGAACCCACGAACTGCGAGATCATGACCCGAGCCGAAGTTGGATGCTTAACCGACTGAGCCAGCGAGGCGCCCCAAATCCATTAGTTTTCAAGTTGACTTGTGTAATAGTGGTTTAAACTGCAGAGATTGTGTGGATTGTTAAGGAATTGTTGCGTTTTTTCTCTTTTGCTTTTTTTCTGACTTTCTGGAAGTGGAACTGACACACGGTGTCGTATTAGCTCCAGGAGTACGATACGGTGACCCAGCACGTCACCAGCTCGCATCCCGACAAGTGCCCTCTTCATCCCGTGACCTGTCCCCGCCCCCGCCCACCCGCCCCCCGGCAGCCACCTGTCCGTCCCCTGTGGTCAAGCCTGCTTTTTCTTTGCCTCTTCGTTTGTTTCCTTTCTTAAACTCCACACATGGGTGAAGTCATGCAGTATGTGTCCTCCTCTGACGACTGACTTTCTCAGCATCGGTGCTCTCTGGGTCCATCCGTGTTGTTGAAAATGATGAGATTTCATTCTTTTTTCATGGCTGAGTGATAGTCCATATATATTTTATACATAAACCACAGCTGCAAAGATCCAATGACTCCGCTACTGTGTAGTCACCCAAAGGAAACAGAAACGCTGCCTCAAAGGGATACGTGCGGCCGCGTTCACACCAGCAGCCTCTACGACTGCCGGATTCGGGACACCACCCGTGTCCATCCACCTTGAATGGATCCGGAGGTGCGGTGTGCTGTGGCCCTTTCTCTGATGACAACGTGCGCGCTCACGATGAAGAACTTGGAAGAAGAGAGAACAGAGGGAGGAGAGACCTCCCGTGATCCCACCTTTTCTCTGCGGAGGACCCCCCCCCCCCCCCACCGCCTGCCCACCGCCCACGCGCTCACTGTCAGCACCGGGCGTGGGGCAGGGCCCACCCCCACACGGAAGCCCGCCCACACAACCCATAAGCCCACAGGCCGTGGGATCCAAGGATGGACCCCCTGCAGGGGCCACGGTGTGGCTTTCTCCTACCGCCAGGCTCAGACCCACCCGCCCCTGCGGAGCCTGGATCCCTCAACCCTGCCGTGTGGGCGCCTGGCCCACCTCAGGGTCCAGCCCATCTGCTGAAGGCAGGCTCTGGGCCCTTCCCCAGCCGTGCTTTCCACGGAGAAGGGAGAGCGACGGCCGTCCGTCTTGGCCATCCACAGGCAGGGCCCAGCTCTTGCTCGGGGACCAGTAATGGCCCGACAGTAATGACACCCAGAGACTCCCCAGTAATGCCTGCTCATTCGTGTCCCTGTGCACGTCCCCTCCCCTAGGGCAGAGAGGGGTAAGGGGTTTTACATGTGCTTCCTGGGGGTGAGGAGGGCTGAGAAATTTACCAAGAAATAGGAGGGAAATAAGTGTTCCCTATAATCTTGCAAATTCTTTCAGATTCGTTAATTCTTTGCGCTTTCACACACGTGTGCACACGTGTGCCACACGCGCCTGAGGCTCCGAAACCGTTCTCTGTGTTCATCCCTCTTCACCACGGACTTGTCCCCGAAAGCCCGTTTGTGCGGACAGCTGCTTGGAGAGCGTCAGGGATTTGCTCCCGAAGGCGGAGACCCGTGAGGGCCCCACCCACCTGCTCTGTCCTCGCAGAAAATTAAGCACCATTTTGGGCAGGGCAGAAGGGGGGAGGCTGGGAGCCTCCAAGGACCAGCCGCACCAGCAGCCCTGAGCTCGGGCCAGCAGTTTTGGGCAATGCAGATTCTTCAAATGGATGGAGCAAAATGGAATAAGGGAACTTGCTGTGCCGTTTGGGACGGCAAAGTCCCCACGGTCCCCACTGAACCTTCTCCTGTCTTCTGACTAAGATATTGACAAATGATACAAAATTCAGTTTTTAGAAAAAAGCAATCAAAAGCCAGTGTGACAGACAGTCTGAAGTCATCATCTGGGGATGTCACAACAATTGACAGAGATGAACAACTAAGAAAAATTCCCTCCAGCTTGAGCATTTCTTAATTCACATCACTCGTTCATTCACTCATTTACGAGGTCTGGGGTCTGCTGAAAGCTGGGTTTTTAATGCAAAGTCTGGATGAGAACGGGGCCAACTTCCTGACGTGACAGGTCTGCCCTGGCCAAGGCGACGGGTTTCCGAAGGCATCTTGGAGGCCACAGCTGTTTGAGGAGAGGACCATCGTCCCCAGCAGGAGCATGGGAGCATCGGCTGTGTGGCCTGCTGTTCAAGAGAAGGGGATTTGGGAGACATTTCTGGGACAACGATGCATATATTTGTAGCTTCCTCTTCCTGGATGAGAACCCCCTGGCACAGTGGCTATGCGGGTGTAGACAGCTGAGTGCGTGTGGACACTGTCATCCTAAAACCAAAGTAACAGGAGACCACCGGCGAGAAACACTGAGAGCTCTCAGCAGACACTGGCAAATCCAGGGACTGGAGAACAACGCAGGGGGGACCCGAGGCGCTGCAGGGGGGTGGGCGGGGCTCCAGCCCAGGCGCCAGCGAGTCGGGAGGCGTCTCTGCAGGTCGGAGCAACCCCACGTCCATCAGACCGGCATTGGTGTCACCACGGACTGTTAACCTGAGGGATGAGCCGGACTGGAATGCTTCCGACAGCCATAAAGGGAGGACACAAGGACAAGAAGGTGATGACAGTGACGTATACAATCCGCGTGCGCATAAAGTAGACCGTGAGGACGCCAGGTAATAACCAGCACATATCGTATGCCAGGTACACCTGTGATATCAGGAATACAGTGATAACACACGCCCTAAATGCTCCAAATGGGTGTTACGTGTGCAGTCGGGTGTCGACACAGAGCTGTATAAAAATCGCCTAGTTTACACGTACTAGAAAGGTCTGCGAATGTGTACGTACGTCTGTGTGCTCTGTATGTCTGTGCCCGCACGCGCCCTCCAGGAGCAAAACAACAGATGGCTCTGAGTTCACGTGATCTCTTTCAGAGGATGGAAGCTCGTTTGGTGAGGCCAGCGGAACCAGAACCCCCATACCAGACGACGCCTCCGTGGGGCTAGCCCCTCCCACGCTGACGGCAGAGTCACACACAAAACCCTCGGCGAACCGAATAGAGAAAGAAGGACTCAGGGTCAGGTGGGCTTTACCTCAGGAAGGAAGGCCGGTTACATCAGAGAAGGAACACACAGAATTGAGCAATGAAGGAAATGAAGTTAAAGGAGCTTCCGGCCACGTCAGTAGATGCAGAAAATTCCTTAGAAAGGTCAACGTTCATCCGTGATAAAAGTTCTCCGACACCTGGGATTAGGCGGGCACCTCCTTTACCCGGTAAGAAGCAGAGACAGTGCCAAATGCACACACGCAACCTGTGAGGAGGACCACACGCCTCCCCCGTGGATGGTGGCCACGTGGAGGTGGCCTCTCCCAAAGGTGTGGTCGGCAGGGTCCCGGGGAGCCATTCAGGGCGGTCCTGCCTGTGCAGCGAGAACCAGACCAGAAAGAAGGGAAATGGGCATCGTGTGTGCACGGCGGGGCAATTCTTAACAGATTGTCTTAAATTAGCTGCGATAACCACAGCCTAGAAAACAGCGAATAAATGTAGGATCTGGTGCACAGGAGGGGACACCATCACTTCCTTGAAAGACGACGGAATACGTGGCCGATATAACGCGCTCCCACGGGATGACTCAGGGGCACGAAGGTGTTAGTCGTCTGAACAGTGTCTGTTGACCCGACACAACTTCAGTCCAAATTGTCACAGGGAACAGGTGACTCTAAAGTTTAACTAAAATTGGATTTCCACCACACAGCGCACATAAAACCCGCCTCTGCCGGATCAGACTTGCGTGTGAAAGGCAGAGTCAGCGGTCACTGTCTTCGAGACACTGACGATTTGGGGGAATGATGACATCTCCGAAGACGCGGAAAGCGCGAAAGCTGACCCAGTTGGCAACGTTAAAATTAAACGTGTGTGCTCGACAGCGACGAGAAAGGCACAAAGCTTCTGGAAACGCTGGCCACAGTCCGTGGACACATCTGCCGTGACACTATCAGAGAAGACGAGAGCGGCTCATGAGTTCTATGAGAATGTGTTCCTTCCAGTTGTCAGAGGAAAGCAAAGGAAGGCGGGAACGAGGCAGCACCTCACGCTCATGAGCCTGGTGAAACCTGTGCAAAGGTGGTGGGAGCTTCCACTCGCTCCGTGGGATCGGCCCCCACCCTGGGAAGTGCCTGCTGCCTCACAAAGTGCGACTGCAGAACGATGGCCCCGCGTGCGTCCACGTGCTCGTCCCCAAGCCCAGGGCATCGGTCAGGCCACGTGGCGGACCGCAATCTGGGCAGCGTTCACGGTTGAGGTGATTTTAGTTGTCAGCTGAGGTTAAAATGGGGAGAGTGTCCGGGTCATCCGGACAGGTGCAGGGTCATCACTGATGCTCTCGTGTGGAGGGGGACTCAGAAGAGTGTCAGGACCCTGAGGTGACCAGCCCGACTGGCTGTCTCCGGCTCTGCGGACGCAGAAAGGGCCACAAACCAAGACACTCGGTGGCTCTGGACGCTGGAAAAAAGTGAGGGAAGGGATTCTCCCCAGAGGCTCCGCCACCCACAGCTCGTCAGCCCGAGAGACCTGACCTCCAGGATCGCAGGGGAGTAATTTCGTGCTGTTTTAAACCACCAAGTTTATGGAAATTTGTAAGAGCAGCCACGTGAAATTAAACTTAATTGCGCAAAAAGGCGACTCCTCCACTCCCAGGAGGACGATGTGGGGAAGGGGAGGGGGTGCAGCCAAGAGTCCTGAGAGCCGTGATTCTGTACCAGCTTTCTGCAGGTGTCGCTGAAACGACGTAACGTGCACATAACTCAAAAGGGGAGGTTGTGCTCTCCTGTGAAATCACCTGCTGGAGGAGGGTAGAGTCCTATCCAAACTCCCCACACGCTTCCTGGGGCTCCTTTTTTCGTTACTGTTTTTATTATCTTCATTTTTTTAAGATTTTATTTTATTTTATTTTACTTTGTTTTAGTATGAAATTTACTGTCAAATTGGTTGCCATCCAACACCCAGTGCCCCCTGGTGCTCCCTTACACGCGCCCCGCCGCGGCTCCCCTCCCAGCGCTGGCACACGCTGATCGCTGACCCTCTCCCCGCACTGGAAATCAGGCTGCGTTTCCTCGAGTTTCCCGTCAACGGGACCACGTGGGAAGCACTTGTTCAGGGCTGGCTTCTTCCACTGGGCGGAATTGCTCTCAGGTTCATCCACGTTGTTTCCTGCGTCCGACTGGGGTTCCATCCAATGGACGGACTCACTTACTGGTCCCGTCACCTTCTGCTTTCAGTTTTAGCAATTCTAACGTGCGTTTTCTGGGTTTACTTCACATTTCCCTAACGACTAATGACCTGGCACGTCTTCCCTATGCTGAGTGGCCGTCTAAAGACATTCCCGGGACACTCGTTGCCTATTTTTTGTGGTTCATTCTTCTTTCCTTATTGGATTTTGACGGTTCTTTGTATATTCTGAATCGAGTTCTCTGTGAGGTGGGTAATTTGCAAATATCGTCTCTCAGTCTGTCGTGTACATTTTCATGCTGTTAATGATATATTTCAAAAGTAGAAGTCAGTGTTTTTGTATGAATCTTTCTTATGTCAATCACGCTTGGGCTTCACATCTAGGAAATATGTGCCCAACCCAAGTACGAATATCTTCTCCCGTGTTGATCTCTATGTTTTATAGTTTCAGATTTCCCCTTTAAGAAGTCTGTGACCCATTCTGGGTGGATGTTCCCATGCGATGCGTGCTGTGAGTGGAAGTTCACTTTTTTGCACAGTGATGTGTAGTCAATGGTTACGCACCATTCGTGGACAAAACCGTTTTTAATCTACTGGATTCTCTTTGCACCTTTGGCTAACACCAGTTATTTATTTCTGTACAGGTCTACACCTGCTCCTTGGATCCACGTCTCTACCTTTATGTCGAGACGCCATTCTGTCCCACTGACCTATTTGCATATACTGAAGGCAGCATCATGGAGCTTCGTTACTGGAGGTTCATAAAAGTCTTGAAACCAGGTAGTTCTATCCCTCCAGTTTTGTCCTTTTAAACATTGCTTTGGGGGCACCTCAGTGGCTCAGTTCGTTGAGCATCTGACTTTGGCTCAAGTCACAATCTCACGGTTCATGGGTTCAAACCCCCTACTGGGCTCTGTGCTGACAACTCAGAGCCTGAAGCCTGCTTCAGATTCTGTCTCCCTCTCTCTCTCTGCCCCTCCCTCTCTTGCGCTCTGTCTCTCTCAAAAAACAAAAACCAAAAACGAATAAACATTTAAAAAATTGTTTTGGTTATTGATTTTTCATCTCATTGTATGTGCTTTTTTTCAATTTTTTTTCACATGCTCAGGCACCTTGTTTGGAAACCAGGCACGATGAGTTTTATCGTGTTGGATGCTAGGTATTTTTGTGTTCCTATAAATATTTCTGAGCATTGGTCTGAGGTGCAGGTGAACTACTTGGAAAAGTTCAATCCTTTGGGTTTCACTTTACAACGTGTTCAGCAGAACCTTCTAGCACCTGGTCAGGAGGCTGTCCCAACGTTCGTAGTTTGAAAGTCCCTGCATATCTCTGCACGCCTCACCTCTCTGGGAGCCGTGTCCTGGGAAGCCACGTGCGTTGGTCTCTCCAGACCCTCGGCCCTTTGCTCCACTCGGGGCAGCCAGGTTCCACCGGACCCCTGTCCCAACCCCTCCCCAGGCCTTCGCCTGAGCTGTCTGGGGCCCACCTCGGGTCTCTCCCTTCGGTGATGATTGCCCCTCTTTGGTTCCCAGCGTCTGGAAAACTGTTGTCCCATATGTCAGGTCTGTTCCTTGCTCTTGTCTGTGATTTCAGACCGGAGAGTAAACCTGGTCTCTGTGATTCCATCCTGGCTGGGCACTAATTTCGTGGGCACAAAATCTGGAACAGCCGAGATGTCCGTCAACAACAGCGGAATATCAGAGTGTAGCAAGCCTACCGATGAGATGCTATGTGACAGTGAAAACGCTTCATTCTATTCAACATGAATGAATCTCAAAAAAAATAATGCTGGGCACACGGATCAAGTCAAAGAATGATAAACAAAATTCTTCCATTTAAAACCCAAGGAAGACAAGGTCAGGAAGTATGTTTAGGGATGGATTGATGGGAGCAGGACCGTGGAGAAAACCCAGACAATGGTTAGCAAGAGGTTCAAGAACGCATTAACTCCGGGGCCGAGCTGGCGGTGTGGTGGGAGACAGGTTTTCAAGCGATCAGATGCTTCCAAGCTGGGTGATACCCTGCACAGGTATTAATTTTATGATTAATGTTTCAAAGTGTAGATACAATCTTGTTACCCTTTTGTACATATCCAAGCACATGCTGTGTCTCACAAGTGAAAACAGTCTTTCAAAATGTAAATGACCTAATACGCATTAGAAAGAAAATCTGCTCCAACTATAACAAAACGAAGTGTACCTGTTCGCTACTTACAAGGGCCATGCCTGAAACAAAACACCAACATTTTTAACTTCCAATATTAATAGGCCAATAAATGCAAGAAGACGGAGACACACACACAAACACAAGATTATGGGAGACAGTAGCCCATATATTTCTGGGTTTGATGTAACAAGCAGAAATGAGATTGTAAATGTTCAGAACAATGTAATTAAAAAGTAATTCATTTGCTTTAATTGCACTAGAAATACTTTGAAAAATAGATAATATATCGTGTCACGTATACAAGACACAGTTCAGTAACTTGCAAAATCAGAAATTACACGGAAAATGTTCCCTGATAATGTCAAAATAACTATAGAGGACATTATGAACAAACTGAAAGTGAAAACGACAAAAACCTGGGCGAGAAGAAAATATATCTCTTCCTCTGAGCCCTGGGTTGGGGCGGGGATCGAATCTGCAGCCGTGATTTGCTAAGAAAATAATTCCCCCGAGGGCTTTGGGGGGGAAGCTCCAGGCAGGCCAGATTTCGCTGCTTCCATAACTAGTTCTGTTTAAAAATAACCACAAGGAGGGCCGCCTGGGTGGCTCAGTCGGTTGGGCACCCGACTTTGGCTCAGGTCACGATCTCGCGGTTTGTGGGTTCGAGCCCCGCTTCAGGCTCTGTGCTGACAGCTCGGAGCCTGGAGCCTGCTTTGGATTCTGTGCCTCCCTCTCTCTCTGCCTCTCCCCCACTTGTGCTGTCTCTCTCAAAAATAAATAAACATTAAAAAAATTTTTTAAATAACCACAAGGATACACAAGGAGCATCGAATCTAGGAAATGAGGAAGACACCAAGGAATACTCAGAGGAAAGCAGAAGTCACAGCTCGGGAGCAGCGATGGCGGCGTCCCGGAATCTTCTCTGGGAAGACGGTCGGTCCCAGCGGCGAGCAGGGTGCCGGGCGGAGAGAAGACGGGCGGAATCCACGGGCACGGGAGGGAGGTATCTCCATTTATAGACCAAAATACGGACCATCTGGTTGAAATGGGCCATTGGGGGAGGAAATGCTAATTGCCAAAATTGTCAAGAGAGGAACAGATCGGCGGCCAGGCACTGACGCCAGGGCACGTTCTTGATGAAGAGCCCAGCACAGCGTGATGGGAGCAGCCCCGACAGGAGGTGCACCCAGCAGGGGGAGCAGGGTCCTCCCAGGCTGGGGAAGCACACCAGCTAAGGCAGCGTCTGCAGGCTCAGAGCCGGGCAGGGGTGAGAGAGGAGGGGAGGCAGGGCTTCTAAAGCCGGACTGAGGGGTGCCCAGGTGGCTCAATCGGTTAAGCATCCGACTTCGGCTCGGGTCATGATCTCGAGGTCTGTGAGTTCGAGCCCCGCGTCGGGCTCTGTGCTGACCGCTCAGAGCCTGGAGCCTGTTTCAGATTCTGTGTCTCCCTCTCTCTGACCCTCCCCTGTTCATGCTCTGTCTCTCCCTGTCTCAAAAATAAACAAAACGTTAAAAAAAATAATTTTTTAAAAATAAAGCCAGATTGGCCTCTGGGTCCCTTGCGGGGCCTCTCATGCGTAGAGGCTTTCTGCAAATTAAGAGGCTGGTCCCTCGTCAACCCTGGATTTTCTGATATTCCAGGATTTCCAGTTCCACAGAGATCTGATGACTCTTGTTAGGATTGTTTATTAATCCTGATGTTGACCCTTTTCTTAGGTTTGTTTATTTTTGAGAGAAAGAGAGAGCGGGGGAGGGGCAGCGAAAGAGAGAGAATCCCAAGCAGGCTCCGTGCTGTCAGCACAGAGCCCGACACGGGGCTCGACCCCATGAACTGTGAGATCAAGAGTCAGACACTCAAGGACCCGAGCCTCCAGGTGCCCCGCCACCCTCCGTGAGGTTGACCCTCTTTTCTGTTTGCTTCCCCTGCTTGTATTTTCCATCTGTTCTTTCACTGCAGCTGCATTTTCGTGCTGACTTGGAGGGGGTGTGTGTGCTCCTGGTCCAAGAAGGACTTCAGAGCCAGCCATGGGGTTCCATCCACCACGAATCCAGCCAGGGCTCTGTCGTCCCAGCAGGGCAGCAGCAGGGGGCCTTGGCTGCCCGTCCCCTGTCCCGTGTCCCCTCCTTGAGGAAGGGGCCCATCAGGAGTCTGCGGGGGAGACACGAGGGCAGAAACCGAGAGCGTCGGGAGTGGTCGCTGCCTCGCGGGTCATGTCCCCACCGATGTCCAGACGCCAGGGACTGATCCAGAAGGTGCCCTCTGACCTTGCCCCGAAACGCCAAGGGCAGCTGGGGCCCACGAGGAACGCACACTGTCCACGAGTGCGACACCAGGACACCGAAACGGTAACCGACGGAAGCAAGGACAGACGGACTTAACACAAGGACGGCCGGACCCGTAAGAACATACGAGGAGAGGCTGAGACCAGGAAAACTCACCGAAAAAGAAGCCAGTGAACGTGTGAGTTGTCTCAGGAAAGTGTGATCTCTGAAGCCTGCAACAGTGCGTGTGGTCAGTGGGTGGAGGCTGTGGCTGGGGGACAAGGTCACGAGGGCCGCGGCGCGGGGCCTCCCCGAGCTCCAGACGGAAGGGCCCACGGGCTGCAGGGAGCGGCCAGGCTGGCGCCACAAAGCCCCGACACAACCCCAGAGGGCAGCAGGGGGAGGGCTTCAACGTAGAAACCCGCTTACGTGTGAGGAGAACAGAAAACACAAATGGTCAAACTCTCAAATTCCCAAATAAAATCAACAAATCCAGGGAAGTCACCAGCCACACGGGGAGTAAGGGTGGCCTGATACATCCAGGTGTTAGGTTTGTCTCGAAACCTAAAACGTAAACTAAGCAAAGCAAAGAAAAAGAGAACGTATATTCACAACAACCGGGGAAGGAGCAGGAATCTGCTGGACCAACTGTCTTGGTAGAGGAACAACCCGAAAACCGGTAAGGTAGAAACTCAACGGGAGACGGTCCTCCGCACCTGCACCCCCGCTAACACGGTCAGATGGGACACGTGAGCGAAGGAAACACAAGAAGAAAGGGAAGGAAACGACAGGTGGAAAACAGGAAGTAAGTCGGTAGAATTCCTGGCAGGTAACAGCAGTCGAAATAAAGCCAAAGAT
Source organism: Panthera pardus (assembly GCF_024362965.1). Classification (NCBI taxonomy): domain Eukaryota; kingdom Metazoa; phylum Chordata; class Mammalia; order Carnivora; family Felidae; genus Panthera; species Panthera pardus. The sequence continues at coordinate 9,446,422 of NW_026526991.1, forward strand.
GGGCGCCTGGGGGCTCAGTCTGCTGAGCGTGGTCGCCTTCTTTACGCCACTAAGCACACCCAGGTCACCCGCATGTGTGTGTGTGTTTGCACACTCACAGCATCTGGAAGAGTGCACGCGCCCCGTGGTCTTCCGCGGTTTTCTCCCCAGAGGACGGCCGAGAGTTTAACTTTTCTCTATGCCCGTTTCTGTGATGCGGTGTTTTTACGGTGAGTACGGGTCATTTCCGCGAACGCTGTGCGTGGGTTTCCACCGCAGAAGGCTTGAGGGAAGCCTCACGAAAAGGAACGGTGCACGGAAGGCCAGGCACTGATTGCGGGCTTAGCCCAGATCACGCGGCCCCAGGGGACGCTGGTGGGACTGGCGGGCTGGACACGTCTGCTCGTGCACCCAGGGCAGAGCTCAGCCACGCCCGGATCCCGTGGAAGGAGTTTGCTCGGCTTTGTTTCCTCGCTCGATGAGGGGAGCTGCGGGCAAGAGGCTCCTCGAGGAGCCGTCTTACTTAATTGGTCTTTAATCGTCAGACGAAACAAACAGGAGAGGTCCTGCCCAGCCGCACACACCTCCTGCTCACGTCTGTGACCCGCGCACACAGCGATCAAATGTCTGTGCCTTTCCAACACGAGGAGCGAATAATTAAAGTGTCCATAAAGGCAGCGACGTCTTAACAGAGTTTAATTGTGCGTGAAACCTACGCGCAGTGGGGTCCGCGGGGTCCGCGGGAAGCTCGGTGCTGACCAGCCCCCCTCCCTGCCGGGCCGCACCGCTCAGGGCTGGGCCTCGGCCCCAGATGCCTGACGGCGGACGGCCAGGGCACCGCGCCGCGGACTCGACGCGCCCGGGAGTGTCGTCGGCGATCCACCACCCGAGTTCCGATGCGGGCTCACCGTCCCCGCCCCACGAGGGGACAGCCTGCGGTGTCCCCACCAAATCCCACTGCTGGCGCTTCCCCGACACCAGGAAAGGGAGGCCATGCGCAGAAAAGGGACCCAAACCACCGGACTCCGGTTCCCAGGGGCCCGGGGAAGGTCAGAGCCTGGCCACGTGCCACAGCTTCTTACAGTCAGCTGGGTGCGAGCCTCAGCGCCGCCCCCAGGACAGAGACGAGCAGGAGAGAAATCCCATTTCAGTGAGAGGTGGGGCCAAGAGTCCCAGTGTCTCGTGGGACGCCCGCTCTCCCCCACATCCAGTCCACCGGGAAACCAGGCTCAGCCTCCAGGAACACCCAGAATCCAGGCACTGACTGTTTCCAGCGCCTTCACCCCAGGGCCGTCTCCAAGGTCTGGGCTTCCCGGCTCCACGACACAGGGGAGAGGGCCTGTCACGAGAAACCCAGACCCCTCCTCCTCCGCCCCCCACCCCCGCCCCCAGGCGAGGGAATGTCTCTCACCTGCGGGGTCTTGCGAGATCTGACCTTGTGTCTCTCATTCTCTCCCTTCTGTTCTCACCAGGCAAGTCCCGCCCCAGGGCCTTTGCCCAGACCAAGCCTCTGCCTGGGATGCTGACGCCCACCTCCTGACACAAACATTTGAAGACACAAACGTCACCTTCTCTGGGAGGCCCCCCGACATCCCTGCGAACACAGGGTCTGCTCCCTCTGCACACCCCAGTGCCCCGACCACCCTGTGCTCCGTTAAGTACTGACGAACACGTGTCAGGGAGTCAAGAGAGGGATGTACAGGTGCTGGACCCTGTGCAGAGCCAGGCTCTGGCACTCAGGTCCCCGCAGGGCATCGCCAGTGTGCAGGTGGGGGGCGGCACGGCTTGTGCGTGGGGGTTAAGAGCAGGACGTGGTCCTCGGGTGGCTGGGAAGACGGCCGGCCTTCCACGGGCAGGACAGGAAGCAGGACGGGGGCTGGGTGCCCGTGGGGGACATCAGACACGGGTTGTGCTCGAATCTACGGTCTCTGTCTGAAGCTCAGGGACTCGCGGGTGTAACAAGCAGCTCCGTGAGCGGAGTCGGGGGGGGGGGCAGTGGGGGCAGCGGCACAGACCCTCGTGGTTAGGTTCTCTGTGGGCGAAGGGAACGAGGGTGCTGTGGACAGTGGCCGTAGGGGATTTTGGTGTTTTATGAAATGATTAAATTTACAAAACAAAATTATTGAATACATCTTCATATTGCAAAGTCACGACTGTGCCCGTCCCGTGTCTGTCTGTAACGTGAATTACCCTCCACTTCCCCGCCTGGACTCCACGGGTCTACGTCACTGGAACAATTTCTAACGACATCGTCAAAAAAGTTGTTTTTCGTAACTCGCCCACCTGTCGGAGCTGGGCTGAACTAGTCGGTAGAAGAGCCCAGGATGTGCCCCTCCCACCAGAGCCTCTGAAAGTGCGAGGTTACAGGGCAAAGGCCAATGAGGTCCTTTCGTGAGGAGGACCACCCGGCAGGGCCAGGGTGGAGGCGGCGGGCTCCGAGGGTGGAGGAGGGGAGGAAGGGCCGAGAAGCTGCAGACAGGAGCCTCTGGACAGACGCCCCCCCACCCCCCCACACCGAGACCTGAGCCCAGAGGGACCCAGCTCGGACCTCTGACCCCCGGAGATAACGCGTCTTGTTTCTTGCTCCCTTCACCACTGCGTCTGTGGTAGTTTTACGAACCAACACGGTGGATAACCGATTGCCGATTACCGGGCGCTGAGCTCACCAGACCCCACGCGAGGCCAAATGTGGATCCGTGCCAGGGGGCTGAAGGTGGGGCTGGGGCGTCAGCCTCGGGGCCCCATCTGTCAAGGGGGACACCCTGCCGGTGAAGTGCCCCGGTGTCACCTGACACGTCACTAGCACAGGACGCATCTTCCTCTCTCTCCTCCTCCTTCTCCTCCCAGAAGAAAGGGTGAGATCCACACCAAGAAGAGGTGACAACTGGGGAACACCCGCCCGAGGCCTCCCGGTGGGCAGGACAAAGGTGGGGGACGGCGCTGGGCATGGCCTTGCTCAGGGAGAAAACCCCAAGGTCACGTTCGGAGCATGTTGGTGCCCGTGGGAGATCAGCCGGAAACTTCTAGAAGGTCGGCTGAGGTTCACGCCTCTACCGTGGGAAGATGCCGGGTCTGTTGTATTTGAGGTGAGTGACTGCAGACGTGGGCCCTGCGATTATGGATGAAAAGACCAAACTCACCGCGCAAATCTCAACTGAAGTTGCTCAAGATCGACCATGGTCCAGGATGTGCACTCAGGGGCCACGGCAGGGCTCGTGGAGGCCACGGCACGGTGGGTGGCGGCATGAGGACAGGGCCCTTCGGGTCAAGGTCTGTGAGGAGAGCAAGGGTTTGCGGAATCAGCGGGCAGAGTGATGCCAGGGACAGAGGGCAGATGCCGGGTACAAGCGGGATTGCCTTGTGAGTGACCCGTGCGTGTCCCCGTGTCCCCAGAGCCCAACGCTGCCAGGACCGCCTCGTGCGGGGTTGGCAGTTAATGGGCTGAATAACGCGCTTTGGCTCTGTGTCTGCGAGCCCCGGCGTTCCATGCTGTCCGTCCACACACAGGACACTCACGGGTAGATCTTCGCCCCCGGAAACGTCACATCCCCCTGGCGAGTCTGAGCGTCCTGATGCTCGCGTGCGGGCCGGCCCCCCGCGCCCCTGGCTCCCGTTTCAACACGTCACTGTCTGGCTACCGGCCTGCCCGCGCCGGGAGGGGGGCTTCCTGGAGTCAGAGATAACTGAACGTGACCTGTCCTGCTCCCAGACAGACACTGGCCTCTGTAAAGAGTGGGGGTGGGACCCGCGCCCCCGTCACATGTCTGTGATGCGCCCAGAAGCACGTTCCTAAAACCCAAACTCACCAGAACCAACTGCAGCGTGAGCGCCCCACCCCCCCCCCCCCCCGACACACACACACAGGAACCAGGACCCGCAGCACGATTGCTCTCATTGTGTGAGACACACACACCATCAGCGACACTTGGTACGTCCGCCGTTTGGGGCCAACGTCACCGCCGTCTAGTTCCTCAACATTCCGTCTCCCCAAAGGGGAAGCCCGGGCACAGTGGGGTCACCCCCGCTGCCCGCCCCCAGCCCCTGGTGACCACGAATCGGCTCCTGTCGCCTCGAGTTTGCCCGTTCCGGACATTTCACAGGAACAGAATCGCACGGCACGCGTGCCCTTGTGACTGTCTTCACGCCCCGAGCATTTTTCCAGGTTTGCCGTGTGGTGGCAGGTGTCCCGAGCGTCGTTCTTATTTACGGCTGAATGACGGTCCCTTGTGCTCAAACAATTTCACGGCCGTGTTCACAGCAGCATTATGCACAGCGGCCGAAAGACGGGAACGGCCAACCGGCCATTAACCGGTGAACGGATGAACAAGACGTGGCACAGCCTGTGTTTGTAACACTTACGTGCGCGTCACACGGCGGCTGGAAACCAGGAAGTCCTCCTGCTGGTGGTGTCCACAGAGCCCACCGGGGCTCCGCCCTTCGCTCGAGATCGTCTCATCTTCTTCCCGCCAAGCGTCTGACACACGTCACGTACGAAGCCCCCCCTTCCCTGCACCCCCCAGGTCACCGACACGATCTCCATCCGTCCCGTTGTCCGAGACAGAACCCCCAGCCCCCGCCCCCTCTTCCCCCCATCCTCACGTCCAGCCTGCAGACTCCCCTGCCCTGGTCACCCCACTTCCCGCACGAGCTCGTGGTCGCCGCTGTCTCCCCCTGCAGTCCTGCTCTCTGGCTCTGCTCTGACCTGATGTTCACAAGATACTCAATCCGCCCCGGGATACCCGTCTGGCCATGATTCTCCCCGGTGGAAATCCCTCCTTGGCTCCCCTCTGCCATTGGAGAACCCCAAGCCCTGCGCATGCACACGTGGGTACAAGGCCTCTGTATCTCCCCAGACACCCAGTGGATCCGGGCACTGACTGTGCCCACCGCTTCCCTCTCCCCATCCAGTGTGCCCTCTGCCCCGGACAGGCTACAGGACCACACCCTCCTCGGAGGACTCGCCCCATCCTTGCAGACACACCGTTCCGTCCCGGGCAGGTTCTCTGATTGTTCGGACACCAGGATGCCCCCCCCCCCCGACCCTCCAGAATTCCCCGTTTACTTGTCCAGGTGGAGCTGGGAGGCTCGGAGGCCGACCGTCTCTCGTCTGCAGCCCGGTCGGGCCCTCCGACAGCTGTGCACCTGTGGTCACACACCTGCTGCGTGTCTCACGCTGGCTGTTGGGACCAAGGCCCCCTCCCGCACAGCCCCCGGGACCTGAGGCTCCCTGGTTCCAACCTCACCACCCGATGCTGAGCAAACACCTCTGAGAGCCTCGCCTCCCCCCTGCAGCCCCGCCCCGAGTTGCTGGTGGAGGTCCCGGCGAGCTAACGCACCAGCTTCCAGCGGCCCGGCCCGTCGTCCCTGCCACCACTACCCTGTACCGGGAGCCGCTGGCTTTGTGCAGTCACAATGACGATCGCGGGACAGCAGGGTCAGCTCCAACTATCCCAGCGGGACTCTGGCTGCCAGACGCCCCGGGAAGGACCTCACGTCCCTCCGAGGGGAGCTCCCCACCACTCAGCCCTGCCTCCAGGAGCCCTCTGGCCATATTACTGGGAGGGAGACGGGCCACCTCCTCCCTGGGTCCCCACAGAAAAGCAACTCTCCCCTCCCGTGTGCCCCTGGCAGACACGCCTTGTAACCCCAACAGGTACCTCCTGGGGCGCATCAGCCCTCACCATGTGAGACACAGCAGCTGCCTGCCCTGGGCTGTCTGCGGGGGGCCCTGCGGGTCTCTGCTCAGGTTCCCACCGGGCCACTCTGTGGAACTGCCGTCAGGAGGTTTGCCACCATTCCCAAGTCCGCTTCCGTGGGCTCCAGATTTTCCTCATTAACCTATGACTCCAGTCCTCACCCACAGTGGCTGGGCCCCAAGCTGCTCGGGAGGGAGCCCCAATCCCTGCTGTTTGCGGGGCATCCTCGCAGATGGAAGGGACCCAGCAGAGGATCTCAAAGACACTGGGGACTGGCTGAGCCTTAAAATGGAAGAAAACCTGGGTCCCAGAGTCACCACTTACAAGTTGCTGCTTAGAGCTGGAAAAAACAAACCACCCCTTCCCCTGGGCCGGACTTGGGGGGGACGACAGAATCGCCACCTCCATCGTTCGAAGAGCACGGTCCCTGCCGAGCCGTGCTGGCCGCCCAGATACACAGGGAGCTCAGCGCTTCCCCCCACACCTGGACCCACGCCTGGACCCACTCCTGGGCCCTCGCCTAGACCCTCACCTGGACCCATACCCCACCTCTCCTGGCAGGCTCCCTGAAGCAGAGGACGGATGAGAAACTGACGCAGGGTCACAGTTCAGCTTCCAGGCTCAGGAGCCTATCATGGTCACGGCCAGGCCAGCAAGCCTGCAGTGGCAGGCCTGTCTCCCAGCCCTGGACCTACACGCACACACCAGGGCTCAAGACCGCGGGGAAATCAGCCTTCCTTTCCTGGCAGGACATCTGAGAAAAGTGGAGGACAGGACGCTGAACGCCCTGCGCTTCCGTTCGGGTGACATTCAGGAACGGGGAGTCTAGGCCAGCCATTCAGATCTGGGAGTCTCTTGAGGGAGGCAGAACAGAGCCGTGTGGGTGGTTGGCAGGGTGTCCAGGGCTGGGGGCCAAGGGCAGAGTCACAGGAAGCCTGAGTGCACTGCATAGGCACCACTGTCTGAAAAGAGAGGCTTCTGGGAAACAACAGGAGCAGCCCGTGGAGGACAGACAGGTCACTCGGACCAGTGGGGGCGGCTGTGATCCGGGCTGCACAAAACCCCAACAGGGATGTTTCTAGAAAACTCTGGGCGACCTGGGCTCCCTTCTCCGATCTGGGCCCAGGATCCTCTCCCAGAAAGGGCTGCCATCACCAGCTCTGGGCTGCTATGCGGGTAGGGGGTACGGAGGACCCCCCAGGTCTCAGAACTGGGTGGTGCGCAGGGAGACAGAATCCCAGGGCAGGCCCTGTCCAGGCAGGGCACTGAGCCAATGCCCTGTGGCAGCCTGCGTAGTGGGTGCTGGGTGGAGGAAATCCCTGCAGACAGCCTGGAGGACACGCAGGGACACAGCTCGTACAGTCTCTACTCCGTGGGGTCCAGGAGACGTGTCCGGGCCACTGGCTTTGGCATTCATCTCCAGTCCCTGCTCAGTGACCACCGAGGCATCAGGTTGCGTGGACGTCCACACACACACACACACACCCCCAAACTCAAATTCAGCAGCATTTCATTACTGCGCTGGTGCACGGGGCACTTTCCTCTGTGTTGCAAATTTATTTCAGACTAAATTATTAAGCAGGTTTTAATAATGCAAGCCTTCCCATTGTAGCTGGAAAGGCAGATGCCTTGTTTCAAAGCATATTGTTTCCAGGAAGCAGCGGGCGACCTGAGCTCCCTGCTCTGATCTCAGCCCACGAGGCTCTGCTCCTGGAGACAGAGGCTGTTTCTTGGTTAATAAATGAGGGTCGGCCGAGCCTGTGCTCTTTTCTAATTTACTTATTCACTTTCGTTTGACAGGGTCCCCGGGAAAAATACTGACCGTTTCGGTAGTTTTCAGAGAAAAGCGGACTCACCCGCGCACAAGTTGTTGGTTCTCACCACACCCAGCATGCGCGTGCAGGGCACGGTCTCACCCACTGCGCACGCGTGTGGGGGCGCGTCCTCACCCACTGCGCACGCGTGACGGAGCGCCCTCACCCACTACGCACGCGTGACGGAGCGTTCTCACCGTGCTGAAGAAAGATTTGCAGACCTACTCGTTGTCGGTTCGCTGAGAGCCCTCCCAGCCCCGCCCTCCCTGCTGCCGCAGCAAGGCCAGCCCCCGCCAGGCCTCTAGGGTCTGCGGGTCACCGCGGAGGGAGCGGAGGTCCCGTGTCATCTTGCGTGGGGTCGAGACCACGCAATCCCACGTCAACCGAGCACGAGCTCCAGCGGACCTTCAGCCAGAGGCGCCCGTCCCAAGGTCCCGCTTGTCCTCGGCGTCCCTTGCCGCCCCCGGGAGGCACCTGCTGCGGGAGCGTCCACCAGCCCCGCCAGGACTTTAGAGCAAGAAGGCGTCTTGGTTGGGTTTCTCTGGCCACGTCCGAAACCCCACAAGGACCTTGGGAAACTCCAAGGTGGCAGGACCTTCAGCCGCGAGGGGCCCAGGCGGAAGGCCACTGGCTCATCCTGTACGGGGCGCTCCTGAGGGTGGAAAGGGGTGCTGGGAGGAACCACGGGGACTGCAGACGGCAGGTGTTTCGAGATGGGCTGGTGCACCAGGCACCCAGCCCCAAGAGCTCATCTGGACGCCTGTCATGACCTTGGGAGCAGGTTGGACCCCACAGGCTCCTTCTGGCTCTGCAAAGTCTGCCCGAAAACCCCCAAAAGGGACCACACCCTCCCTTTGGGGGAAGAGGGGACACCGTGGAGGAAACAGGTGTTCATGTGCTCTCTTCTGGCACCTTTGTCGTGGTACCTACCGTGGACATGACGCCGCTGAGCACAGCAGCCTGCACCTGCCTGCCTCCGGGTTGGGAGGAAAACAGGCAGGTTACCCCTCCCCGCCCCACACCAGCCCCCAGGAAACGCTTTCCCATCATCCAGTCACAGTGGAGCTGGGTTTTTGCAGGCCTCAACCACCAGGGTCCTTGTCCCAAACAAGCAGGGGCCATGTCACTGGACAGGGACATGCAGAAGAATGAACCTGGACCGCTTTCTTACACCAGACACAAAAATAAACTCAAAATGGATGAAAGCCCTAAATACAAGACAGGAAGCCATCAAAATCCTCGAGGAGAAAGCAGGCAAAAACCTCTCTGACCTCAGCCCCAGCAACTTCTTACTCAATGCGTCTCCAGAGGCAAAGGAAACCAAAGCAAAAATGAACTACTGGGACCTCATCAAGATAAAAAGCTTCTGCACAGAGAAGGAAACAATCAGCAAAACTAAAAGGCAACCGCTGGAATGAGAGAAGATGTGTGCAAACGACATATCAGATTAAGGGTTAGTATCCAAAAATCTATAAAGAACTTACCAAACTCAACACCCAAAAAACAAATAATCCAGTGAAGAAATGGGCAAAAGACATGAATAGACACTTCTCCAAAGAAGATCTCCAGATGGCCGACCGACACATGAAAAGCTCAACATCGCTCATCGTCAGGGAACTGAAAATCAAAACCACAATGAGATACCACCTCATGCCAGAGTGGCTAATATGAACAACTCAGGCAACGTTTGAGGATTTTATTAAAGTCTAACTCTATGCTGAAATTATGCGTATTTTTTCCATATTACTACAATCTCCCTGTATTTTCTTCAGCATATTTATAAATACTGTCGTCCACGCCTCATTGGCTGACCTCAGCACCTGGTCATCCCTGGCGTTTCGGGCGCTTCTCTCTCTCACCTGTTGGTCACAATGGGCTTTTCCCCATTTGTCTCCCGAGAAAAAAGAGTATCCTGGGTGTTACGTGTATAGTGTGTGTCACACACAGAGTGCATGATTCTGCAGAGGGAATGCTCTTTCCTCCGTAGGGTGGGGGATTGTCACGTCCACTAATCGGGACCCGGGTCAGGTCGGGGCTGGGACAGCTCCAGCCTGATGTCACCCACCTGTGGAATGCCTCCCGGGTGAGACGTGACCTCTGTGTTTCCATCCTGCCCTTCAGTGAGACCGTTTTCTCCGAAGCACAGAAACCGTAAGTGATCCCACCACACCTGTGCAGCTCAGGCTTCCTCGCCTCTGCCTTTCTTGCCGGAACCTCAGTGACGAGAGGGCACGACAGGTGAGGAGGGGTCCCGGGGTCCTAGGAGGCCAACGACATCCAGAAATCATCCGAATACAGTTTCAGTATGCTTTCCATCTGGCATTTCATTTGTTTTTCTGCTTCTACTGATTTAGTTTTCCTAAGTGTAGTTCATTCTAATTCATTGGATTCGTTTTGATCCACTTAGCAAGTAACAATGTAAAGAATAAATATTACTAGTCTCATAACAGCAATGGCAGCTAACACCTGCACAGGCCCAGACTTTACCAGGTCTTGTTAGAAGTACACTAAGTACACTAATTTTTTTTTTATTTTTTAATGTTTATTTATCTTTGAGAGACAGAGACAGAGCACGAGCGGGGGAGGGGCAGAGAGAGAGGGAGACACAGAATCCGAAGCAGGCTCCAGGCTCCGAGCTGACAGCACAGAGCCCAATGTGGGGCTCGAACTCACAGACTGGGAGATGGTGACCTGAGCCGAAGTCAGATGCTCACCGGGCTGAACCACCCAGGCGCCCCCACTGACTAATTTTTTAAATGTTTCTTTACTTATTTTGAGAGACAGAGAGAGGGGGAGGGTGAGAGAGAGAGAGAATCCCAAGCAGGTTCCTCACTGTCAGTGCAGAGCCTGATGTGGGGCTCAAACTCACGAACTGGGAGATCAGGACCTGAGCTGCGATCAAGAGTCAGATGCTCAACCGCCTAAGCCACCCAGGTGTCCCAGATGCACTAATTTAACCAGCGAGTAACCCAGTCCCCCCTGTAAGCAAAATGTTTCATCATAACTTAATGCCTTAAACGTATTCTATCCCATTTTCTTGATGTGGCTAATATAAAAATGAGATTTCCTATTATTGTTATGAAATCACACTTATCACTCTTACCAATTCATCGCTGTTGAAGATTTAAAACTACACTCGTAGCTTTTCTTAGCCATTTATACTAGAAACATGAGTGCAAATGCTCGTTCACAGTTACAACGGGAAGCCTTTTCTCTCCTGAGCGGTGGGATTATCTGGGCTTCTTTTCTCCGTCTGGGATCCGCTCAAGCCTTCACCCCCTGAATCTGTCTCACATTCCCCGCACAAGTAGTGCACAGGAATCGTACCTACAAAATGCGCACACCGTGAATTACTTTAAATCCATACGTGCCAGGTAAAGTTTACGTGGGGCAGAGCGCAGAGCGTGGGACCCCTCCCCTGGTCCCCGCTGCTTTCAAAGGGGAGGGGTGGCGATCGGCGCCAGCATCCGCACAGAGGACAAAGCAGTACCAGTAGCCACCAGGCTAGCATCGTGCAGGCCAGGTGGGCAAGACGAGTGACCGCGGGCGGTGGGAGAGGGGACAGGCAGGCCTGGGACTCCGGGCCACGAGAGGGGTGAGCACAGCCCAGCACGGCCCATCCGGCAGGGGGAGCACACGGAGGGCTCCCCTGGGGCAAAGACGCCTCGTCGTCACCTGTGTGTCCACCAGCCTAGTTTTCCCCCCGATGAGAGAAGCTCGGGCACGTTTACGTTGCTGGGGAGCGTGCAGGGACCCGCAGCGAAGGGGCTACGCGACCAGGTCAGGGGATGGGTGTGCAGCCAGGACGGTAGGGGTGAGGGCAGCGGGCGCTGCCAAGGTCGAGAGACCCTCCTGCTGGAGGGCCGGTGTGTGTGGGGGGCGCTGCGGGTGGTGGGGAGGGTCAGCCGTCGCGGGGCGGGGGGGGGACCACGGCGATCAACGTGGCCTGTCGTTGGCGCTGCGTGATCGCGTGGCCTTCTCCAACAGCTGAGCAGGTGACAGTGACGTCCGAAGTGAAGGCGTGGCCGGTGAGTGTCGCCCACGGCCTGGCGGGAGCACCATCAGTCGTGGGCACGAGCCGGACACGGCAGGCGTGAGCTACACGTGTGACGTCCACGTGCGCGTGTGGGAGCTGCCATCAGACTGTGGAGATGTGTCCGGGCTGGTCGCCCCCTCTGACTCACCCGCCCCAGTGCGGGGGCCGCGACCCTGCACGCCCACCCCCTTCCAGAACCACGCGCTCTCCCGCCTTCCTGTCACAGGACTCGGGGCTCCAGAGCGGCAGGCCGGCTCCCTCCCCTCGGCCTCGTCCCGGCAGAGCGGGGGCAGGACGGGTGGCGCAGCGGTGGGCAGAGCGCAAGAGGTGACACGAGGGTTCCGAGGCACAACGAGAAGGGGCGCGAGGCACGGGAAGAGCCAGAGGGAGACGGACACCATGGTGCCCCTGACGGGACAGGAGCCGGTGGTGGCTGCTGCTCGTCCAGATTGGGCGGAAGCGCCCGGGTCACGGGACACGAGGACGGAATTGACGGTGACGGAGGAGACGCAGTGGCGGCCGAGGCCTTCGGTCGGGGGATGTCGAACCGGCTCGGGCGTAATCCGGGGCGGACGGAGCCTCTGGAAAAACCACGCTCGACACGTAGCCACCTTCTGTCTCTTGCCTGGTCGGTGGCGGTGCAGCGGGTGGGGTGGGCTCCCAGCTCCCGACCGGAGTGCAGAGGACACGCGCCTGCGGTGGCCAGACTGCACCGCACGCGGGTGACCTCCACGCCCCACGGAGGTGCCCTCCCTGCATCACAGACAGGACCCCGGGCAGCGGGCCGAGCCCCCACGCCTCCCGCACCGGCTCAGAGGATCCAGGCCCCAGCGGGGGAGCCCCCAGCCCACTTGTCTTAGGGGTTGACGGCCAGGTAGCGAGTCTGCCCGCCGCCAGACGTTCACCATCTCTTGGGGGGGGGGGTACAGCCGAAATATTTAAAAGCGTCAATTCTGCGTCCCCACAACATTATCAACAGGGAACAGAGAGTTATTTCACCTCATTTTGTCAGCAGCCGAAAGCACTCGGGGGTCGGAGGGAACGTCGCAGCCAGTGCTGGCCACGTAACAGATCGCATGTCCTTTGAACAAGTCCAGCTAAACCGTCCCCTAAATAATTGGGCACGTGTGACAGCAACCCGCTTACGAGTCGTTCCGGGAGCCCGGGGCGCAGAGATGGTGCTCGTCGGCACGTGTGCCCCCACGGTGCCCGCTCCGGATGCCCGCGTCCCCGATGGAGCCCCCGGGGGCCGCGTCCCCAGAGCGCGGGGTGGCGGCAAAACGGGCCTGGGAGGAGGGCGGGCTCATCCCCGAGGGCCCCGGAGACTGGAGACCGGAACCCGCGAGGCTGCGGGTCAGCGAGGACGGCAGGGCGCCGGCTCCCCCTGCAAACCGGTACGAGGCGGGCGAAGGGAGGACCAGCCGCCCTCGCCTCCTCTCCGCTCAGCGGGGTGACCAATGCCTCACACTCAACACCTCCAAACCCACAGTGACGGTCTTCCCACGCCGCCACGCCCTCTGCTGGGTGTCCTGCTGGGGGAAGGGGCGACAGGCCCCCAGGCCCCGTGCGAGACCTCGAGTCAGCGTTCACCCCATTGTAGCAGGTGAACCGAGCTCCACACGCTCGCATCGGTCGTGTCCTTGACCCCTGACCTCTCCTCCCACGCAGGGCGTGAAGCGTGGCTCTGCCGCCCCCCAACACGAGACCTCCAGGACCCTCGTCCCCTCAAGCCCCGTGCCCTCCGTCCCTTCACCCGAGAGCCCCCCTCCGGCGGAGGCGGAACAGAAGCCACACCGCGGCCATGCGCGCCCTCCGTGGATGCTGGACTGGTTTCTCCCGCAACATTTTCTCTTCAGAGGTCACGCACACCCCTCATTCGACGTATCCCTCTGTGTTTAGTATTTCTGACACTGTTTATATATAACGTTCTTTAGACTCCGTTTCTAATTGCTGGCTTTTCTGTAAAAACAAACCTGATATTTTCCTTGTTCCAATAACCACGGTAAATGTAACTTATTAATTCTAATGACTATTCCGTGGCCTTTTCAAAGCTTTACGTCATCAGTTGTGTTGTGTTCAAACAAGTCTCATTTCTTCCGCTCCTATCCCCACACTTCAGTTTTCACCCCCGGCCTTGCGGCACCGTCTACAAATCTTAGGCCGTGCGAAGCCTCCTTTTCTCAACCCCAGTTTCCGGTAGAAAGGTTTCCGGCTTCGTCATTTCCTGTGTTTCTGTCTCAGACTAAGGAGGCTCTGTTCTCCTTTCACTTTGCTGAGAGTTTTTATCGTGAACGAACATTGATGTTTTCCAAATGCTGTATGCTGCATCGATTAAAGTGACTATTTTTTTAGCTTTTTCTATCAATGTGGTAAAACACATTAAGTTATTTTTGTTTCTTTTTTTAAGTTAAGGTACAAGGGGCTGCTGCGGATTCTGTGTCTCCCTCTCTCTCTGCCCCTCCCCCACTCACGCTCTGTCTCTGTCAAAAATAAACAAACATCTAAAAATTTTAAATAAAAGACACCGCTGCCATACAAAAACACAAAAGCCTTAAATGTTCAGCTCGGTCAGTTTTAGCAAGGGTATATATCTGGTGTACCCAGCACCCAAAACAAGATATAAAACACTCCCATCCATCCAGAAAGTTCCCTCCCGTCCCTTTCCATGCGTCACCACCCCGGGTAACTGGTTCTGCCACCATACAGCAGTTGTGCCCGACCCGAGTTTGGTAAGACGGGAACACGCCGGTTGCACACTCTCACCTCAGCGCCTCCGCCAGATATGTCTAGAGATGCGTCGGTGCGGCTGTATCCCAGACGCGAGTGCCCGGCCTTATCGCTGAGGAATATTCCGTGGTACGGCTGTTCAAGCTGTTCATCTGCTCTCCTGTTGGCTGGCTGTTTGGCCATTTTCAGTTTGGGGCCATTGTGCATAATGCACCATAATCAACCTTACTCACGTCTCTGCAGGCAAATCGCTTGGAGTGGAATTGCTACCCGTACGATAGAATCGTATCCGGGAGCCCCGCGGAGAGGACTCACTCTGTCTAGCGGACTTTCTGTGCACACAGTCATTTTGCCAATAGCTGTAAGATGTAGACTTTGTTTTTTCCAATTCTCTTTTTATTTTCTTTGTTTTTCATCTTAACTTACTCATAAGAGCCTCCAGTATAATTTTTGAGCAGGAATAGAACAAGTAGATAGCCTAAATTTATTCCTGGATTTTTTTTCCACACACATAATAAAATTTACCACCTTAACTATTTTTAAGCGTACAAGTCAGTGGTACTGTGTATGTTCCTAAGGTACAAACATCACCACCATCGTCTCCAGGACGTTTCCATCTTCCCAAATGAAACGCTGTCCTGTTGAACACTGACTCCCCAGCCCCCTCCCCTGCCCCCAGGGCCAACATCTACTCTATGTCTCCGTGAATCTGGTGTGTGTGTGTGTGTGTGACTGGCTCAGGTCCCATCACGCCCATGTTCTAGCAGGTGTCAGACTTGCCTTGCGTGTGAGGGCTGAGTTCTGTCCCGTTGTCCGGATGGGGCACGTCAGTTCATCCATCCGCCCACTGGTGGACACATGGGTTGCTTCCATGCTTGAGCTGCTATGAACACGAGCGTGCAAATATCCCTCCAAGACTCGGCTTCCAACTCTTTGGGGCGTGAACGCACAAGTGGAACTGTTGGATCACGTTCAGCGTTTTACAGTTAATTAAGACGTCAGTTTCAGGCCTTTCCTAAATACCCTTTATCAGACCTGGAGATCCACTGACACACTCTTACTCTGCAGAGAGATTTCACTGCGTAGGCTGCTGAACCCCATCAAATGTTTCTACCGCATCTGTGAAGATGATCACATCTGTTTCTTCCTCCTATTGTCTGCATGAGGTAGCACATTGATTTTTTTTTTTATGTTTAGTTATTTTTGAGAGAGAGAAAGACACAGACACAGCATGAGCAGGGGAGGGGCAGACAGAGAGGGAGACACGGAATCCGAAGTGGGCTCCAGGCTCCGAGCTGTCAGCACGGAGCCCGACGCGGGGCTCGAACTCACAGACTGCGAGATCATGACCTGAGCCGAAGTCGGTGTTTAACGACTGAGCCCCTCAGGCACCCCTTTTAAATTTTTTTTAGTGTTTGATTTTTTAATGTTAAACCGATCTTGTGTTCTTGGGATAAAACCCACTCGGTCACGGTTTTAATCTTCTCATCTGTTGCTGGATTTGAATAGTCATGTCTCGTTAGGTATTTCTGTATCTCTGTGTACAAGCGATGTTGGGTCTCCAGTTTCAACCCTTGATGGCTCCTTTGCCAGCACTTGGGTCCCTCATACGCTACTTATGAAAGGGCTTGTGTAATATTGGCATTGATAATAAATGTTGGGTAGAATTCTCTGATGAAGCCATCAGAATATGCAGTGTCCTTCTTGGGAATATTTCTGATTATGAATACAACGTGCACGATAGACATAGGTTTATTCAGGTTTTCTATTTCTTCTTGCGTGCAGTTTGCTACTTCGTATTTTTCAAGGAATTTTTTGTTTCATCAAAGTTGTTGAGGTTCCGTTCATAAGGAATTGATAATTTCCCCTCACCAAACCTCCAAAGCATGTAACGTCTGTGCTTCCTGAAGCTGGCGATTTATACTTCCTTCCCTTTGATGCACTTGATCAGTGTTGTTACAAGTTTATTACTATTATTTTTTTTTCAAAGAGTCACCCTTTGTTTTTGTTGATTTTTTTCTGTTTACTTCTGGTGTATTTATTTCCGATCTTAGTTCCGATCAGTTCTTCCTCCAAGTTTAGATTAAGTTTGCTTTTCTTTTACTGTGTTTTTGCAAGGTGGGATCATAGTTTATTTTTTATACCATTTTATAAAATATAAGCCATAAACTCCCCTGTAAATTCTGGAAGCTGCATACCACTTACTTTGATATGTTAGGTTTTCATTATGATTCCATGCAAAATATGATCTCATTTCCTCTATGGTTTCTTTTTCCAGTTGTGCTGTGTTCAGCAGTTGGAGATTTAATTTCCAAATATTTGTGTATGATTTAAGTATCTCATCATTTTTCATCTCCAATCTAAAACCATTATTAGAGCATATATTCTGTGCATTCTTTTTGTATGTAATTCCTTTGTGTCTGTCGGTGCCCATTTCTGCAGCCCAGATAGGGTCCATGTTAAAGAACGTTGCATGTGTGTTTGCAAAGAACATACATCATGCAGTGGCTGGAGAGAGGGTTCTATCAAGGTCAAGTAAGTCACGTTGGTTGGTAATTATTTTAATATTCTACAGAGATATTTTTCCCCATTCGGTCAAGTAATTGAAAGACGGGTGATATTCATGCTGGCCATGGTTGTGTATCTGCACATTTCTGTCTTCGTTTCTGACAATCTTCTTCATGCATTTTGAATCTCTGTTGCTAGGCCAGTACTTACCTCATAGTATTATGTCTCTTCAGTGAATTTATCACTTTTCCATTATAAAATCACCCGTCTTTGTGTCCAGTAAAACTCATTCTCCTAAACTCTGCTGTTTGGTAGCAGTACAGCAGTTTTGGTGTGGGTCCCCTTCCCTCCGCCTCCCGTCCGTCCATCCATCTGTCCTGTATCTTACAGTGAAGTCTGTCTCTAGGGGGAAGCATTAGTGGGTCTTTGACTTTGTTGTGTTTGTTTTGTTCTGCACCCGCCTCACAGCAGTTAACTTTCACTTTGAGTGCCTGGCCAGTGTAGACTGGATTCAGATCCTGCTAGGAGAGAGGTCAAGTCTCATGTTCTGAAGTTTGTCAAACACTGATTCACTTCCATTTTTGTTCCACTTTATTCTGCATCAACGTTTATTTTTAGTATTCTGTTATTCCTTCAGCTATTTTTTTTTAAGAGGCGGGAGGGGGAGGGCAGAGAGAGATGGAGACAGAATCCCAAGCAGGCTCCACAGTCAGCACAGAGCCGGACACAAGACTCGAACCCACGAACTCTGAGATCATGACCTGAGCCCCAAAGTTGCACATTTAACCAACTGAGCCACCCCAGCGCCCCCTCTTTAACTACTCTTGTATTGTGCTCAGACATTCACACAGAGACTGGCTCCGTCTCTCAGTAGCTGTGCTTCCAGGATGCTGTCCTGTCTCACAAACCGGGGAAGAGCCTGACGGCAGCCTGTTCCCCTCAACCACCTCCCGGCCGGTGGCTCGTGGCTGCGTCGTGGAGCCCGACATGCTTCAGAGCACATGGCGATTATTTCTGCCTTAAATAATCATTTTCTTAAGATGTATGAACTTATATATTCATACCAAATATATACAAATGTGTGTGAGAAAGAGAGGTCAGACCTGTCTCATTTCAGCTCCAGACCCACAGGTGTCGTGTCATTTCTCTCCAACCCCAAGACCTTCACCCAGCGTGTTTGGCTGGTTAGGCCGGGAGGGGACAGACTCTCTCCACAGCTGACTGTGCATGTCTTTATTTCTCCTCGATCTTTATGGGACATTTCCATTTGTTATAAAATTACAAATTAACAATTTTTATTATTTTAGGACCTTAAAGATGTCATTTAACTGACTTCTGACCTTCTTTGTTTCTGACGAGAAGCCATTTTTCTTCTTTCCATCGTAAACCTGTCTCTGGTTGTCGGTGACTCCGCTCTTGTCTGTGAGTGACAGCGTCTTCGCTGGGACGGACCTACATCCCCACCTGGGGATGGGCTCGGGGTTGAGTTTCTTGATTCTGCAGGCCGATGCATTTCGCTGACTCTGCAAAGATCTCGAAAATTATCTTTGCAAATATTTTTCGCCACTTTTTTTCTATCTTTTCCTTCTGAGTCTGCAGTTGTATTTTTATGCCATTTAATATTGTCTCCAATGTATGGGCTTTTTTTTCTTTTAAACTTGTTTTGCATTTCTCTTAATTTAAATCTATTGTATTGATCTGCCTTCTAATTCGATGATTTTGTTCTCTGTATTATACGTTTTTCATTTTTGTCATTCTTAGCACATATCTTTCCACTAAGTCTTGGTCATTTTTAACTTAATTACTTCAGAATCCCTTCTGATGACTCAACATTGCAGTCTTGCATGGCTCTTCTGTTATTCACTGTTTCCTCTCTTGAAAACGGGCCACATTTCCGTGTGTGTTGTGTGCACATGATTTCTCAATACCGTGCTGGACATGTACCCATAGGACGGCCCGGACTACAGTCATTAATAGTCATATCCAGGACAGGCACGGTCCCGATGCCAGGCGGCTACACTGGGAGGAAAGTCTGACCCGTAGCTGAGCTGGTTCTGGGCTTGGCATCAGTTAATCATTGGTTTCAAGTTTTTTGAGAGGATGTATCACAAAAGTCCCTTGTCAGGGTCTAGACTGTGAGCATTAACGAGAATTGTGCCTCTGTGGATGATCTTTTCCTAACGTGGGTTTAGTGGCCTGTGTTTGGGTTGTTGGGGACCCCAGCCCCAGTTAGAGCTCTCCTCTAGTCCTAACCCAGCCCTGGCACCTGCTGTGTGGGCACCGCCCTCGTGTTCCTGACACCTTGACCCACTGCAACTCCTTAAAGGGATTCTTACCAGCTCTCCCCTCCCCCTTTCTCTGCCGGTTAAATTTGGAGGCCTGGAGTGCATCTGGGATTTGTCTCAGCAACCCCAACTCTCCCCAACCATGCCCAGCATCTGGGGGTCCTCTTGGTGACCCCACCCCTCCCCAACCACGCTCAGGATCTGGGGGCCCCCTCAGCTCTCCTGCCCTGCGTCCCACTTTTGACAGCATCTGACTTGTACTTAGAGAAGCCCCCGCCGCTGCACATCATCCAGGGACCATCTGGTGCCTGACGGCTGTTGACGAGAGTCTGTAAGAGCCAGGCCGTTTCTCCTGCAGGCACGTGTGGGACTCCTTCTGCCCCCACAGCCCCACCAGGAGCAGGGCCAGCGCTGATCCCTCACTTTCTGGACTTTAGATCATTTGTGTTGCTTTAGTCCTCGACTCCAATGTTCTTCCCTCTGACATATATATTTTCAAGTTTCTGGAATGCTTTCATTATTACTGCGTAATGCTCACTTGTGACTTTGTATATCTGAACCAGAAGCAGGATATTAGCTAATATTCTAGTGTTAATCCATATCACGTTCTTGGAATAAGCCAGCCTTGGCTACGATCACTTATCACATTATATGTGTTCAGGTTTAGTTGGCTAGTATTTTGCTTAGGATTTCTTTGTCTATGTTTGTAAGGGAGGCCGCTCTGTAAATTTCCCTTTTAATCCTCCTGGCTTAGATGTCAAGGTTATGCTGGCCCCCTCCCTAAACGAGTTGAGAAAAGTTCTTTCCTTTTATAATCTCTGGAACAGTTTGGTTAGGACAGACTTAAGCTCTTAAATAGTTAGGATACTTGGGGTGCCCGGGTGGCTCAGTCGGTTGAGCATCTGACTTCAGCTCAGGTCATGACCTTGCAGTCCGTGAGTTCGAGCCCCGTGTGGGGCTCTGTGCTGGCAGCTCAGAGCCTGGAACCTGCTTCAGATTCTGTGTCTCCCTCTCTCTCTCTGCCCCTCCCCTGCTCACGCTCTGTCTCTCTCTCAAAAATAAATTAAAAAATTTTTTTAAGTTTCTATTAAATAGTTATAATACTTCACCCGTGAGGCCACTGAGCTAAAGTGTGTGTGTTTACGTGTGTATGTTGAGGATTGTGATTAGGGGCAATCATTTCCTTTGTTAGGTTTGAAACAATTTGGATTTGCTGTTATTTGTGCCAATTTAGCAAGAGATTGGTTTCTCTGTGGGTTTGTCTATTTTATCTATTTCTTCTGTCTTATTGATAGAGGGTTTCTTGACCTCTTTATTTAGACACGATGCATAGACTGAAATCCTTAGTGAACCGCTTGGCTGGCCACCAGCTCCAGGAAACCCTAACGAGGGCACTTCGCCAGGGTCCGCACCCCTCTGTCCTCCTGGGCCTATACCCGCCGGTGTTTCCGTGATTCCTGGACATGCCTGGCCGGTCACTTATCTCTGCCTCATCTGTCTTCATTTGTCGCAAACTCCCACCACCCCCAAAGCTACCCCGATAACCCGCCCCCTCTGCCTGCCTCAGACACCCTGTCCACACCGCAGCTGCTGGCCGGAGGCTTGACACTGACTCACGTCACTTCCCGGCAGGACCGCATGGCCTTCAGGGATTCCTTCCAAGTCCCTAAGTGTCTACGCTCTGCACACCCCGGCCCTGCCTGTGCTCGGGGTCTCTGCCTCTCTCCCCTGCCCTCCCCGCCCCGCGCCGGGCACGTCCTTTGTGACCCTCACCACCCGCTGTGCCCGGACCTCCCTCCACAAACCCTAGTCAACGACACGCTTGCCGATGGACGTACAGCTTCTTGCTCTGAGTCACGGACACACCTCGTACTCTCGGAACCTGGGGATCGTGAACAGTCATCACAGGGAACGAGTGGGGGGCCCCTGGGTGGCTCAGCCGGTGGAACATCCGACCTCAGCTCAGGGCATGATCTCACAGTTGGTGGGTTCGAGCCCCGCGTCGGGCTCTGTGCTGACGGCTCGGAGCCTGGAGCTGCTTCGGGTTCTGTGTCTCCCTCTCTCTCTGCCCCTTCCCCACTCGCTCTCTCATTAAAAAAAACTGATTAAGCAGGGTCACCACAGCCGTGGGGCCACAACCACGTGCTTCTTAGTCAAGTGGCTGGTGCTAGGACCGTTCCTTCCGTGCTGGTTCTCAGAGTTGGGGCTACGGAAATGTCACCATGCCTGTCACAGGGGCTTGGAGGGTGTCAGCACCGCGGCCAACGGCAGTGACACGGGCTCGCCAGTCACCTGCAGGAAGCAGCCCCGGGGCCACGGTCACGCTCACCTGCCAGGACGTGAACAGGGCCCCATCTGCTCAGACTGTGAGTCCCAGGGTCACCAGGGAGGTCGGGACAGGGGGCGGTTTTCCACGCTGATGTGGACTCGGGAGACACAGCTCCTATCCCGGCGGGCCAGGCTGCAGGAGGCAACATTCCCACAGCACAACTGTCGTATCTATTCTTGTGGACCCCTGCTGGTACCCCACCCACACTCCGATCGCGACTCTGGACACTGAGGCTCCAGGCGGACACGCGTGTGTGGAACACGGTTCTGGGAAGAAAGATGCGGTGGGTGCTCTTGGGTCCCCAGAAGGACGTGTCCAAGCCCCGCCAAGGTTTAACAGATGTGATTACGTACGTTACGGGACCCGACATCAGATCATCCTGGACCAGGATGAGCCCTAAATGCAATGACTGGAGTCCTTCCACGAGAGGAGAGAGACGGGGACTGGCAGGGAGAGGCCACGTGATGAGGGAGGCTGAGAGGGACGCAGCCACGGCCCAGGAGTGCCCGAGGCTGGAAGAGGCCGGAAGAGGCCGGAAGAGCCCGTCTTGAGGCCTCAGCAGGGAGCACAGCCCTGCCCCGCCTGGATGTCTGCTCTCTGGCCTCCAGGCTGTGCGAGATAAATCTTCACCGCCTCCAGCCACCTGGCCTGTGGCAGTTTGTCACCAACACCCTGGGGAACGAATACACCTGTCACCTGCTTCAGAACTCCTTGACAGGCAGCAGCTGGACCCAAACTAAAGGAAGTCACTGGGCGCCAACCAGGAGCCGTCCCAAGAAGACGGGGCCCCAGGAGGTTAGGAGGGGTGATGACCTTCCTCCAGAGCGCTGGGGGGCTGCGGGGGCCCAGAGCCGGGAGGCTCCCTGCAGGGGAGGGACCCTTAAAAGAGGGCTGTGGCCCAGACGGGAAAGCTGAGGGCCTGGGTTTGGAGAGGAGGCCCAGGCAGGCCAAACATGGTCCGGCATCGCGGCTTCCCCACAGCAGCCCCCCAGCGGCCGGCGGGAGGCTCAGCTCACATGCAGCCCGTGTGTCGGGGGCACAACGCCCACAGTTGTGCAGGAGGAAGGTGGGGGCAAGGGTTTGGATGCTGGTGCCCACCCAGGGCTCCCGGCCCCCGCGAGAAGACAGGAGCGCCCGGGAAGGGGCCCTGGCATCGGCCGCATTGATATGGAGGCACTCAGGTGACCACGCTCCCCACTCAGGGACGCTTGAGGATGCTTTTCAAAAGGAGGAGAAAATAAGGCCAAACGAAGTGAGTCTTCAGGCGTCTGACATGATGAGGTGGATGGTTTCAGGAGAAAGAGACAAGTGGACTCATTGGCAGCTCAGGAGCAGGGATGCGGGAGGGCGGGGAGGGAGGCCGGGCCAGGCCCCGAAGGCACAGCTGCAGCCTGAGCCCCCCCCAAGGCCCCCGCCTCGAGCAGGTGCACAGCGCCACGCCCCCCTTCCTGGGAGCCTCCGGTCTCCAAACGGATCCCACGCGGGTTCAACAGGGGATTCAAAACCAACACAACTGTCGTAAATCATTCTTGAAACAAAAGCCAAACGCCGGTAAGAGAGGCTTAGAAGGATCGCGTGTGAAAGGCTAGATTTTACCCGCAATCCCAGCGAGGGGAGGGCAGCTGGCGGCTCCTGAGCCGTCAGTCCTCGAGGGCGTATTTAAAGGAAAATTAAGGATGACCAGCAGGAAGGATGGAGGGTAAAACACTTCCCACACCAGACGCACAGCAAAGTTCGGGAATCTGTCAGAAAGGAGGCGAAAGAGAGAAACGAGAAAAAAGCGGTATTTTTTTGTTGGAAGGAATGAAGGCGGAAAGCCGTGGAGGCTCGTCGCTGGCAGTGACACGGCGTCCCGTCCAAGCGGGGACCTAAGTCGGGGTTTGGGGCGAGGCACGGGGTGTGGTCGCAGCCCTCCCACCAGGCGGCCTCGCACCCTCTCGACCTGCAGGCCTGACTTCGGCCACCTCACCCGGGTGAGGCAGCTGGAGCCGGGGAGGCCCTGGGGCCCCGGACTCATTTTCCTCTTTCAAGCAAATGAGAAAAGAAAACAGAGTGAATTGGTCTGAGTAGAGTTCTGTTAACACCGCACGAGGAGAGAGACTGGACTTCATGGGGTGTTCCAGCCCTGGGGACTGGCCCTTGGGGATGGGGCCGTGGGGACAGGGCCCTGGGGATGGGGGCCTTGGGGACGGGGCCGTGGAGACGGGGCCCTGGGGATGGGGGCCATGGGGATGGGGGCCCCGGGGATGGAGGCTGTGAGGAGGGAGCCGTGGGGATGGGGGCCTTGGGGACAGGGCCGTGGGGACGGGGCTATGGGGATGGGGGCCGTGGGGATGGGGCTGTGAGGACGGGGGCCGTGCGGACGGGAGCTGTGGGGATGGGGGCCTTGGGGACAGGGGCGTGAGGACGGGGGCCGTGGGGACAGGGCTGTGGAGACGGGGGCTGTGGAGACGGGGGCTGTGGGGATGGGGGCCTTGGGGACGGGGCTGTGGGGACAGGGACCGTGGGGACGGGGGCCATCGGGATGGGAGCCATGAGGATAGGGATGTCCCCGCTGGCCTCAGCAGGGACACGGCCACGCCGCCCGCTTGCTACGAGAACCGCAGCAGCCCCCGCTGACAGGCCGTCGTCCCAGCCACACGGCAGGAGTCAGAAGCCACAGGACACACACAGGCGTCCATTCCTATGAGCCTCACTGAGCAGGTCCTGAGAGCAGCCCCTCGGGGACACGGGGGACGGGCTGCAACCTGCCGGTCTGTGAAAGAAGGAATTGTCACAAGGTCACGAAACTTCGGCGATTGCATCTATCCACAGATCTTGTCGCGACTTCATATTCGGTGTTCCGGCCACAGAATGTCCGCCACATTCTCTCCACCGACTGTGGTGAAGCACAGGAGACGGGCCACGAACCACGCCCACGCGTCGAGCACGGTCGGCGGCGTGCAGGCGAACGTGTGCACCTGTGTCCCCGTGTGGCCGGGGCGGCGACCACGCAGCAGCCAGTGCGGGGGCAGGGACCCAGGGGACCTGTGGCCTGCCACGTGACATCCCAGCGCGGGTGGGGCAGACCACGCTGTGGCGTCTGCGTTTCTCTGACGGTGAGCGGCGCCTGCTGCCCGGGTCTGTTCCGTCGTGACTGCGCAGCGTCCACTCCTCTGCTGGGTTCTCCGTCCGGAGGCCGCGAGCCTTAGCCCCTAACCACCGAGACCACCACCAATACGCCCAGGCGATGGCCGCCGGTCCCGCCCCTCGCTCCGCGGGCAGCCCGAGTGAGTCCTCTCGTGGTGGGCGGACGTCCCGTAGCTGCAGGAGGTGACCGTGAACCACACCTCGGCCACCGAGTGGCCGCTTCGACAGGGCTGGGTCCTCAAGTGCGTGAGCAGGTGCCCGTGGCCGCTCTGCCCGCCGTGGGTCCCCGTGTCCGACCAGCCGCCGTCGGTGCCTCTCGTCTCGTGCAGCTTCAGGAATGTGCTGCGCAGGGATCGGCCGAGCTCCCCTTCAGATCCGAGAGTGCATTTTTGTAATTCTTTGAGTGGAGCAGGCAGGCGGACCTTGGCGGATTTATGGAAGCGTTCACGGCGGAGGAAACACGGGAGGAGCTCCCCCGAATGTTCGATATCGAAGCAGAGGCGTCTGGCGCCCTCCTTCCCAGGCTGCTACTAACCCATCATCGGATTGTCACATAACGTGCAATACACAGGGAGGCGAGATAGCCTGGTCATCGCTGAGGCAAACTGGGTCCACACCCGGGAAAGGGACACGGCTGTCCCTGGGAGTGAGGGAAGCAGACGCTCTTAGGGAGCGTGACGCACGTGGACGGACCCTCTGCCCTGCTCCAGATACACCAGAATTGTGGAAAATATGAAAGAAGCAGAAACACGGCCACGCTCTGATGCAGGGACGAGTAGCGCTGTGGGGGAGGGGGAGGAAGGGGAGGGCAGGGAGGGGAGGAGACAGAAGTCTCACAGAAAGGGGAGGGATGAGAAGGGGAGGGGAGGGAGGGGAGGGGATGGGAGGAGAGGAGACAGAAGTCTCACAGAAAGGGGAGAGAAGGGAGAGGACGGGAAGGGAGGGGGGGAAGGGAGGGGAGGGGAGTGGAGGAGAAGGGAGGGGAAGGGAAGGGAGGGGAGGAGACAGAAGTCTCACAGAAAGGGGAGGGGAGGGAAGGGGAGGGGAGGGAAGGGGAGGGGAGGGAGGGGAGGGGATGAGAGGGGAGGAGACAGAAGTCTCACAGAAAGGGGAGAGAAGGGAGAGGACGGGAAGGGAGGGGGGGAAGGGAGGGGAGGGGAGTGGAGGAGAAGGGAGGGGAAGGGAAGGGAGGGGAGGAGACAGAAGTCTCACAGAAAGGGGAGGGGAGGGAAGGGGAGGGGAGGGAAGGGGAGGGGAGGGAGGGGAGGGGATGAGAGGGGAGGAGACAGAAGTCTCACAGAAAGGGGAGAGAAGGGAGAGGACGGGAAGGGAGGGGGGGAAGGGAGGGGAGGGGAGTGGAGGAGAAGGGAGGGGAAGGGAAGGGAGGGGAGGAGACAGAAGTCTCACAGAAAGGGGAGGGGAGGGAAGGGGAGGGGAGGGAGGGGAGGGGATGAGAGGGGAGGAGACAGAAGTCTCACAGAAAGGGGAGAGAAGGGAGAGGACGGGAAGGGAGGGGGGGAAGGGAGGGGAGGGGAGTGGAGGAGAAGGGAGGGGAAGGGAACAGAGGGGAGGGGGGGAAGGGAGGGGAGGGGACAGAAGGTATTACAGGGAAGGCTCATCACCGCCCCTACCCCACCACTGACATGATTCTGACCGAATCAGGGTCGCCCACCATTGACCCCGCCCCCCGCAAGGCCAGTGGGGGTGGGGGCTGCGATCAGGTGCCTCCTCAGGTGTGGACCTGGGCCCCCCCCCCACCAGAGCCTAAATACCAAAATGCAGCCCTTCCCTGCGAAGCGGCCCAGGCTCAGGCCTCAGTCCCCCTGGAGCCCCCCGCACCCGTCAGGCCGGGCCCCGCGGGGTCCCGCGGCGAGGCGTTCAGGAGCACACGGGGACGGGGTCAGAAGGCCCAGGGGTCCGGGCCCAGCCTGGGACGCCCGATGTTGGTGCCAGTCTGGCTCCACAAATGTTCGTAGCCTTGCGATGGGCAGCGCCTGGACACAGGGACTTGGTGAACCTCCGGGCGCTGTTTAGTCGGGCCGTCCGCACACAGCCCGCTCCCCGTCAGATCCCTCCTCACGCGCCCTGTGCCCTAAAGCCTCACCTTATTCCTGAATGTCGTAGGCGCCCGTCCAGTTCCGGGGGACTCGGGATCACAGACGCTGCAGGGGCTCCTGCAAGGGGACGGCGTGCCTCTGGAGCTGGGGACCAACACGGGGCAGGCCGGGGTCTGCGGGGGCCGGGCTGGGGTGGGAGCTGGGGGCACAGCTGCGTGCAGGAAAGGGCAGGTCGGCCTGTGTGTCCACCAGCCAGCTGTGCTCTGTGCCCTAAAGACTGAGTGAACACGATTTTATGAAAGCAGGTTTTGCCACCGTGATGCATTTTCTCAGACTTTGCCCACAATGGAGTTTCGCGGAGCTCCAGGCTGGCCCGGAGCCTCCTGTAAATGATGCAGAGAGAAGGAAATCGTCGTTAAAGTGGATTCCCGGTGCCCGACTCCAGAAACCATCGCGTTCCTTCTTGTCATGAATCAAGACGGGTTAGCACTTGGTACAGCCAGGTCGGCAGCCTCGGAGCTAAAGTTCTGAAGAGTCCAACTGTAAAATATTCACAACCTGGAAATCTACAATATGACTCCTATTTTTACCATTTTTTTTCTCGTTGGCCCCATAAATGCGACAGACGGTATCAGTCACGAGTGTTACACGGGGACCACCACGGGGGAACGGCGCCTCCCGAGTAAATTAGATCGTCCTCCGAGCGCCCAGAGCTCCCGGGGAGCCACGTTTATTCATTTTACGGAGGGTCAGAATGAGTAAGCGTGACGCTGTGCGGCGGGGGGCCCTGGTCTCGCGCTCCCGCTCCGTCTTGCTCCGGGGACGCCCCGAGATGAGCTTGCAGCGGTGAGTGGAGTTTGAAATGGCCCGTAACTCACAGTGTCAGGCAGATGAGAAATGCCGCTTTTAATGGAAAGAAACACGAATGGGTGATTACTTCCTGATGGACGGCTCAGATACAAAGGGGTATGAATAACGGGAAGCGGGAGACCCTCACTGCAGGGTGGCTCAGCGACGGCGGCCCCGAGAGGGGTGGCCGTTCGCACAGGTGGCCAGGCTCGCGCCACACTGCCCCCATCACCGTCATCAGCGCACCACGCCCGGACTCCTTGAGAGCGGCCACCAGAGGACCTCCCAGGGGTCACCCGTGCGGGGAGACTGAGGCCCGGCGAGGCTCCACCCTGCAGCCACAAACACGGGACCCACACCCAGGTCTTCTTGGGACCTAGAACATTCTGTCCCCTTTGTCACGACTCGTTCTCAAGGAGGTGGCTGGAAATGAAAGTGGATGTCAAAATTACAGTGAAAACTGCCTTTGGGTTTCTTCGGAGGAAGCCGGGCCCATGAATTCGGAGAACGGTCACCGTTGCCCACGGGCTCCAGAGGCGTGGCTGGTGTCCTGTGTCTGTGGCGAGCACGGGACATCAGGGACACTTGGCGTGTAGTCTCTGCTCCTTCTTCCCGAGTCTGGGGCCACCAGTGTTCTCGGACGGGCTCCAGGGGGCTCCGCGCGGTGATGGGGTCTCCCGGGGGCCGGAGGCGTCCCGGGGTCTAGGGCACAAAGACTTCTCCTCGTGGAGGTTCACGAGAGCAGCCTCCTCGGGTGTTTGCCGTCCGCCAGTGGAAGGCGTGAAGAGACACACGAGATGTCAGGGCGCCCGGGGGTCGGTCGGTCAAGCGTCCGACTCTTGGTTTCAGCTCAGGTCGTGATCTCAGGGTTCATGGGACCGAGCCCCGCATCAGGCTTCGTGCTCAGTGTGGAGCCTGCTTGGGATTCTCTCTCTCCCTCTCTCTTTGTCCCTCCCCCGCTCACACACTCACACTCTCTTTCCCAAAAATAAATAAAATAGGGGCGCCTGGGCGGCTCAGTCGGTTGAGCGTCCAACTTCGGCTCAGGTCATGATCTCGCGGTCTGTGAGTTCGAGCCCCGCGTCGGGCTCTGTGCTGACAGCTCAGAGCCGGGAGCCTGTTTCAGATTCTGTGTCTCCCTCTCTCTCTGCCCCTCCCCTGCTCATGCTCTGTCTCTCTCTGTCTCAAAAATAAATAAACGTTAAAATAAAAAAAATTTTTTAAATAAATAAATAAATAAATAAATAAACTTTTAAAAAAGGTTCTCTCTCTCTCCATCTCTGCCCCTCCCCTGCGCTCTCTCTCTCTCCCTTTCTCTCTCTCTCTCTCTCAAAATAAATATATATAACGATCACCCCTGCATTCTAAGGTGACAGGGTTCCGAGCTTCTGTTTTGCATTTGCCACTGTGTCCAGGGGCTGGTGGGAGACATACCTTCCCTTGGAACTCGGTGCATCCATCCAGGGCCCCCGCCCCCCCATCCAGAGTTCATGAGATGTTCACGATTTACAGTAAATATTCTTCCTGAATGGGCGGGGCCGCCGGCAAGGGCCACTGGACATACGAGTGAGAGGCTGGCGACCAGGAGCGAATGAGCCGTGCACCCGCACGGGGTGAGACATCTGCCAGGGTTCCCGCCCCGCACGTGTCCTGTCCCCCCGCATCTGTCCTGTGACCCCACCTGTCAGAGTGGAAATGTGTGTCTCCGGGCCTGGCCGTGAAGGGCTCCGTGCAGGGTCCTCCACAGTCCGTCCCCGTCTGCCCATCTGCAGCTGGTCCCCGAGGCCCTGGGTGCAGGGGCAGAGCTCTGGGAGGGGGGGAGCGGGGGCCCCCTGCCTCGCCAGGGAAGTCCCACCTCTGGCCGCTGGCCGCCGGCCGGGAGCCCTCTGCCTGAACTTGACCCGGAGCAGAAACAGACCCTGTGTTTCTAAGCCCCCAGGATGGCAGAGCTGACCTCGTTGGGCGTCCAGTGTCAGTGACAACCCAGGAACCTCCCGGCAATGAGGGGTGACAGCTTAGGGGGTGAGGACGTGCCAGGAGGCGGAATCGGGAAGGGGCCAGGCGTGGCCGGGAGGATGCTGCGTGGCTATTTGGCTTGTAAACTCTGCGTGCACAACCTTGAGAACAAAGAAACACCAGTTTCAGAAAGATCCGACGGCCGGGGCCCCGGGCCGTCCTGACCGTCACCTGTCACCTGTCCCTCCAAGCAGCAGCAGAGAATGCAGACGATTCCGCCCGGGGATGAACTGGCTTAGAAGACACACGTGTGCTTCATTCCTTGGCTGGCTGGTTTGAGCGTAGACCTTCCTAGAACGTGTTTCTGAGCCAAAGGAAGAGAGGCACGCGCTGAAGTGGGAATGTCAATGGGGGTGAAATCCTCGAAGACTCGTAAGGGTTTGGACCGAGGTTTCGGAACCTGGGTCGGGTGAGGGACTCTCCTGCGTCGCAGCAGGAAACGGTGGGGGCGGTGCCGGGTGTCGGGGTTTGGTGGCGGGAGGCGTGAGAACAGCCCCTACGCGCCTGCCGGCGACGCGCAAAGCAAGGCCGTCGCTAGGAGGGAGGGGCGGGGGAGGAAGGGGCTGTGTGTGGAGCGGGGCCGAGCCGGCCCGCCAGGAGGGCGTGCGAGGCGTGGCCACGCCTGGGTCCACGCTTGAGCTTGGCCATCAGCACCTGCCCGAGATGCCGGCCCCAGCCCCCCCCCACTTCCTTCGGAGGCACTCAGGGCGTGAGGCACCACCACGGATGCTGGGATTTGCCCAGAGCCGGAGTTTTAGGCGAGTGTAATGCATCCTGCTGCATCTCAGCGGGAAACGGTGGGGACTTAACAGTGACGGGGACCACGGACAGAAGGAAAGCTCTGAGGACGAACATGGAGCGGCCAACGTGCAGGCAGCACCGGATCGTTTCTGCCAGCTGCGTTGTATACACTCCACAGCAGCGCCGTCTACACTCCACAGCAGCGCCCTGAACTGGGTGCCATGACCGTCTCCGTCCTGCAGGTGAGAAAACGGGATTCCGTGACCCCCGTGGCCGCCTACCTGGGAAGTGGCTGAGTCAGTGGTGTTTCTACACGACAAACCGTCCCAGGACGGTGGCGCAAAGAACACACGCTACTCTTTCTCTCGTCTGTGGGTCACATGGGCTGTTCTGCCGACCCGGGCTGGCGTCACGGGTCAGCCCTGCTCCCGGGTCCCTCCTCCCAGGCCGGCTCGCACGTGTGCTCCTGCTGGGGTAACGAGCACGTGTCAGCGCCCCCCCCAGTGTGCGGAGAGCAGGCGGGACACCCCCAGACCCGGGCCCCAAGCCGGCGAACCGCCCCGCATCCCGCCGTTCCGGTAGCCCCCCGAACCCACCGCGGCACAGATCAGGGCGCGAAGACGGCAGGCACAGGCGTGGCGGGGCCCCCGTGCGGCCAGCGCACCCCGGGGCAGGCGGCCGGCACTGACATACGGGGGTGACTCTGCTGCTGTGGGCGTCTGGCCAGGAGCTGGACGTGGGCTCTGTCCACCTGCCATCTCGATGTAGGGGTGGGAAATGTGTCCACTTAAAGAACAGCATTCAATGTTTTCCTTATGAATTTGAAGAGTAAGGACCAGATAAAAACACATTTCATGTTTCACGCCCTCGGTGACATAAACTTTGTGAAGGAAAAAATATGGAAATGATTAACCCAACAGTTAGCAATGATTTGCCCCCGGGGGACAGAACCGTGTGATGGCAATTTGCATTTTCTATGAGTATGGATTTTCCAAATGCCCTACAATGGGAATGCACTAATTATATGTTATCCAAAGGTAATTTAAGGAAAATCACTGGGCTTTGCTTGCTGGGTGGGGACATAGCTTGACTGTAAATACCAGAAAGTGACCCCCTGTGACTGAGTCGCCCGGGCAGGGCACGTGTGGTTCCCAAGCTGCCGGCCGCCAACCCTGCCCAGGGGTTCCGGACCTTTGCGGGGAGGTCCCCACTCACGGGCCAGGGTCTCCGGGGCCCGTGTCTTCGTGGGCTCTGCAGCCAACGGATCCTGGCATCGGCATCCAGGACCCCGTGTTGGGTCCAGGTGTGGGGCACAGAACCCAGCAGATCTTTAATGAAAAGGAAGAAGATTCATTCCATTGAATAACTCATGACGTGATTTATAGGCGACATAGGAGCCCCTCCTCTGCCTCAGACCCTGTGCTCAGCGTTCTGAATACACGGTCCGGCCCCACGCCCGCTCTGGCCACGACGCCTGGTAAATCATAATAAAAACAGCAGCCTTTACCTGTGTCTGTGGTTATTCTACGCCAGGTGCTCTTTGGGGGACCTCACGCCCCTCCCTCTTCACAGGCCCTTTGGGGGCGACCACCTCCCCCTCACTGAGCACAGAATTCCAGCACGGAGACCAGCTGACCTGTCCAGGGACACAGCGAGGTTTCGAGCTGAATCCCAAGCTATATAATTCGGAGACGGAAGCCACCGTCCCCAACGCACAGCTCACTGCGCAGAAAACAAGACCTTCCTTAAGCCAGTTCTTCCGGAAGCCGAGTACGCGGAGACCACAGCGGCCGCCTCAGGGCCGCTCACGGGGAAACTGTGCATCGCAGGGACCGGAGACGCGGACCCCAGGGCACGCCCTGGCTGACCCATCACGCACACTCTCCCGACCTTGGAAGAGGGGCACACGTGGCCAGGGGAAAGGTTAGAGCTGGGGTCACAAACCTTCCCGGTCGACCCGACCGAGGGGACCGCGTTCTGGTTTCTGTCCTTGGCCCTTCGAGGAGACTGGCTCCAGCAGGGGACGTGAGCGGTCCCCTAGAGCGTGCGTATCGCGCTCCGGGCACGGCACAGGTGCGCGCAGGTGGGCCGCGGCATGGGTCGCCAGGGGGGGACTGACTGCACTCTGACTCCTCCCAACAGTCTCCCAGGGGGCCTGGGAGCATCCCTGCAGGTGACAGATTTGGCTTCTTTCTTTACAAATTAGAAGCTTGTGAATCCTTAGGAATGAGTAGTCGTCTGACTTCCTGTTGAACTGCCCCTTTTATGGTAATGAACTGCCCCTTTGTGTAAAAATTTTTAATGTTTATTTATTTATTTAGAGAGAGAGAGACAGAGCACGAGTAGGGCAGGGAGAGAGAGAGAAGGAGACGCAGAATCCCAAGCAGGCTCCAGCCTCCGAGCTGTCAGCACAGAGCCCGACGCGGGGCTCGAACCCATGAACCGCGAGATCATGACCTGAGCCGAAGTCAGACGCTGCACCGACTGAGCCCCCAGGCGCCCCAGCGAACTGCCCCTTTTATCTCTAATATGTATTTGGCCTCAAAGTTCACCTTCATGTTTGTGGAGCCATCCAGTTTTCCTTCGTTTACGTGGTACAGACTTTTTCCTTCCTCTTTTATAAATTCCCAAATTTCCCGTGTCCTGATTGAAAGTGTATCTCCCGTGAACAGTCTCTCGTTGCTGTTTCGATGCTGGTTTTTTCATTATTGTCTTTACAGCATCGACAAATAGTGGGGCTACTTGGAGCTAGGATTTCAGGGGGACATTGTCACTCTCTGCCCCCTACCTCGCCCCTCTGTAATTTCTTTCTTTACTCTCCCTCCTTGTTCTTATTAAAGACATTGATGATTCCATATTTTCCTCAGTTTCTTTTTTAAGAATTTATAGACTTAAGTTTCCCTTGTGCATTTTCTGAGTCTGAAGTTATTTCAAAATAAAAAGCTTAAAACAACAAAGTAACACTCGCCTCTAAACTCGGCGCCCATGCACCCCTGCCACCCCATCCAGTAACCGCACTAAGGACGAGCCTCCCGCCGTCCCCCGTTGGTTACGCCATCAGTCCAGCTACCATAGTTGTGAACCACAAACTCCTCTGTCAATGATTTATACTCATTCTTGCCCGTAACTACCTGGATGTTTTCGCTGCCCCAGACGCGTCCTTGGGAAAGACCCCGCGAGTGCGTACCCTCCCCGACGCAGCCCTGGAAACGCCGTCTTTCCGGGACGGATGTTTCCATACAAATACTTTTATCAAAATCAGGCCATCCCTGTGAGCCTCCACAGAGTCAGAAGTTTCTAAATTCTGTTGAACCAACTTAAATGTTTCACCAAATTTCAAGACGTGGAGAGAGAGAAGACATTCCCAACATATTCACCTTCCTTATGGTTTTACCAGAGTATTTTTATCGGGATCACACATTTTACATTTTTAATTTTTCAATAAAGGTACAATTAACATGTCCATCATGCTGATTACAGTTTCTGCCTTCAGGGATTTTTTGAGGCGGTCGTATCCATAGAGCCCAATCTGAAGGCACGAACGCAGGTGCCTCCTTTGTCCTCGGGCGTCCCTGCGTGGATCTCAGCTGCTGCTGGGTTCCAGGCTCTGTCAGTTACCCCTGGGCTTCGCCACCTCTAACCATCGCCACCACTGCAACCTGAGCGCAAACTTGAGGGGGGCGTCCGCTTCCCAGCTAACGTCCCGCCTGGCCCCGCAGACGCCCTCCTCCCTCTGGCTGGGCTGCAGGTGCGAGTCTGGACCCAGCCACTTCCTCTCCGCCCCCCCCCCCCCCACCCACCCGATGTGTCCCTTGTCCCTTCCGGTGCCCGCAACCTCTCCCAGTCCCAGCTCAGCCTCCTGGGACCGTGGCGGTCGGTAAAGCCCGGCACGTGCTCGCGGCCTCTGCCGGCCACACGGCCCTCCCCGGGTTGTGCTCTTGACTACCCCCATCATCAGACGGCAGTCTCACCCCTTTGCAATGCATACACACGTAAAATGTGCATGAAATGTGTATACACACATAAAACGTATGCACACACGAGACGCACACACATATTTAAAAATATTGTTTAGATACTTGCAAGGATATAGAATATATTACAATTTATTTTATATAATACATTTAGTATATGTTATATAATTATAATACATATATGCTATATGTAATATAAGCTATAATATAATAGAGCCTATTGTGTCATATAAAATACTATATATTAGGGGCGCCTGGGCGGCTCAGTCAGTTGAGTGCCCGACTTCGGCTCTGATCGTGATCTCACCGTTTGTGAGTTCGAGCCCCGCGTCGGGCTCTGTGCTGACAGCTCGGAGCCTGGAGCTGCTTCGGATCCTGTGTCTCCTCCTCTCTCTGCCCCTCCCCTGCTCCTGCTCTGTCTCTCTGACTCTCAATAATAAATAAATGTTAAAAAAAATTTTGTTAAATAAATAAATAAAAATAAAATAAAATATTATATATTATAGTATACACAGTATTATATAAAATAAAATATGTTCTATATTCTGTATATTATATGTAAAATGTTACTGTGTTTATATTATACATGATAAATAATATGTACTTTATATAACATACATATATGTGACGTGCACTTTATATAATATATATTCTATAAAAATATATAAGAATCATATAATTACCAAAGAAGATTTTATATGCAATATACACACACACTTCAGACACGTTAGTATAAATATTAACCGGAAAAGACCAGGACCTAGGTGTGGCCAGCACGGACCCCAGGGCCCTAGTCAGTCCTGGCCCTACCGCCAGAGGCTCGTCCTGACCACGGCCCAGCTGCCTCCCCGGCTGGCCTGAGAGGAGGCAGGCGGGGGGCGCCTTGTGTGGGCCCAGTGCGTGCAGTGGAGCTGGCACAGGACGGGTACCCAGGAAGCGTCCATCTCTTGACCGGCCAGAGGGCAGCCGTGTACCGTTTGTCAAATAAATCACCAAAGTCGATAGGTCTGGCTTTGTCAAAATTACAAGGGCGTCATTTTAAGTCCCGTCCGAACGACGGGTTATTCGTTAAGTGATGGCGGCTACGCCGTGGGGGTGGGGGCGATCCCCCTGAATACAGGTTACATTCGGGGAATTAATGACCTGGTTATAAAAAAGACCCAGAGTAAAATAATATATTTTATGCATTTTGGAGGGAGGGTCTTTTTTATTTTAAAGGCACTTAGGGGACCTGGGGGGTTCAGCTGGTTGAGCGTCTGACTTCCACTCAGGTCATGATCTCACGGTTCGTGGGTTCGAGCCCCGCGTCGGGCTCTGTGCTGACAGCTCGGAGCCTGGAGGTGCTTCGGATCCTGTGTCTCCCTCTCTCTGCCCCTCCCCTGCTCACACTCTGTCTCTCTTTCGGAAATGAATAAATGTTAAAAAAAAATTTAAAAAAAAAAAAAAAAGAGTGACAGAGAGAGAGGAAGAAAATACAGGGGAAGGGGGAAGGGGGGAGGAAAAACAGCGAATGACCAGGAAGGAAATTCGGCCCCAGAAGAAGTAAGCGAGGACAAGGGGGAATGATTCAAAGGTGAGGTGAGCCGGCAGAGCCCTCGGGGGCTGGCGGGGGGCAGGAGCAGGGCCCAGACCCTCACGCGTCCCCGTCCCCCGCGGTGCCCATCGCCGGCCGCTCTCGGCGGGACCACAGGCGGGAACGGGGCGGGGGAAGCCAGACACTCTGCAAACGGCGCCCGCACGTCTGAGGTCGGAGCCCAGTGAGCCTGTCCCCGGGGCGGAGGTTCTGGCCTCGCCGCCCGGGCTGGGACCCGAGCTCCGCCCCTCGGGCACACGGAAGCTTGGCGGCTGCTCACCCCTGGGGCTCCTGTGCCCCCGTCTCTGAGTCGGGGCCGCCACAACAGTTCCACAGACGGGGGGCTGCAGCAACGGATTTTCGTCGCCTCGCGGTCCTGAAATCCGAGGGCAGCGCCGGGTCTCCCGACGCCTCCCTCCCTCCGTGCAGACACCGTCCGTCCCCGTGTCCTCGCACGGTCGTCCCTGGGTGTCTGTGTCCCGGTCCCTCTTCCCGCAGGGACGCCAGTCGCAGGGGGCCGCCCCACGTGACCCCGTTCTCCCTCATCGCCTCTGCAGAGACTGTCTCCAGCACAGTCCCGTCCCGACGTCTGGGGGGTCAGGGCCCCAACATAAGAATTCGGGGGACACAGTCCGGCCCTCGTAAGGAGTAACGATGGTGGGGCCTGTTCCTCGCGTGAGCGGGAGCGCCAAGTGAGGGACTACCCACAATCCCTGAAGGTGCCGGAGAGACCGCCCGTCCCTGACCCAGGTTCAGGACCCCGAGGCCCAGGGCGCCCACCCGGGCCAGGATGGGCAGCGGCCACGGCTCGACCTGTCGCCTGAAGACGCTGCATCTTCCTACGGGACCAGTAACACTGGAAACAAGGGTACTGGTGTCTCTGGCTGTCGGACCCAGCGTTCAAACCCCGGCCGCCAGCGGCCCAGCGCCCTTTCTGGACCGTGAGCCAAACTAAAATGGCACGAGACCACTCAGAAGCATCTTGCCGGTGCCCGCCGTTGGGAGGCTGGGGTCCAAGGTGGTTTCCAAGTCTGTCTGCAGCCTCAGAGGAGCCCCCGGGGCACCGCCTGGTGTCGCGGCCTCCCCGCTGTCCTCTCCTCACGCCCCAGGCTCTCCCGGCCGCTCCCGATTGCCAGTCTCCTCGTCACTGAAACTGTCAAGTCCCCTAGTTGACATCCTTGTGGCTTCGTCCTTCGGGGTCAAGAAATCAAGTTAATACAATCGCTAACAGCCCTGCGGGGGGACGCGCCCTCCCCCCAACTTTCGGTTTCCGTAATTGCCGTGTGAGCCTCAAAGACTAGAAATCGTTTTTCGTCTCATGCATGAAGAGGTTCATCTGATTGATGACAGCCACGGAACCTTCCCGAACCGTGGAGCCGAGCTAATTTGCAAGCTAAAACAATATTAGCAAATTGTTAATGGTCCGTGAAACTGCAGCAGCGGCCCGAAGTGTTGCGCTCAGAACTCTCTGGCAAGTGCAGCCGCTCACCTGCCTTGCCACGCTGGCAGGAGGCTCTTAAACCCGGTCACCGAGGGAGGACGCGGCTGCACGGGGCCACAGAGCCCCCGGGATGTGCGTGGCCGGCACCCAGCACTTGCCGTCCAGCCCGGTCAGAGGGACCCGGTCCCTTCCCCGTACCAGAGCGGAAGCTGGCGCCCGACCCCCCCCCCCCCGCGAGCGGATGCCCGCACGTCCTTCTTCATCGAGGCCAGACGCCCACCTCCGCCAAGCTCTTCTTCAAAGGAGGAGCCCCCCGTGTGGCCCCATTGCAGCCAGACGTGGAGCTCGGGGCCTTGTGGTGTCCCGGGTACAGCCGGACACCGATCCGCGTCCCTGCACGAACAGACGGCAAGAATGATGTCATCTCAGGATGCCATGCCAGGTGGCCTAAAAGACTCCGTGGGGAAGGATCTTGCAACTTTGAAAACACGATGCCTGCGGCCAGTGAGAGCGGCGTTGAGGCTAAGAGCAGGCTGCTTACTGTAGGGCAGGAAGGTCCGGGGGTCCAGACGCTGCCCAGCGCCTCCCGGAGTCTGCTCAGCCCGTGGACTTCCCATCAGTGCCTCTTTGCGCCAGGAACGTCGCCAGCTCTGTGTGGGGACCACCTTCAGCCTGTCCCACGGCGACGCTCCCCGAGCTGCAGCCTCACCCACCTAAGCGGTCGGGGAGACAGCTCACCCGAGCCTGACATCCACCCCCAAGCCGGGTCGGCCTCGGGCTCTGCACACACAGCAGGGGTGGGGGGGGCAAGCGCGACTGGGGCTGTGTTTAGACCGTCAAATCCCCAGAAACGCTAACGAGAGTTCGCATCCCGTCGCTGCTGTTTCTGTTTGGGGTGTGTGTGCAGCAGGCGGGCAAGGGGATCGGAGGAGCCGGAAAGAACAGGCCCGTTTCCAGGAACACACAGTTACCCCCTCTCGCCGCGTCCAGTTCCGGCTGGACTCAGGGCCCGGGAGCCCAGAACTGGAGCCACGTCCCTCCACGTGGACGCGTGCACCTCTCCGAAGCTGGCTGGAGGCAGGGCCACCGCGCCGTGCCGGGACCCCGACAAACCTCATCCTGGAGACACTTCTAGAATATTTCTCGGGGTTGCTGGGCACCAGCCGAGGCCGAGTCCACACGAGGAGCCCCATCACCACGAGGAAGCCCCCGTTCTCTCCCCCGAGAGGCCTTAGCTGCCCGAAGACTCCCGCCGCCTGCCCCAGGCCCAGCCCCGTTCCCTCATGCCCTGCCTCACAGCCCTGGGGTCCCGGCACATCGACCCTCCCGCCAGCCCTGCAGTGACCCCAGAAACGGGCACCTGGGGGCACTGAGCGTGAAGCCTGCTGGGAAGACGGCCACCGTCCTGGTTCAGACAGACTCTCTCCAAACCTACTCGGGTCAATGCCCAGAAGGTGGGTCTTTTTGGTTGTTATGGTCATGATCTTAGTGCCCATACTGGATTTATGAGAGTAAAAATGAGACCCAGATGCGTTCGTATGGGACACACACGTCCATACGAATCGCCATCCGTGGGTGGCTGCCACAGGCCAAAGCGGTCTCACGTCGTGGACTTTGCCTTACTCGATGCTGCACAAACCGGCTGGAGATTTTAACACGACTGTGTCCATCTCGTGCGGAAGATGTGGGGACGTGGACGCGGGGAAGTCACGTGTGGGGCCCCGTGGCTGGTAAGGGAGCCGCTCCTCCCGTCTGTTCACAGCAAAGACACGGAGCGTCTGCTTGTCCCCACGGAGGCCGGACAAGCGCGCGTGGTGGGCGGGTGTGGACGCACCGTCGTCGCCGGTGGCCTGAGGGCCACGTGGGCAGCGCCCTCCGAGTCTCGCCAGCAGGGCAAAGATGAAGCGCCAGAACTCACGCAAAGAGGGATTTTCTTTTGTTTTTGTTTTTAATGTTTATTTTTGAGACACAGAGAGACAGAGCATGCGTAGGGGAGGGACAGAGAGGGAGACACAGAACCCAAAGGGGGCTCCAGGCTCCAAGCTGTCAGCACAGAGTCCGACGCGGGGCTCGAACCCACGAACCACAAGATCATGACCCGAGCTGAAGTCAGACGCTCAACCGACTGAGCCACCCGGGCGCCCGAAGAGGGATTTTCTGGGGGAAAACCCCAATCTGCCGAAGCACGTGGCAGAACTTCACGTGAAGCCAAGACCTCTCTGAACAAACAGGTCACAGAAGCACAGGCAGCTGTGACGAGTGTGTGGGTCCAGAGGGAAGTTGTTCCGGCCGCCGATGTCTCAGGGACGAGCTGGACCGATGAGCCTCCTGCCATGGCGCCTCCCCTCGCGGGTGCACGGAGGCAAGGAGAGAGCGCCGCGGTGAGGACGGGTCCCCCGAGCCGTAGGAACAAAGCTTCACGTGAGGCGTCAGCAGCAGAAGCTCACGGTCCCTCTGTCCGGAGACCGGGAGTCCCAGACCCAGGTGTGGACGACCCCGCCCTCTGAGGCCCTGCCGTCCCCTCGGCTCCCGGTGCCCCGTGGCCCCGTAGACACGGCACCCCGGCCTCTGCCTGGGGCCCACCTGCCTTCTGTCCCCTCCTGTCCTGTGTGTCCCTGTGTCTGCTCACGTCCCCTCTTCTTACAAGGACACCAGCCATTGGTTCAGGCCCCTCGATCCAGTGTGACCCCGACGCAATCGCATCGGCAGAGACCCTCCCTCCCCGGCTCACGTGCACAGGTACCGGGGTCGGGACGTCGACGTGGCTTTTGGAAAACACAGCTCAGCCCGCACATCACTGGACACACGCCGAGGACGGGGACGCTGGAAATAATATTGATGTGAGTTATCAGATCCCAAGAGGGGACAGACCCATTAACATCTCACATCACCCTGTTTTCACTAAAAAGCCTGATCGCTGCATTACAACCATTTTGCCAAAAGAACGGTCAGCAAAAATTCATCTCAAGATCAATGACCTCAGAAGTACTTGTGATTCCAACGAAAGCTTAAGTCTACTGAGCAGAACTCAGCTGACTCAGATGCGCGGCTGAGACCGTTGGGCATGACGTCCAAAGACATAAGCTCATTTGTGACACAGAATACGTCCCATCACGAGAAATCGACTCTGGCAGCAGTCGGCAGCCACGCGGGTCACAACTAGTCCCCCGCGGCCACCCTGAGGACCCTGCCGCGAAGCCCCCCAGGACGTCGTGCGCATCCCCGTGCCCACCTGCGCATCTGAGGGTCTCACCAACGAGTCACCTGCGAGGGTGCACGGGCTTCGGGGCGGACTGCCAACGAAGGGGACTCGGGCCTGCGGACAAGCCTGGTCTCGGGGTGCAAGAAAAGACTCACCACTGAGACTCTGGTCACAGGAGAGTCACAGGTAGGCTCCCCGGAAACGATGTGTCCCCCCAAGGACCGGGAGGGAGGGAGCGGGGAGCGGGCCACGCAGAGAGGTGGCCATAATGGCGGGCAGTGGGTGGCCACCGGAGGGACGTCAGGGACGCGGCCCAGGCCCGGCCACAGAGCAGCCGGAGGAGCAGAGCCCTCCTGACACAGCGGTGTCCCCACAGGAGGGCGGGAGCAGCCCAGGTGGTCATGAGACCAGCACAGTCCTCTCTCCAGGGTGGTTCCCCGCGTGACCTTCGTGGCCCGTCCACAACTCCCCTCCACACGAAGAAACACCTGCGTGCCCGAGAGTGGGCAGGAATCACGAGGGGGGCGTCACATCACACATCGCGTCCGGGGAGGGGTGTCTGTGGGAGCGCACACGGGCGTGATGCCAAGAGCGAGCAGGACGGACGATTTCATCAGACGTGATTTTTTACCCACACGTGAAACACAT
This sequence comes from Panthera pardus, assembly GCF_024362965.1. Classification (NCBI taxonomy): domain Eukaryota; kingdom Metazoa; phylum Chordata; class Mammalia; order Carnivora; family Felidae; genus Panthera; species Panthera pardus. The sequence goes on from NW_026526991.1 coordinate 9,487,426, forward strand.
TGCTAACGAAGGGTTAAATTTCGCAGCACAGGGGAACTGAGAGACGCTCGGCCGTGTATGTACCTGGGATCAGCCCGCGTGAGATCCTGGAAAGGGGCGCCCTGAGGAAGGGCTCAGGACGCAGACCTAGGGGGCAGAACACCCAAAACGCAGGCAACACAAAGCCGGACGATGAGAGAAACGGAATGTAGGAGAAGTGCTTGGCGGGGCTCTGGAGGAAGAACACACAGGGGGCAGGACAGCGCAGTGGAGACACCGGTCAACGGCGAGGCCACAGGGCAGGAGAGCAGGTTAGAGATGATCAAGCATCTCAATCAGCCGACCGGGAGACCAGCTCACCGTAGCAAACACCGGGAGGGGGAAAGAGCGACAAGGTTGCAGGGGGCACTTGAAAACTTCAATACAATTCTCAAAAACCTCAAAACCTGAGAAAAAATAGAAATTCTCACAGTTCTATGCACAGTGAATAAATGTGCTGCGACTCAGGAACACCAGATCCCGGCGGTTTGCGGAGTAAATGCCGTCAGCCCTCCGGGGACAGGCCGTCCTGCATTGATAAACACTGTTGCAAAGACTAGAAAAGGAATAATTATCCCCCCAATCCTTCAGTTGGGCTGAATGTAAGTCTGTTACAAAACAGAACGTAGATGTTAGAACCCCCAAGCAAAGTATTAGTAGAATTATCCAGTAATCAATACAAAAAATAAGCTTTTTTTAAAGCCAAGATGTGCAAGAGTGGTTTTACTTGGGAAAAATACACAATTGTCACACGGCAAGTTTACTTATTAAGGGGAAATAATAACCTTATAATTGTCTCAATGTATGCAAAAGGGTACTTTACAAAACCCACTATTCATGGTTTGCAAAAAGCCCTTAGAAAAACGGCGGTAGAGTAAATCTTCCGTAACCCAACGAAGGTGCCGACCGGACACAGGCAGCGAAGGGGACCTGACCCCAGGGGGCGCCAAGGACAAAGTGTCCTGTCCGCTGGTGAGCGCCTGTGAAAGGGGATCCCAAATTCTGAGAACATGACAGGAAATCTTCCCGGGCAGAGATCCGCTGCCTAAAGCAAATAAACCAACACAAAACACCGACTGGAACATGAGACACCGATTAACTTAACTGCATTAAAATGTGAACATCTGTACATCAAAAGACACGATAAAAACTGCAAAAAGTGACGACTTATGGGTGGTCAGGGATGCGGAGACGCCAATCGGAGGACACACAAAACATCAGCGGGAAAGACGCGTACCTGAACCGAAGGGGAGTGGAGATAATGTCCTCGTTTATGTAGATAATTTATTGACCTAAAAACGTAGATAATTTTTGATCATAATGTTTTGTGACTTACGTTTACCCCACATGTACTGCCTCGTGTGCATCGAACAGAGAGGAAGTTTATTCGCAAGAATTAAAATCCCAGAGTCAAGGGGAGCCTGGAGTGTGCAGCATGGGGGAGGGAGGGAGCGTGCAGGGAGGGAGGAGGGAGGGAGGGTGCTGGGTAGGGGGGTAGTTTTCGGAGAGGGAGGGTGCCAGGTAGAGGGAGGGCTGGTGCAGGGGGAGGGCAGGGGGGGCGGGGGGGGGGGGGACGCAGTCCCGGTTCGTCAAAAGGGTGAGGGAAGATCAGGAGGGTCGAAATCATCTTTGAACCTTCGCAGGGACGCTGGGGACGCTGGGGCCGCCGTTTCCTCTCCCGGCCGACCTCGTCCAGACCTGACACGGGCAGCAGGGGGCCGTCCCAGAAGGGCTGGCACCGTGGCCGTGGCTAAGGCGCACGCACCTTCCCTGTGGGGCTCCCGTGGCCCCGCGCCCTCCACACCTCCACGGGTTCCAGAACACCGTTCTTGCAACGCTTCTCCACTGCTGAGCTCAGCTTCGCGGCTTCTGCACAGAGCGGAAAGTCGGAGCTGGGAGGATAGAGCCGTTTACGAGCTGCCCCTCAAGCCTTCCGGAAGAATCCACACTGTGGACTCTGTGAGCACGCCCGCCACTGCCCGCCCCTGCCCTCTAGGGACACCCACTGCTCCGGACCTCAGCCTGCACCCCCCTCACTCAGCCCTGCCCGCCCACACACGACGCTCCTTCACGGGACAGAGTGTAGGGCAGAGAAGGAAGGAAACGCACCTGCAACTTTGCTCCCCAAAAGGCGGAGCCCACGTTTACATTACCCCGTAATTACAACCTTTCTAGGCATATGGCCGTCAAAACATCAAAGCAGGAGCGGAACCCACAGCCTGGGTGTCACCAGGGTCTTGCTTGTAAATAAGGCTGGTTCAGGTCTAGAAACAGCTAAGGATCGTCAGGGACAGTCGCCCCGTCTCTCCTTGTTCTCTTTGTAACCTCCTGCTGGTGATGACGTCCCACGATATGAAAGACCAGAGTAGTTGGGGTGGGGGGGAGTCACATCACTTATGTGCAAGGACCAAGTCTAACCCTGTGTCACTGAGACCATTCTTGTTAGATTTTGATTCCTTTTGTTAAATGGGTCTTTAGAATTGCCTTCCATTGTGTATAAAAATACCTCCTCCCCACAGACTTGCTGACATTAGGGAAACTACCTGTATTAATCTTTGCTTAACCGTATCAGCAAGATAAATATAGAATTTGGCTTCTGAGGTAATAATACCTCGATTATACAAAACCTATATTAGAAATGTTTATTTCATCTTTTGTCTTTGCTGCTTTGCACAGTTTGTTTTCAAGTCTCCAGGAAAAGCCAGAGCCGTCAGAAACCCGGGAAGAGCCCCTCTGAGACTCTGGAAGTAAGATTTCCCAGCTTCTTATCCGAGGAAAAGCTCCTGAGACGCCACACGTCTCTCCGTCCCGGGGACAGATTTCCCCACAGAAAGAGAACGAGGCCCTTCTCTCTACCCTTCTTCTCGGAAAAAGTAAAATCAGCCTAACCTTTCATTCCCTCTAGGGAGGGAAGAAAATACAGTTTCTGAGATCCCCGCGCATCCCATCCTCAGCCCCGACTCGGACCCGTGAACCCACCAGGCGGGGGCATCGGAGCCCAGGTGAGGGGCAAGGGCGCCAGCCCGCCGGGAGCAGCAGCCGTGTCCCCGCAGTCACCGTGCGCCCTCGACGCTCGCGCCTGAGACCAGGAGTATGTGTCGCACACCTGGGCTTCCTGGGAGCCGCACCAAGGTTCCTGGGGGAGCAGACACGCCCAAGCTGGAAACTTCTGGAAAGGAGTGACAGAGCATGTGTGTGTGTGGGGGGGGGGGGGGGGGCTGTGGGTGTGGTGTCCATGGTGTGCGGTGTGCAAGGAGATGTGTGTGCAGGGAGGGCCCAGGCCGGCGGCACCTGCAGTCAGAACCATCCCCTCCGGGGGCGTCGGGCCAGCTCGTGTGGCCAGCGTCACTGAGGGACACATGCCACCCCACGCTGTGTGACTCCGGCGTGCGGAGCTGGAGCGTGCACAGACCCCACCCCTCGCACGACCGCCCCCTTGGACCCCGCACGGCCCCCCCACCCCCACTGCCCCCCACTGGACCCACACAGCCACCTCCTTGGACCCCGCACGGCCCCCCCCACCCCCACTGCCCTCGCCCTGGACCCCACACGGCCCCCCACTGGACCCACACAGCCACCTCCTTGGACCCCGCACGTCCCCCGCCAAGCCCCACACAGCCACCTCCTTGGACCCCGCACGTCCCCCGCCAGGCCCCACACAGCCACCTCCTTGGACCCCGCACAGCCCCTGCCAGGCCCCACAAAGCCACCTCCTTGGACCCCGCACGGCCCCCCCAGGCCCCACACAGCCACCTCCTTGGACCCCGCACGGCCCCCCCAGGCCCCACACAGCCACCTCCTTGGCCCCCGCAGGCCCCCGCTGCCCTCACCCTGGACCCCGCACGCCCCCCACTGGACCCACACAGCCACCTCCTTGGACCCCGCACGGCCCCCCCCCACCCCCACTGCCCTCACCCTGGACCCTACACGGTCCCCCACTGGACCCACACCGCCACCTCCTTGGACCCCGCACGGCCCCCCCAGGCCCCACACAGCCACCTCCTTGGACCCCGCACGGCCCCCCCCCACCCCCACTGCCCTCGCCCTGGACCCCGCACGCCCCCCCACTGGACCCACACAGCCACCTCCTTGGACCCCGCACGGCCCCCCAGGCCCTACACAGCCACCTGCCTGGACCCCGCACGGCCCCCCCAGGCCCCACACAGCCACCTCCTTGGACCCCGCACGGCCCCCCCAGGCCCCACACAGCCACCTCCTTGGCCCCCGCAGGCCCCCGCTGCCCTCACCCTGGACCCCACACGCCCCCCACTGGACCCACACAGCCACCTCCTTGGACCCCGCACAGCCCCCCCAGGCCCCGCTGCCCTCGCCCTGGACCCCGCACGTCCCCCCCCAGGCCCCACACAGCCACCTCCTTGGACCCCGCCCGGCCCCCCCAGGCCCCCGCTGCCCTTGCCCTGGACCCCGCACGGCCCCCCACTGGACCCACAGCCACCTCCTTGGACCCCGCACGGCCCCCCAGGCCCCACACAGCCACCTCCTTGGACCCCGCACGGCCCCCCAGGCCCCACACAGCCACCTCCTTGGACCCCGCACAGCCCCCCAGGCCCCACACAGCCACCTCCTTGGACCCCGCACGGCCCCCCCAGGCCCCACACAGCCACCTCCTTGGACCCCGCACGGCCCCCCCAGGCCCCACACAGCCACCTCCTTGGACCCCGCACGGCCCCCCCAGGCCTCACACAGCCACCTCCTTGGACCCCGCACAGCCCCCCAGGCCCCCGCTGCCCTCGCCCTGGACCCCGCACGCCCCCCACTGGACCCACACAGCCACCTCCTTGGACCCCGCACAGCCCCCCAGGCTCCCGCTGCCCTTGCCCTGGACCCCGCACGCCCCCCACTGGACCCACACAGCCACCTCCTTGGACCCCGCATGGCCCCCCCAGGCTCCCGCTACCCTTGCCCTGGACCCCGCACGCCCCCCACTGGACCCACAGCCACCTCCTTGGACCCCGCACGGCCCCCCCAGGCCCCACACAGCCACCTCCTTGGACCCCGCACGGTGCCCCCAGGCCCTACACAGCCACCTCCTTGGACCCCGCACGGCCCCCCAGGCCCCACACAGCCACCTCCTGTGAGACGCACCTTCCCTTCTCCCGGCTGCACGGGCACCAGCGAGTCTGGGCTCAAGAGCCGTACTCTCCGGCCAAGGCCCGTCCTCTGGCGAACGTTTCGATGGTCCCACGGCGAGACGAGAGTCGCCTGGGTCCCTCCACAACCAGCCCCCCCCATCAGGGTCCCCGGCACTGCAGAGACGCCACCCCACCCTCCAGCCGTCGCTCCGGCCCCACCCTCCTGTCTGCGGCCTGGGCCCCCCACTCCCGCGCTCACCTCCGGGGCAAGTGTGAAGGGAGGCGAGGGTCGATCTCAGTTCCAGCTGCTGCCCCACCAGCGGGGCCCCCAGATCCCTCCTCCGGGCCCAAGGGAAGGCGCGTCCCAGCGGCAACTCGTGAGCTCGGGACACTGACGGTGAGCTGGGCCCACAGGCAACACGGGGCTGAATTCTGGGGGAGGCCAGAGAGCTGGCAGCGTCCTCATCTGCACGTGACCAAGAAAAGCCTGTTCCTGGAGCCGGGTGATACTTTCATAGCGTCCAGAAACAGCCGTGGTCCAACTGCCCAGCACACGATGAGGGTGACGGGGACACCGTGCAGGGTGGGGGTGACGGGGACATTGTACAGGGTGGGGGTGACGGGGACACCGTGCAGGGTGGGGGTGACGGGGACATTGTACAGGGTGGGGGTGATGGGGACACCGTGCAGGGTGGGGGTGACGGGGACATTGTACAGGAAGGGGTGACGGGGACACCATGCAGGGTGGGGGTGACGGGGACATTGTACAGGAAGGGGTGACGGGGACACCGTGCAGGGTGGGGGTGACGGGGACATTGTACAGGAAGGGGTGATGGGGACACCGTGCAGGATGATGGTGACAGGGACATCATTTCGCGCAGAAATCAAGGCAGCGTAATGTGACCCTGAGTTGAGGAGGTCAGAGCGGGAAGCCCAGGAACAGTCCCCCACACACAGAAGCGTCGTCCCGAGTGCCATCGTAGAAAGCTCGTGGCCGGGACAAGTGACGCTCTGAAAAGGCAAACAGACCTGGGAGCAGGAATTAGGCCTGAGGACGAAGGGACACTGGGGTCACCACCCTCCCGTCCCCCTGGGACACCGGAAGATGACATTTGCCCGCCGTCCCAAGTTTGGCCACTGGGCGCAATGACGTCACATGCCACCCACTCTAACCCTGAGGACACCCCGCGAGCCCCCCAGCCCCCTTCTCCCTCTGCGGTGACTCTCGGAGCCTCTTACTTAAGACGCGATTTGCAGGAGGGAGCGTCCTGAAGACTGAGTCAGACCCACCAGCCCCCGGAAGGGGCCCCTGTGCTGCCACTGAGGCTCCTTGCTGTCCCCCTGCCACAGTGTCCCGCCCCGATGGCCCACGGCAGCCCCGCACCTGCCACGTCAGCAGCTCCACATAACTGTAGCCTGAGGCGAAGAAGGCAAAATTTTACAAATTTCCGTACAAAATACAGTGAAACATCCACAAGAACGGAATGACAGAGGTTTCCTTTTTCAGCATGGTTTCCCTACTCTGGGTCCTTGGAAGGACGGTCTGTTTTTTAGAGCCAGTTCACCAGTTTCTGCTTTTTCATACAAGGGCCATTGGGATGAACTAATTTGGAGGGAACAGTTCTGTCACAAACACTTGTCTCCCGACCCGTAAATACAGCTTCCGCGTTTTCTGGAGATCTGACTTAACTTCACTCGGCAAAACACTGTCATTTTCGGAGAGGCATCTCGGACAGCCTGCACCAACGTGTTCCCGGGTATCTTCTCCTGCTGCCAGAAATGGATTTTTTTAATTTACTTTCCGATTGTTTATTGCTTATATCCACTAACGCGACGTTTTTTGCCTGCTGACCTTGTTACCACGATAACTGGATGGTGCTACGTTCTGGAAGGTGTTACCTCCTGGGAGGTACTACCTGGAGGGTACAAGTGATTTTCAGGCTAAAATTTCATTCCATCCTATGTTTCTGAGGTTTTTTTTTTAAATCACGAATTACATGTTAAGGGCTGCCAAATGATTTTTCTACATCAATTAGCAAGAGTTTATGTTTTTTCCTCTTTTTCTGTTATGAGGAAAACGCCTTTGGTTCATTTCTGAACACGGAGCCGACCTTGCGTTCCTGACGAAGCATCCTTGGCCGTGAGGTGCTCTATACCTTTGTTCGCTGCCACATCCCGGTTCCGCGTGGTTTGTGGAGGACGCTTCCGTCGGTGTTCATGAAGACGGAACTCTGCGGTCCCCTTTCTCGGGGGACGGGGCAGGGCTGTGCTGAGAGCTAAAGCAAGGGTTACCCTCCTCTCCATTTGCTGGACCGGTGGGGGAGAGGCAGAGCTATTTCTGCCCGACATTTTTCTTCTGGGATTCCTGTGGATGCGGGGTTTACTTGGGGAAGGTTTTCTATTGTCTTCTCTAGTAGATTCAGAGCTCTCCAGAACCCATATTTCGTCCTGAGTCGCGTTTTGCCCTGTGAGGCATGTATGAATTTTATTAATGCTCACACAGATTTTTCCTGTTTACTCGTGTTGTGTCGTCTGTCACTGGCTTTTATTACTCATGCACACTCTGGTCTTCACGTATCTGCTGATTCTGAAAACCCAGATCCCGAAATCTTTCCGCGTTTTCCAGTACAAGCGCTCGTGGCTCCAATCCCAGTTTACGTGCACCTCCCAGATTTTCACATTTCCTCACTTTCAGCGTCCCGCCGGGCCTTGCGTGTTTCTTCAGGCCTTCCTCCTCGCCGTTCCTCAGCTGGGATCATTTCTGTGCATTGTAAGTTCACGGGCTTTTCCACCTGGCGACCCCAACCTGCCGCTGAGCCCGTCCGCTGGCGGACTGTTGGTTCAGCGTTTGTAGATTTGGGGTCTACGGTAGCCGTTTGGTTGCTTTTTATAGTTTGCTCTGCTCTGCTGAGGCTCTTCCAGACCACGCCTCTCTTTCCGTGTCCCAACACGCTTCCTTTCAATTTCTCTGGCGTATTTATAATAACCGCGACGGGAGTTTTGTCTGATGATTCTAACATCTGCGCCGTGCCGGGATTCGGTCTCCACTGGCTCCCTTTTCCAGCGGTAGGCGACGTCTTCCCGTTTCTGCGCGTGTCTAGGGGTCTCCTGCCCGGGGACGCTGTGCACCTGTGCTGTGGGGCCGTGCGCCGTGACCGCTGCGGGCTCCACCTCGCGCCGTGTCTTGTCGGCAGCTCTGTGGGGCGGGGTCAGGATTTGTGTGTGCCGCTCCGGGGCCGGGCTCGCCCTGGGCTCCGTCCTTCCTTCCGGGGTCACGGGCTGAAAGAGGCCCCGACGCCATGGTCTCCCTCCCACCCTCCCAGCTGCTCACTCAGCGGAGCCCCCGCCCGGCCCACCACCGGGGACCCCAGACCCGTTTCTCAGGACCCTCCACTCAGACCCCAGTGGCCCTGCATCCGGGACACGTCCTCAGACCACAGGCTGGATTCCTCGCGCGTGCGGCCTCGGCCACCTGCCCCTGGCCGGCGGTGGTCATGGCGGGGGCCCCCTGCTGGCACACAGCTCGGGGAGACCCTTCCTCACTGCATTGCGTGGTGGAGGCTGCCGTCCCCCCTGGGCATTTGCAAGAACTTGACAGGGGCCGGAGGTCCCTCTCAACATGGTCGGCGGGGGGAGGCGAGCCCACAAAACGCTGTGGAGAACTGCCCGCCGGGGAGGGCAGGAGGCCCTTAGGGGACAGGAGAGGGACGCTGCCCTGGGACTGTTCGGGAGAGCCAGCGGTCAGGCAGAGGACGAAGGCGGGAGGCACGTGCCGTCCTCCATGAAATCAACCCTGTCTACACAGGGGTCTGAGCTGCGGCAGGGCCCGGAGAGCAGAAGACGCCCCCCCACCCTGCCCACCCCCGCCCTGGGCCGGGGCTGGGGCCTTGGTCTCCGGCATCCACGGGGCCGGGTCTCCGGTGAAGGTCAAGCACGCGGGCCTCGCGCCTGGAGGAGGCTGGACGGCAGGGCCGGGCTGGCCCTTCCCCTCCCCCTCGGGCACCAGACGGAGCGGCTCTGCAGAACACATTTTAAATGCGGGTGTTTATCAAAGGTGGAAAAAGAAACTAATTACGTGACATGAAAGATGTTCCTTCCTCAGTTTCTAGACCGAGGGCTCTCTCTGAGCAGCTGTTAAGCAAAAACTTTCATCTTGTTTATTACAGATGACAACCGCCCGCGTGTGAATCATCTCACACATAAAGTAACAAGCTGACGACGACTCACTGCTTGGCCTGTTGAAATCTGGTCACAGCCGAGTCCTGTACATTCTCCCTGGCTTTCCTCCAAGCAGCTGGCCGATTTGGGGACAGAGGAATCTGAGGGGACACCCTGCAGGTCCGGGAATGACCCCTGCTGGCCTCGCATCACCAAGTGCACCGTTTGTGCAGTGCGGCTCCTGGTCTCCTGGACAAGGAAGCACAACCCCACGGTACCGCGCTATCGAGAGCCGGTCAGAACGCCCCCTGGATCTCGGATGGGGTCACGATGCCCAGAGCCGGTCAGCGCTGGGCTGGTGGGAGCTGCAGCCCGAATGCCCACCGGGCCGGCTGGCCGCCACACGGGGGGTTGGAGGAACCCGGATGCCCGGAGGCGGGGGGAGGGGGCTCTGAATGCCCGGACTCCAGCGTCCCTGTGCTGTGAGCTGCTTTCCTAAGTGAGTGTGGCGGCCGGAGTCCTGGGGCGCCCGGGCCTGCCGCTCCCCATTACTCAGGCCGCTCTGTTCAGAACCCCTTGCCTTTGAAATGCTAATTGTCTGATTAATTACTCTTTCCACTTCTTCCCGGGATTTTTTCAATCCTCACACCTCAAGGGCCTTTAGCTCTGATACAAGGATAGCAGCGTCCACCCCCCTGCCCAGCCCGAAACCGCCCGCAGCTGCAGACCGTCCGCGCACAGGACAGCGGACATGAAGCCCCCACCCGGACGGGGCCACGCAGGGCCCACGTCCTCACCCCACCAGCACCCCCCCCCACCATGGACACTGAGCCGGGTGGGCAGGGCAGGCGCACAGCAAGGACCGGCCTTGGCGTTCACTGACCAGGAAGCTCGGAGAAGCATGTCCCCTTTCTGGGCCTCAGTTTCCCCCTTTCAGTCAAGGAAACTGGGGCGCCGCCTCTCTGCGCCCCCCCTTTCTGGTCCTGGGACGCCCAGTTACTCCTCACGGGCTTACAGGGAGGGTCAAGCCTTCGCGAGCTGCGCGTGTCCGATGCCCCCCCTACAACGGGGTTTGTCCCGCACTGAAGGGGTCCCACGTTCCCCCCAGGGCGTGTTTCTGGAGTTACCGCATCCGGGGCCTGGAGACCGACGGCGTCCCAGGGAAAGGCTGTCCCTCCCCTGCTGCCCGACCCCGGCTCTGGCCGCCCTGGCGGGGACGCGCTGGGTCCCAAAGAGCCTGTGTGGCTCTGCTTAAACGCCGCGCCTGCCCGTGAGACGGTAGCAGATCGCACGCGAAGGCGCCAGCGACACCCCCACACGGGCAGAGCACCGTCCCCGCCCCAAACCAAGGCCTCCCCGGCTAGTGCGCCTGTGTGGTCGTGCTGGGGGGTGTGAGCAACAGGTGGGGTGTGTCACTTGGGATGTATGCGTGTGGAGGCCCAGCTGCACCCCATCCCCTCCCGGGTCCCCGAGGCCGTGGGGAAGGGGGGGACCGGGAAGGGCCCTGACAGTGGCCGTGTGGCCTGCACCCCCTGCCCTCGCTCGCTCCCCAGCAAGCCGCCAAAGCCGCCTTGTCAGGACAAATCCCCTGACAGGGCACGTGGCACGGACATCACTTAGAAATGCTCGTCCGCGGGTCGCCCTAGACCCCCGGGGACCCGGGGCCACGCCAGGGACGGCTCCACAGCCTGGCGCACGCCCACTGCTGGGTGAGATCGGGGCCCCGTGTCGCGCGGGGAGGACGCGGGCGGAGGCGGGCCGGCTCTCCAGGGCGTGGGCTTCACCGTGAGCTCGGCCTCTTGGCTGACCTGACCCCAGGTGCTTCCTCCCGGCCCCCGGCGTGGGTGGCCCTGGAACCAGGCGCGTCCACTGTGCTATTCTGACCGTGGAAGGCCCTGTGGGTCGCTGCTGACCCCTGTGACGTCCACACGGGCAGGCGAGGACACAGGAACGGAGCCACGGGGACAGGAATGACCAGAAGCGAAACAGCCCTGGACCTGGAGGCTGGCACCCCTGCCACCAGAGTCCCCTAGGAACCCAGGGAACAAACCCTCAGTGCCGCCCTCCCTGCCTCCCGGTCTGTCCCCGCCATCAGCTCGGACCCAGGGGCAACTCCGGCCTTCAGCCGGGATGAACTAACCACTCCTCGTGGACACTCCACACCGGCCACGGTCCCGCCAGGGAGGCTGAGCTCTGTCACCGGCCACAAAGCCCACGGCACGCCCCGAGGTCATCCGCACTCAGCACACCCAGTGCCCCACACGTCAGCGCTGGTCCGTCTCCTGGGAGAAGCCGCTGTGCACACATGTGTCTATTCCACCCTTCACGGCCCCTCCGTGGCCCTCGATCCCAGGAGACGCGAGCGCGGTTCCCGAACACAGAGCAGCCAACACACCGCCAGCAGCACCAGCAACCCCGCAGAGAAAAACCAAGAGACGCACGTGGGGTGAAGGCCAGTGCCCTTGGGCGCGTCTGCAAGGACCTGCCCCGCGAGCTCCCGTCCGCTGACGCCCAGGGGCCCGGACCGACGGCGGAGAGGTCAGGACGCGCCCCACCCGTGAGGAGCGCCCACAATCCTGCGGGCGATTCTCCCCACACGGATCCCGCCAGGCAAGTCCTGTCGGCGGCGGGACCGTCGGTGGCGGGTCATGAATGACCGGGCTGTCAGGACCCCGATCATTTCTGCCTCGCCCTGGTGCCCGTGTCCAGGGGCCCCGGCCTTGGCTCTCCAGCCGCTCCTATCGGCCTCCGAGGACTTTCCTTCTGTGACTCGGAAAGTGAACTCAACGCACATTAGCTCTGAAGTCATAAATCAAGACAGCACGAAGGCTTTGTAAGAAGACCCCCGTGAGCCCGCGGCGCCCCCTCCCTGGAGACCCTGGCCCTCCCGGCCGGCGCTCCAGGGGGCTGCTCTCCCAGGGGCTGACTGGGTACGTCCAGCCGCGGGGTCAGTGCCCACACCTGCTGTCCGTGGGGAGGAGACCAGCCCTGGCCTGGGCATTCAGAGCAAAGCGCCTTTTATACACACAATAAAAATGCAAATTAAATTATAAATGCATCGGAAAAAAAGATCCCATCTTTCAAAGCATCAGTCCGCTTCCGTTTTCCTCCAAAGACCTCCCTAAAAATGTCACCACATCTGTGACTGTCCCAGACGACTGACAGGCTTTCCTCCTACATTAAGTGAAATAACAGCATCTTATCGGTCAACAAAAAGACGTCTGTGCCTTTGGGCGACAATTAGATCAAGGTTGGATTTGCACTTGGCTTTAATTACTAATAGATTAATCTGGGCCTAAAAGACCGTCTGTAATTAGCATTTTGTTGATTGATTTGTTGCAAAGAAATGACCCTGATTATGTTCTTAGTAATCAGTTTATAGCTAATTGCCTTTCTTTCATTAAAATATAAAGAGACATCCATAAAAAGTGGTCAAGGTGTGTGGGTATCGTAAACCACCCCGTCACCGTCACCGTGGCTGGTGGCCGTCTCAGACGGCCTCTTTGATTGTCATGGAGATCTAATTATTCAGTGAATTAGGGATGTGACCTCCAAGGCAAGGCCGGGTTGGGGGGGGGGGGTGGCTTCCAGAAATCGGTCCCCGAGGGAAGGCCGAGCCAGCACCACGGCCGGAGGTGATTTATTGTTGACAGAAAGGCCAGCGTCAGTAGGCTGTAATTAAAGGCTCGCGCACCGCTCGAAAAAGGCAAAATATTCAGAGACTGCAATTAAATCCTGGGCAGGGATGACGCCTAATTAGGTGTCATCTGTGTCTCTCTGGATAAAGACTAAACAAAGCAATTCCCAGAGAGGCAGGGACCAAGAGGGAGACATTCATACTTTAAGCAGAGACCAGAGGCTGACGGGGCTCGCGGGCTCTGCCACCCTGCGCGGCTCGTCCCCACCAGGAAGTCATCGCCACCATCGTCACCTGCCGCTTGAAAGCCTCTGAGTGACTCACGCGGGTGCAGGAGCTTTCGCGGCCAGACAGGTTGTGTCTGGGGGAGCAGCGCCCACCGCGACTCCCCGCGGCGCGCCCCCCCACGGTGCCAGCGCCCCCAACACAGCACCCCCCGCCACGGCCCCCACTGCGATGTCCTCCACGACGGCGTCCAGGCCCGAGGGCTGCGGCAATGGTGTTTTCTTCCACGGAGCACAAGCAGACAGGTGTGGACGAGCGAGGTCGCCTCGCCGGTGAGGGCCCGCCGCTGCCTACCCGAGCCCCCGGTGACTCACGTCCCCCGGGGCCATCCTTACCCCCCTCACGACCCGTGTGGCATGCGGAGGGCACCCGACCAGGGGACCAGCTTGGGGCGGCCGTGACAAAGCGCCCACCCTAGAGGCTCGAAACAACCCAACTGTAGTCTCTCGAGTCCCGGAGAACTGACCCGGAGATCCGGGTGTGGTGGGCGGATCCCTCCGGAAGCTCTGGGCACAGTGTCCCCTGGCCGTGGTGGCCAGTGTGTGTGTGTGTGTGTGTTTGTGTGTGTCAGCGTGTGCAAGCACGTATTGTGTGTGTTGAGTATGTGAGCATGTGTGAGGATGTGTTCATGAGTGTGAGAGGATTGTGTGAGCGTGTCAGAACACGTGTGAGCGTGGGAACCTTGTGTGTGAGCACTGTGAGTGTGTAAGCCTTGTGTGAGTGCGTGTGCAAGAGTGAGCGCGTATGTGAGAGCGCTGTGTGTAAGCCTTGTGAGTGCGTGTGCAAGAGCATGAGCGTGTGTGTGAGTGTGTAATCCTGTGTGTGTGAGTGTGAGCGCGTGTGTGAGAGTGTGAGCGCGTGTGAGTCTGTGTGCACGCGTGTGCAAGAGTGTGAGCGTGTGTGCAAGAGTGAGCGTGTATGTGTGAGCGCTGTGAGTGTGTACGCCTTGTGTGAGCGCGTGTGCAAGAGCGTGAGCGTGGAGAGCACTGTGAGTGTGTAAGCCTTGTGATAGTGTGAGCGCGTGTGCAAGAGTGTGAGCGCGTGTGAGTCTTGTGCACGCGTGTGCAAGAGTGTGCGCGTGTGTGCGAGAGTGAGCGTGTATGTGTGAGCGCTGTGAGTGTGTAAGCCTTGTGTGCATGCGTGTGCAAGAGCGTGTGTGTGTGAGCATGTGAGAGCACGTGTGAGTGTGTGTGAGCCTATGTGTGTGTGAGCGCTGTGAGTGTGTAAGCCTGTATGTGTGAGCGTGTGAGTGCACATACGTGAGAGCACGTGTGCATGAGCGTGTGAGCATGTGACTGACCTTCGCCCTCAGCTCCGGCCCCGCCTGCGGGATGGGAGGAGGCCACGTCTGCGGCCACGCCGCTCACCGTTCCCGACCGGGGCCGCGCCCCTGCGGAGCACGCGAGGGTTCCAGGTGCGCAGACGTCCCTCGGCCGGAGGTGACAGTGTGACACTGTGTGTGTCGGGCCTGCTTCTTCATGTGCGTCGGGGCGGGAGCCCCCGGGGGGCCGGGGCTGGAGCGGAGAGAAGATCGCCGCGTTCTGAAGGTCGTGGAGACGCTTCAGTATTTCACGAGTGGAGTCGGTGCGCGAGGCTGTCCCCTTCCTCCGTTCGGTCTACAGTTTCTGCTGGGAAAAGTCGCTAATGTCAGGAGATGATACTCGGAATCCGTTCATAATAAGGTTTTCCTTCAGTTTATTGGATTTACACGGATCGTGCTAATAGATTTTCGGGTTTGGAACAGCATGCGCTTTGCTGGCGAAGCTTGGTTTAATTGTGAGGTGTTAGTGTCTCGCTCCGTCGCTACATCGATCTGCAGACGATCGTCCGGAGCGGGACCCGGCTGTCGGTGCGTCTGGTCGTGCGTTTCGCGTCGAGGTTTTTGCACGCCTCGGGTTTTGAGAGCGTAATCCGTCTGGGTTTGTGAGGTAAATCGGGGGCTTTGTCTTCTTCCGGAGACTCGGACGTTCTGAGCGGCACTGCCCTGAACTCTCCCTAAAGGCTGGGAAGGCGCAGCTGGGAGCCGGCTGCTCTGGCCCTCGGCTCGCCTGGGGCGGCTCCAGCAGCCTGGGCCCCCGGACGCTCCCGTCCCTCCGGCCCACGCTGCCCGAGGCCTGGGCCACCGCACCCTGCTCCCCGCGGGCCCCTCTCCCTCTCCCCTCCCGGGTCACCCCCCCCACCCTACCACATCCCCAAGGGCCATCTCCCCCCCCACCCCCAGAGGGCCCCTCTGCCTCCTCCTGCTCCCTGGGGACCCCCTCCATCGTTTATTCTATTTTGTGTTCCACCCCATTAAGCGTGGCTTCTGTCTTTCGGGGCATAATTTGTCCCTGAAGACGTTGCCTGTTTGCACTGATCTGTGTCTTTCTTCACTGCAAACGACAGCATTTGTGACGTTTTCTCCACGTGCACGCTCATCCTGGCTCTCGGCCTCTGGTGCGGACGGGCCTCCCGGTCCAGCTGCCCATCCTGCTGGACGGCTCCGTCCAGGGTCAGTCCCGGGACCAACCAGGTGATGCCGCGAGAACAGACACAAGCGGAGGTCTGCTTCCCTCCACTCGGCACCTGCTCCCTCCGCCGCCACCCGCCGTGGGCACCTCCGGGGCCCTGCACCCCAGCACCCTGTATCTTTCACGGCACATCTGTGGATTTTGTTCTCGATAGTTCATGTGTTTGCTTATTTTTCTGTGGAC
Source organism: Panthera pardus (assembly GCF_024362965.1). Classification (NCBI taxonomy): domain Eukaryota; kingdom Metazoa; phylum Chordata; class Mammalia; order Carnivora; family Felidae; genus Panthera; species Panthera pardus. Next base: position 9,503,310 of record NW_026526991.1, read on the forward strand.
TTTTAAAATGCTAAGACAGAGGGACGCCTGGGGGGGCTCAGTCGGTTAAGCATCCGACTTCAGCTCAGGTCATGATCTCACGGTTTGTGGGTTTGAGCCCCACATCGGGCTCTCTGCTGACACCTCGGAGCCCGGAGCCTGCTTCGGATTCTGTGTCTCCCTCTCTCTCTGCCCCTCCCCTGCTTGTGCTCTGTCTCTGTCTCTCAAAAATAAATATCCATTAAAAAAATCTTTATAAATAAAGTTTTATTGAAACAGAGCCACACACATCGGTTTACATATTTTCTGTGGTTGCTTTTGCACAAAATAATAGCAGAGTTACATAGCAGAGGCCCATGCGGCCTCCGATGCTTAAAATGCTGCTATCTGGCCCTTTACAGAATCAGCCACATGTTGGGCCGTAAAGAAGTCTCGGTGAACGTCAAATATTCACATGTTCTAAGTGTGTTTTCTGACCACAACAGAAGTAACCTGGAAATCAATGAGGTAAAGACTTGTAGAAGATGTTTACCTGTTTGGGAGTTACACAGAATACTACGAAATAATCCATTGCTCTGTGAGGTCACAAAGAAATTAGAAACCATTTTAAATAAGCAGCTTCGTGATGATGAAATGTGTTTAAATCCTCAGCTGAGCACATTATAAAGGTCTTACTGGCTGGAGTCCATGATCCGAACCAGGCAACATCCCAGGCAGCGGACAGAGGGGCTCCGAGGAGCTGTCCGACGGGAAGGACTCCCGCAGCCTGAAGGCAGCAGGCACGGCACGAGGGAGTTATCCCCGGAAAAACAGGGGGCCGGTTCTCCCCAGCTCGCTTTCCACGGGGGTGGGCAGGTGTCCGGCAGGCGGAGCCTCACCAGTCCTGAGCAGTCCTGACCAGGCAGTTCCCGACCGACCAGCCTAAGATTCCGTTTCGGGGGGAGCCAAACCTTATGTTGGTGTCGTGTCACCTTATGTTGGTGACGTGGCACTCAGCATAAGCCACTCCTTCGGGCCTACTGTCTTGTTGTTAACCAATGCAACTTATTTGCAGCTGAAATAATAGTTCGAAGGAAGTGTAGGTCCTGAAGCCCTTATGTTACTGAAGGGTAAAAGCTAAAAGTCAACAGTCTAGCTCTGTATCCCCCAAAATTGGAAAATGTACAGCAAATTAGACTCAGGGAAGGCAACGAGAAGGAAATAGAAATCAGTCTCCCAACAGGAAAATCAACCGAGGCAAACGTTAGCTTTTTGAAAAGTACTATTAAAATGGTCGATAAAAATGTACAAGTAAACGGCACACGTTACCATGGATACCTCTGCAGATCCTGGGGACATAAAATAAGTCATAAAAGGAAACTATGCCAGCCAGTTTGACCACTTCGATGAAACAGATCCCCCCACCACCCCCAAGAAAAAGCACAATTTACCAAAGCTGACATGGGAAGAAACAGAAGATCTGAAAGCCTTAATGTCTAGCAAATAAGTTTAATCTGCAGTGAAAAACCTCTCAAAAAAATACCTTCAGGCCCAGATAGCTCTATTGGCAAGTTCGTCTAATCACGTAAACGTGGCTAGTAGCAACAGGCACATCTTCCAGAAGTACGAGCAGAGGCAGCACATCCCAGAGTCAGGAGGCCAGCACGGCCCTGACGCCGAAACCTGGCAAGAATTCATGATGCGCAAGGACCACAGAACAACTCGTGGGCATGGAAGTTAAAGTCCCAAACAAAACATTAGTAAATTGAGTTCGGCAATTTGCAAAATGTGGGATACATCACGAACAAGCAGATTTAATTCCAGAAATGCAAAGGTAGTTTAACGTTAAAAGAAGAAATTGATGTGATTCACCCCACTGACAGCAAAGGAGAAAATTCACACAATCATAATGGAAGATGCAGAAAGTTATTCGATAAAATCCAGTATCTACTCATGTTAAAAGCTCTTAGCAAACAGAAATGGAAGGCAACCTATTAGAAAGCCATAGCAATTAAGGCTGTTTGGCATCCGCGTTAGCATCGAAAAGCGCCTCAGTAATGGATGAAGAGCCCAGAACCAACCACCCATACGTGGCCACTGAGGACAGAGGGGACCTTGTGGAGTGATCTTCTTGCTAAGTTGTGTTTCCATCAAATCGGGGGAAAGAAAGTGAATCTTTACTCCTGCCCTATATCATCCTGGAAAATGAGTATTTCCACGCGGATTGTACATCTGAATGTTGTGAAAGAGAAAACAAAACAAAAAGATTATAGAGGAAAACATAGAAAACCTCTGACCTTTAATTGGACGAAGGTTTCTAAACTGGCTCCCAAAAGCACTCACACCACAAAGAAAAGGTAGAGATTGGCAAACATTCAAATGGAAAACTTGTGTCCCTTAGAACACGGCTGTCAGAGAGTCAGCAGAGGCCGGCGGAGAAGAGAAGAGAATACTTCCGTGAACCATGACCTGTGGCCAAAATCCACAAGGAATCACCGCCAACCGCGCTCACAGACCTCACGAATGTGACGCAGAAGCCGCCAGACCGAGGGTACAAACTGGAAGATTCCACGGACGGGTGCGAGGGCAGGCATGGCGATGCCACGGACCACGTCTGGGCGGGGCCGGAGATGCCCCCAGCTCGTTGTCTGGCTGCCGGATGTTCGCTTGGTGAAAAACCGCTAGCTGCACTCAGTGGGACCCCCGGTCGGCTCCCCGAAAGGCCCCTGCCGTGAAGCCCGCCTCCCTTCCCCGGCCCTACCTGCTCCTCTTTCCCTGCCCCAGATCGGCTCTGCTGGAGGAGACAAAACGTTGTGTCCCGTGGCTCATGAGAACAAGGTCCCTTTGCTCTCCCGCTCAGGGAGCCGGCAGCCGGGCGTCCCTCTCTCTTTCTCCTTCTCCGCAGACAGAGCCCCCTCGTCTGGAGTGAAGCCGCCACACTGGGCCCGGTGGCCCTGCCCGTGCGCGGTCGTGCTGCTGGGGGGGGTCGTCCCCGGCTGGCCACTGCCCATTTGTGTGGCCCCTTCCTAAACTGCCACCTCGTTTCCTTGGGCCGTCGTGAAACTTCTGTCATCACTTGTTTCGATTTGTGGAAACGCTTCCCACGCACAGTATATTCATCCTCTGTCAGGTGACCCCCGAGTATTTATCTGTTTGCTGGCCTCTCACTGCTGTTTCCCTACACGGAAGTCATCGGTAGGTGCTTACCTGGGCGGCAGATACTTTCCTTTGGCCGTGGGCGCTGTGTTTGCAGTGACTTTCCCAACCGGATATCTTGTGAAGACTGTTTCCCATTTACTTCCTTTAGGAGAATCCCGGAAATATGGTTTTCCCCTATCACGTGCCCAGAACAGTGTTCCGGCTGCAGTAGGAGCCTAGCTCTGTGGTCCAGCCTGGGAACCCCACTACCCTTACGTCAGACACTCTGCATTTCATGATGACTCCTCAGTGGCTCCCGAACGCCCTGGTCTGCATCTAGACCTTCGAGGCCACCACCGGCTGTGGGCATGGCCTTCTCTGGACGCACACAGTCCTGCCCCCCCAGGCGGTGCGGACAGGGAGGCAATGCTCCTCACGAAGCTCCCGCAGCCGGCGGGGGGAGGGGGGGGGGTGCAGTGACGCCGTTGTACATGGGGTGGTGCTCCTGATGCGGGTGCTCCCCACGCCGAAGGGCCCCACGCTGGAGAGTCACGGCCACCACCTCTGTCCCTCTCCCTTGTGTGCTCCCTCCCGGCTGCCTGGAGCAGGGCTGAGCGTGGCTCCCGCTTCGGTTCTCCCTTTCCTTCCCTTCGGACTCAGACTCCGGAGCTGCCCCCCCACCCCCCTCCAGTCAGGAGGAGGTGTGGCCAGAGATGGTGGGAGGGGGGAGGCAGAGGTGGCAGGAGGGGGGCGGGGGGGCTGGAGGTGGGGGCGGGAGGCGGGAAGGCTCCATCGAGGGCCCCCGTGGCAGGGGCCCCGGCGTCCAGCTCTCCTGGGACTGAGGACCTGCTTCCTGCACCTTCCCATCCCCCGTCGCGGCCCCTCCACCTCCCGATGAAATCAATTATCTCATTGCTACAGTCAGTTAAAAGTGAAATTAAATGGATTCTGAACATTAATAACAGGCCGTAATAAGACAAACTACCTCTTAATGATGCATAGAACCCTGATGAAAATAAATTTCCTTTTGGGGCGTGTGTGAGTCAGGTGGGAGAGGGAGTTTTATCTGCTGAATTGAAGCGAATATTGATTGCACAGCTGATAATTAATGGTAGCGATTTTTGATTAAAAATGAGTTCATTTAGCAAACAAGTGGAGTGTGGGAGCGTATCACGTCTAAAAATAGAATCGAGAAGAAAGGCTCCTTGTTACGGGCAGGACTGCAGGATTACAATGCCTGTTCGGAGCCTCACGCGGATGCCTCCAGATCCGAAATGAGCAGAGCCGTCCAGGCGCCCCCGGACTGGCGCCCTCGTCCTGCCCAGAATTTCCCGCCGTGGAGCAAAGGATGGGCCGGGAGCCACCGGCAAGACCGAGGGCACGGGGTGGGGGGTGGGGGCTACCTGTCAGGTGCTTCTCTCCGGAAATCCTGTGCCGCGGGCGGATTCGGCAAAAACAGGACAAGAGAGGGTACGAATCTTGGAAGTTCTGTACCAAGAAAGGCCTCCCACCTCCACAGGGAATCTCATCCGTGTTCTGTGTATGTGTCACACACGCGTGTGCACACACCACACACGTATGCACGTTCACACACGCACACGAGAAATAGAAAGCGATGTTGACACAGCTACATAAAATGAGAAACGCTTCTGGTTCAGAAAAGCTGAAATGCTAGATCCAGTGTTAACACCCCTTGTAAAGTCAGGGTTCCACCAGCAAGGGGGTCAAGTAACGGTCAGGGTCCGGGGACAGTGACGGGGATAGCCCGGGACCCGCCGTCAGTGCCACGGGAAGGCAGGACCGGCGGGAAGCCGTGCTCGGCTCCACGTCCCGTGGGCCCCGCCGTGTGCTGGGGCAGGGGACGGGGTCTGGGCCCTCCCGGTCGGATTCAGGATGAGACCCCGGAAAAGCCGGGACGCCCAAACGGCGGCAAAACAAAACAAAACGAGACCAGGGGCATGAACTGGAAAAAGGCGAGTTTCCACAGGAAATGGTTGCTGTTCTCAGCCAAGGCTCTGAGTGAAACAGAATAAACCAAGATAAAGTCTCCACCCGGGAACGTGCAAGAGTGAACCCAGTGTAAACCCGGGCTCTGGGTGGTGAGGGGTCACCGCAGGTCCCTCGACTGTGACAAGCGTCCGTCTGGTGGGGCTGGTGGAGGCGGGGACCCGGGGGAGGGGGGGGTTCCCTGGAAACGGGAACCCTCTGCTCCTTCCCCCCGGCCTGGCTGTAAACTAACACTGCTCTTTAAAAAATTGTCTTTTAAAATTTTGCAAATAATTGTTTCACAAGACGCCCTCACCTCTGGCCCCAGAGCGCCCTCACCTCACAACGATGCCTGTCGCAAACACACACTTAGGCCGGTTTGCGTTTGAAATTCACTTTCTTGTGCTGTCCCCACGAAGAAAAAGGAAGGGGAGGAAGGAAAGCCAAATACTGAGTTTAAAGAGGGCTGAATTGGCACTAAGCAATTAGCAGAGGCAAGCGTGGGGGTGCCTGGAGGGTTGTACTTCGCACATTATTCAAGGGAGGACGAGATTATAATTAAAAATCACAAAACTCATAAAAGGAAAAGCCACCTGAAGAGTGAGTCAGGGGAGACACAGAAATGCAAAACCGGGCCAGCAAAGCCTGAGGACATTGGAAGTCCAATTCGGAATTTAAATAAGCACATTTAATAAGTTCAGAGGAGGAGAGAGAGCTGAACACACGAGGGGGACGAGGGGCCGTCGGAACCGGAAGAGCGTCTGTAGAAGAATGAACCAGAACTTCTAGGAGGCGTTCAAAACATAAGTACTGAAATTTAAGAGTCTGTTCAATACGACGGAAGCAAATCGAAAGAGCGTCACCCAAAAGTTTCCCAGAGAAGCAGAGCCAACCAGACCGGAAGGCAGGCAAAGCCAGGGAGGTTGAGGGACGGGTGGAGACGGACAGACCGACGGACGAGTGTCGGGGCCCCAGGGAGGGGTGGGCGTCCGAATGGAAGACACAGAGGGAACAGCAGGTCGCCCGGAGCAGAGGACGGGAGCCACCAGAGCCACATGCGAGAAGCACGAGGGCCCCGGGGAGGATAAGTCACGGAAGTCCACACCGCACTCCTCCTGGTGAAAACACAAGCCACCCGCTCAGCCCAATCGGCCACAGCCGCAGAGGCGGGACGGGGTCCACACGGGCTCCCCCCAGCAGCCCTGGAGGCCGGATGACGTGGAAAGGGGTCTTTAACGCGCAGGAGGAAACCCCTGACCCACCAGGATGTGAACCTGTGATAAGACTGCGGTTAAGGAGAGAATACGACGGCATTTTCAGAACAAAACTGAGAGTTTCGCGATCCACCACGAATTGCATCACTGTTGAATTTCAAAGCCTTGTGTTTCAGAAGATTCTGGAAGGGAAGTATGTTAGCTGCTGGCCAGCATGTCTTTTCCTGTCAGCTCTAGCAGCGGCTGACAGAGACCGCGTATGCACGGTTGGCGTCCGAGCGTCCCCAGCGTTCATGGCCCTGCGCCGGCCTCAGCTGTCCCCCGGCTCACGTCCTCGCCGCGTTCGAGGTCCTTGCAAACACCTCCAGGTCCGAGTGGCCATCACTCCCCGGCTCCCCGCTGCCCGCATTCCTCTCGATGGTACTTACCAGCCCCCGAGCCTGCACCGCCGTGCCTCCAGAGCCTGCCTCCGTCCACACGGGGACTCGTCTGGGCCACCGCTGTCCCCCTGACACGGAGACGGGGCCTGAGGCACTTCCTGAGCTTGACGAATCCTCGAAGGAGGGCATTGTTCCGTGACGTCTTCAGCAGGACCTGGGAGCAGGAACGAGCAGTAGTCTGACACGCGAGGCACGAGGCCGGGCGAGAACACCGAGGCCCAGAGGGTGCGGTCGCCCCCTCAGAACAGGACCCCGGACCGGAACCTAGACCCGCATGACCCCGGGACGTGAGTGAGGCGGCCCCGTGGATGCTCAGACACGCAGGCCGGAAGAGAGGCCGGAAAGCAGGACCACCGAGCAGAGGCAGCTGCCCACCCCCCCACCCCGCCACAGGACCACGTCCCCGCCGCCCGCCTCCCCTGGAGCACCCACGTCCACCCCCAGCCTCCCCTCGCGGGTCAGAGGCTGCTCCCCGGCCACTCCGCTGTCAGGCTGCCCCTCCCTCCCGGTGACAGCCTCCCAGTGCCTCCCACGACCACCTTGGCGCTAAGACGGGCCTGGCACCACAGTGGGGGTGTCTCTGAGCGTGTGGACCAGACTCTGCTCTCCGTGGGAAGGCAGCTTCCTTACCGCGAGTTCACTCAGAATCAAAACCACAAGGAACTGGACACCCGGGGGTGGACGGACACAAGGCCGGTATTTCACGGAGCCTGAGTCAAAGCCCAGACAGCTCAGCCCAGAACCCACACCTTCAGAGCCTAAGACCAAGCTGTGGACGGACGGACAGACGGACGGACGGGCTGCAGGAGTGAGGGAGGGAGGGAGGGAAGGATAGACGGGTGGGGGCATGTTTGATTTCACCGCACTGGATGGAGGGTAAGGCGCTAACATCCCCCAGGACAGAGGTCCTGTCCCTGCGGGTCCCCGAGGGCACCTCAGGACCCTTGCGCCATTTTGTGTGCGAAGTCATGACTCCAGATGGATCGAAGACCGCGAGGGGCCACGAGAGAGACTGGAGGAGGGAGGGCTGTGTTGCCCACACGCTGCGCGTGGGGAGACGCGTGGCTTCGCGCCAGAGACCGCGTCCAGATTTAAAGGAAAAGGCCCACGATGGACGGACGTTGTCGCACATGTCACAGTGAAGGCCCCTGTGTGTGCCAGCGTGTGTGTGCATGTAGCGCGTGCCCCTCCCCAGGGCGGGGACCCTCTGCGCGGGGGCTGCGGGGACACGGCGCCCCCTCCCGGCCCCACCGCGGGTGGACGGTGCCACACAAGCGTGGGACACGGCCTGCGGCTGTGCGATCCCGGCCACGGCCCCGAGCGAAGGGCCGACGCCCTCCCGCCATGGGCAAGGGCCTGTGCCGCGTCCCTGTGACACAGGGCGTTTCCAGCACAGGACACGGGAGCTCCTGCAGCTGTGGATTCAGGACGCTGGAGGGCGGGGGGGGGGGGGGGGGGGGAGCTCAGAGCCGGACGGAGACCCCGAGGGCCAGTTTTGTGTCCCCCTCTGTGCTGAGATTGCCCTGGAGGACAACGCCGAGCCCCAGCTCCCCCCTGGGAGCGGACGGACGGCCGTCCCCGCACTAGCCCTCGCCACTCGGCCTGGAGAGCGGCCACCGTGTCCAGCCCGGCACTTGGCGTGGGTCGTTTGCACAGGTTACGGTTTCGCCTCGTCTGGGTGCGGCGACCCGGGCCCAGGTGCCGTGGACCCAACAGCCCTTCGTCACTCCGGTTCCACCCTCCCCGCATCCCGAAGCCACCCGGCCTCGCGGGGCTTTGGGAACACGAAGCCGCACCTGTTGCGGTGCTGGGGCCCCGCGTCCGGGGAGGGACGCTGCTTCTCGTGTCTGACCTTCGGCCTCCCGGTGGCGTTCGGACGCGGCAAGCTACCCCTCCCTCCGGTCCCCCAGCCTCACCAGAGCCCGTCGGCATCAGTTCCGGAGGGACAGATGGACACCGTGCCGCTGCCAATTTGCATATTTGGTTTGTGTGTTTACTAAGCCAGAAAGGCTTTCCGCCACTTGTTCGATCTGGCACACAACGCCTTCCCTCTAAGACGTGAGAAGGAAGTGCAAGCACATCCACTGATACGTTTGATAAGCGAGGGCTGAAACCCTGTGCGTGCCTGGTGCCGTTAGGCCGGGGGCCGGGGGAGCAGGACCCCGGGGCTTGAGGCACAGGTGTGGGCTCTGAGCTCCGGTGACCCTGGCAGGCTGTCCACCTCCCGAGCCTTGACCGTAAAATGGTGCCAGCGAGAGTCTTTCTTACAGAGCTGGCCGGCTGTGACCAAGCAGCTGCGTTCAGCTTAACGGGGAAGTGGAGTTTTCCTCCCGACAAACACATGTCAGCATAATCCAGCATCTGAGAGAATCCTGAGCCCCACAGCCTGTGTTCCGGGCTCAGAGGGTCCCCTAAGATGCCCGAGGGCCCGTCTTCCCCACATCGACCCCAGTGCGGACGGACCGCATCTTAGGAGAGGCTGGGAGGAAGAGGAAGGTTCCTTTGCAGGCCTCCGAAATTTTCCACCCGACACACGGTGCGGCCCCGAGAGCTCGTAATCTGTGGGGTTAGAATGGCAGGCGCGTATTGTGGTCGCTCTGAATAAAATTTACTGGTGTGTGCAGGTTTCATGGCTAAGTGCCTTTCTGTGAAAAGCTTTCATCACACAATTTCTTCCCTATCGACGGGCTGTTCCGTATCATCTAGAGTAATTAGATTTAGACTTTCAGCCAACCCCATGCATCACTTCAGCTATTTCGGAAAAATGAAGGAAACTTTCCAAATGTTTTCCACGGTGTGATGCGGAGCCCAGGGGACTGGCTGGGCTTGGAGAATCTGTTTCCCTGCCCGTCGCCTCCCGGAGGGGCCCCTCCAGCGGCTCCCGCACAGGGGACCCACGGCCCACACCCCCCACCTGCCCCGCGGCCTCGGAGCCTCGGCAAACACGGCCCTGCTTTCTCCCCAGCTGCTCTGAATTCTAACCACATTGCGAAAGCAAGAAGGGGTAGGGGGGGAGAGAGAGAGGAAAAACAACGTCTCTCTAAGTAAATGAGGCTGCGGGGCTTTGGGAACTTGCCAAGCCCTTTCTATGAGGAGCTGTTCTATCAGATTTCTCAGCAAGAAAGAAACAAGGAAATTAGCGTGCGGTTGAATTCAAGACTAAAATTAGCCATCTTGAAAAACAAATCCTGATAAATACAACCAGAATTTATGGCTCACATTACAGGAGGCACAGATGGCATTTGATGGCGTTTTATCTCAAGGGAGAGAATATTCCTTTTACATCAGAACATCAGCATTATAGGTTTAGGGATTATGGCGCAGAATCCCGCACTGTTTTGTATACACAACCAGCAAAGCTTGGGCCTGTCAGCTCTGGGAAGACGCTGGGCTCACATCACGAAGCAGGGGACCCGAAGGTCGTGGGGGCCGCCCCTCGACATCAGGCTGGCTCAGCGCTTCCTGTAGATGAAGCAGATCTCGTCTGGTCTTCAGAGACCCCCCGGCAGAGGGAACCACAACAGAGGACCACGGCTCTCACAGGCGCACGGCCGGCGGGCGCCCGTCCCACATTCTCACACCTCCCCGTTTCTCTCGGCCTTGCTCGGGGTCTCGGGGACACAGCTGTGCCTCCTGACACATGGAGAGGCGTCGGCCCAGGACAGATTTCATTCCATGAAGTTATTTTCTTCAACAAAGTGAAGACACGGGATGAACGACCTCCCAAAGGATGAGGTAGCCTGAGTCTCTGTGGCCACAGCATCTTCTGGGAGCTGGTCCAGGAGCATCTGGAGCCTCCTCCAGAGGCCCCAAAGCATCTGTCTGTGCCGGAATCACGGCCAGACCTACCACAGGGAAAGGCGGCCAACACGCAGAGGGAACCCCAGATCTGGACACCCATGTCCGGAGGGTTTTCCAGCCCGCACATGGATTCACCGATGGCAGGTTTCCATCCGGCTCCCGCGCGCCGTTCGCGTCTAGGTAAGGTCCCACCCAGGTGGTCCTACCAGAGGTCAGTGGTCAGAGAAGGTGCACAGGTCAGAGAGGGGAGGATCTGCGTCCGGTCCCACGGGGACCTGCACGTCCGGCAACGCGGGCCCGCAAGGAGCTGGTTCAACGACCCCCATAGAACGTCCTCCGCACGTCACTGCCTGGACTTGTCCGTGTGGCTTTTCAGTTTGGCTATTTCGGCCCCAGATGCACGACACTGAAACAAAGCTTTGGATTTATTACTTTTTTTGTCTTGCACCTGGAATGGTTTTCGATTTACGGAAGAGTTGAAAAGGTGGTAAGGAGAGATCTCACATGCCTACGCCCAGCTTCCCACGATGCCGACACCTCTGACCTTGGTGTCTGTGAAAATCGGCCTCGTTTTCTCGTGGTGTATGTACTGACACTAACACACTGACACGGACGGCGGTCCGTGAGCCACGCACTGCGCACTGTGCTGATACGAGCCTGTGAGCTGAATGAAAGACTCACCAGTTTTCCCTCAATGTCCTTCTCTGTTCCGGGACAGCACGTTCGCTCGGGCATCACGACTCCTTAGTCTCCTCCGGTCTTGAGCACGTCTGTCTTTCGTCTGATCGTGACCTGGACACTTTGGGGAGTTCTGGTCCCGGGTTTGGTAGAATGTCGCTCCACGTGTATTTTCCTGACGTTTTCCCCTGATTACGCTGGTGTACTCGTCTTGGGGGGAGAGCACACAGGTGTGGTGACCTGGTATCTCACCACGTTGGGGCACATGCCTAAGACATCATGACGGTGACAGCAGCCTTGACCCACGGTTGAGGGGGTGTCTGCCCGATCCCTCCACTGCCACCACGGCTCTTTTCCCTCCTTCCCGTTTGTTGGAAATGAACACTACGTGCAACCACACGGCAGCGTGGAGAGGGCAGAGGAGAGAAGCAGAGGCCCGGGGCACGGCAGGGCCGGGGCGCGCAGAGCAGAGACACATAGGGACTTAGAAAGAGTCCCGAAAGGCCGTGCGGTCCTGCGGGGAAGTGATGTGATTCAGTTAGCGATGTGGGAGCCTCCCGTCAGCAGCTGCGGTGTGAAGGTGTGTGAGGCAGGCAGAGGGAGGCGGGTTACTAGGGTAGCTTTGGGGTGGGGGGGAAGTTTCCTCCTCTTCTGCATCTCTGGACAAGCTCCCACCTGTGTAGCGCTGCTGGATTTGTGGTCCTCCAAGACCCACCCCCCCCCCCAAGCTCGCCTTGTGTTTCCCTGCCCTGGAATCAGCCATTTCCCTCTAACCAGCCTGCGGTACTTAGAAGCCAAGATCAGGGCGGTGGGTGTGCTCACTGCTACTGGGGTGTCACTGCTTCCAGCCATGGCTGAGGACAGGGCTCGATTTTACGCGTGTGTGTGTCTTTCTGGTGTCTGCATAGGCTACAGCTCCAGAGTGCACTCTAGTCTTCTCTCTTGCTTAACTATAACTGCTTCTCAGACAGCGACAAGTCCCACGCTCATTACTGACAATTTATTTACTCATTTGTTCAATATACGGTAAAATAGTATAGAGTACGCTCGCGTCTTTACCTTTCTGCCGTGCGATCAAAACACCCTCCCCAAAGTTACCTTCACCCTCTCCTCTTCTCCCCACCCCTACAGCAGGTTTATGTCACACGTTTAATACAGTTAGTTTCAGTTCGTCCTCGGGCCCCCACCCGCTCACTGATTAGCGCACGTGTCTCAAAGCAAAGCTCACAGAGTTTTGCGGGTGCTGACAAACCCACGGACTCTCGTATCCCCCACCCGAGACTCATACAGAGCACCTCCATCACCCAGGAAGTTATCTTCCCTGTCCCCCTGAAGCCAATCCCGCCCTTATGCCAGACCAGCGATGGGTTTTCTGTTCCTATAGTTTTGCCTTTTCCGGAACTCCATATAAATGGGACCACACGACATGGAGCCTTGTGGGTCCGCCTGTCACTCCACAAAGACGTGTTTAAGATCCACCCTGCTGCCGTGCGGTCGTGGCTCGTCCCTGCACTGGTGAGAGGGGTCCGCCGTGTGGACGGGCCACAGCCTGGTTGTCCATTCTCCTGCAGAAGGACATCTGGTGCATCCGGGTCTGGGCACTCAGAACAGGGTGCTTATGAGCATCTGTGTGTGGGTTTTGCATGGACACAAACCTCCAATTCACGTGGGTAAGTACCTAAGAGCTGGGTTACTGTTTACATGGTAACCGAATGGTTAACTTCGGAACAGGCTTCCCAGCTGTCCTCCAGAGTGGAGGGACCACTTTGCCCTCCCTCCTCCAGAGTGAGAGTGCCCGTCCCTCCACACCGGCCAGCGCCTGGCTGGTCAGCATCCCCCCCAGTCGCAGGGGTGTGCAGCACTGTCCCCTCGTGGTCCTGCAGAGCATTTTCCTAACGACCGATGGCCTTGGGCGTCTTCCATATGCTTATTTGACATCATGGAACTGACTTTCAGCAGCATCGTTCAGATCCTTTCCCCACTTATAAAAATTGGGCTGTTGGTTTAGCTAGTCTTTTGAACCCCTCTGACCACGGTGGGCTCATTACCTCATGAGCAGCTGCGACCAGCCACCTGGGCCGTTAGAAACTTCTTCTCTTTGGGGCGCCTGGGTGGCTCAGTCGGTTAAGCGTCCGACTTCGGCTCAGGTCATGATCTCACAGCCCGTGGGTTCGAGCCCCGCCTCAGGCTCTGTGCTGACAGCTCAGAGCCTGGAGCCTGTTTCAGATTCTGTGTCTCCTTCTCTCTGTGACCCTCCCCCGTTCATGCTCTGTCTCTCTGTCTCAAAAATAAATAAACGTTAAAAAAAAATTTTTTTAAAAAGAAACTTCTTCTCGAAGAGGGGCTCCTGGGGGGCTCAGTCTGTTAAGTGACCAACTCTTTGTGTCAGCTCCAGTCACAATCTCATGGTTCATGGGACCGAGCCCCACGTCAGGCTCTGAGCTGACAGTGTGGATCTTGCTTGGGATTCTCTCTCTCCGTCTCTCTCTGCTCCTCCCCTGATCACATGCTCGCTTGCTCTCTCTCTCTCTCTCTCTCTCAAAATAAATAAATAAGCATTAAAAAAAGAAAGTAAGAACTTCTTCCTCAAGAGAAATATTCTGTGCTTCACGTTCAGTTACGTGACCCGCGGGTCCGATCTGAGTCCTCACAGAATGGCACACACAACAATTTCCAGGACAGCGTTTAGTGAGTGACGCAGTCCCCAGACTTGCCGAGACTCCACGGACCATCCAGGTCCCTCCCCCGCCCCAGATGCCCCCTTGGTCCCTCCTTCCTTCCGTCTCCTCCGTCTCCACCGGAGCTAAACCAATTCTTCAAGTATCTTTTCTCCGCTGGCCTTTCCTGTCGCCACGGGCTTTCCCACGTGACACGTGAACTGCTTCCCGCCCACCTTTATCGTTACACCGGCCTGTGTGTCTGCTCCCGCCCTGGTACCACATGTTAGCTGAATTCCAATTAGTCCGTGAAGCTCTTTGATCACCTAAACTTTCTCTCCTTTCTTAGCTGCCCTGTAGATGGAGAGAGAAAGGCTGATGGTTTTCCTCCGGCTTAAAGAAAGCTCATAAGGATGTGTGTCTTCAGGAGGCGATGTAGGGGCCACTGCCCGAGTGCACGGAGTAAGACCCTGCAGCCACGGGTGGTCCGGGGGCCCTCGTCCACCGCAGGCTCCGAGGAGCCAGGAACCCCCCTCCCCAGACTCTGCAGCCAGAAGTGACAGACTCCTCCAAGATCACAAGCTCTGGGGCGGGTTCGAGGGTGGCAACGGGGCTTTGGTTCTGCTGGCTGACCGCGTGGGGCCCCAGCGATGGTTCTCGTGCCGAGTTCCTGCTTCACGGGAGCCCAGAGGCAGGACGCGGGGCACCCAGGCTTTGTGGCCTAAAGCTCAGTGTTCTCCCTGCGTCAGAGCCTCCTGGACCTTGAACCACGGCTCAGAACATGCGTTCCCGGCACGGCAACCTGGAGGAGGCTTCCGGCTCCCTGTCTTCCTGACCGAAGCACTGGTGGCCCCTTCTGGATCGTCCCACAAGTCATTCTAGAAGGGCTGACAGCTTCCTCTTCCGGAACCTTCCTAGGCTTTGTGAGCACTGGATTCTCTACTTCATTCACACTCCTTCCCAGGCAAAGGGATGCAGGGGTCTCGCTGCTGCTGCTGCAAGGACCCCGGGAGCTGCGGACCCTGGATGAGGACGTGTGCAACTCGGGGCAGTTGCAGGCCAACCTCTCCCGTGGCTCCGCAGGGAGCCCGAGCCCGAGGTCAGAGGGGCCGCGGCCCCAAGCTACGTGCGGCTACTTCGTGGTCCACTTGCACGGACGCTACAGTGTGCCGGGGACACGCACGTTTGCACTCTGGAGACGAGAGGCGAACGCTAACAGCCGGGGCACGGGCGCCCTGGACAGCAGGAGGCGCGGTCTCACCCGCAAGACGCTCCCAGGCCTTGGCCAGGCGACTCCGGTACGTTTAGGCCTGGAGCCTGGCACTGCCCCCGCCCGAGCCCGCGTCCCGCCTCCGTGAGGCTCAGACAGAAGTGCACACAGAGTGCTCCGTGGGGGTCAGACAGAGTCCCCATCGCTGACCCCACACCCAGTGTCTCAGTCTGAGAAGTGTCACCTCGCCTTCCCGGGGACAGTAACACGGGCTGGCCCAGGGCACTGCCCGTCTGAGCTTCCCCACCCTCTGCACACGCAGGGCCCTTCCCCGATGCCTCCTGGGAAGGCAGTGTTCACCTGGGGGACAGAAAGCCCAGGGCCACCCCCCTGCCGGACGCATGGCCGCACAGGCAGGGAATCCCCAACCGGCCCCAAGGAGCCCGGCTCGCCAACAGCTCTGGATTTCGCTTCGCACCTGACGCGTTGAGAGCCTCACCGGGGATGGGTCGCCTTGGGTTGCATTTCCTTAACGGTTTGTGCAAATTTAAACCTCAAATTTAAATACGCTAGCGCCTCTGCCCAGGGAGGGAATGAAGAACCTCCCCACAGGCGCCTGGGTTTCTATGTGTGGTGGGCAGGGGGCCGGTGGGGACCCCGAAGAGAGAGGCACCAGCACAGCCCAGCTCTTTCCCGCAAGACCCCAGCCTCTGAAGCCCGATTTCTCCGCTGTCTCCGTTTGCAGGTCAAAGTGTAATTTCTCCTCGTGCTGGAGCGGCCGTGCTTTCTCGTGGGACGTGCAGGTCGTGGGGGCGAAGAGGAGGAGGGTGGGCCCGGCCGACCGGCAGGGAGGCAGCACCGAGAACAAACAAGAGTCTCGGAATATTGGCGTGGAAAGCGGCTCACGGGTGTTTAAAGCGACAAAGACTCTGGGTTTCGAAACCTAGAAGGAAAACTTCCTCTGACGTCATTTGTGTGCATGTGGACGCTTTTCTAAATAAACGCGATTCACGCGTCGACACGAGATAAATTACTTCCAATTCTATCTTTAGATGAGTCTGTGAATAACGTCATGTCTCCTGCGTCGTGCCACAGGGTCGTGGACGCGACTGCTTCCCAAGCTGACGGGTTGTGTCCCATTGCATCGACTCGGACACGTGGCAACGTATCCTCAGACAGAAACCGGGGGAAGATGGGGATATTTTTCAAATTGCAAAGCTTCATAAGGATGCGTGCGACCCAAACCCCCCCGTGGCAAACTCTGCCCCGACGGCGTTTTCATCGTGTTTAAATGTTGTTTCTACTGGTAACTTCCCGAAAATCTGTGTCATTTCACCTGTGAAGCAAATGAATCGTGTCCTAAACTTTATTTGTAGGCTGGCGTTGCTGCTTGAAAGGTATCTTCCTACAGAAACAGCGTGATAAGTAGTATCCCGCCATAGGATAAAAACTTGCAGCAGAGGAAGAAACCCCGATTTTTACTCAGTAACGTGGCAGTGGGGATACGTCTCGTTGTCGTAACCGCAAGAAGGAAGCAGTCGGCGGGAACCCCGAAACCTGCCAAGAGGAGACCTGCCTTCCGAAGGACCGGGACCCGGGACTCAATGCCAGGGACACCCTTGGTCCCACACGCATGTGATCTCGCTTCTTTCGATGGCTACTTTCTTTCTCGCCAGGGTCTCTGTGAGACACGGGACGGAGTGTTCATCCACCCCCAGGGTCCTGCCCTGGAGCTCGGACGGTAGGAGGGGGCGGGCGGACCTCCATCCTGGTCACCCATCCCCACACGTCCCATGAGGAACCACGGCTGTCATCCCACAGTGTCACCGTCTGCGGTCGGGGGTCCCGGGGGAAGGCCAGCACCTAAGATGTGGGAAGTCAAGGTCTAGGGTACGTCTGCCCTACTGAGTCCAAACTGGGGTGGGGACAAACGGGGAACAGGGAGAAGGGTCCCAATCCGGCGTGTCCAACCTAACGGGAGAACCAGGGACGCCCTCTCTGGACCCCAGGACAGGAGCCGGGGTGGGATTTGGGGGACTGCCCAAACCAGTTCCAGAGAAGGCAGAGAGGGTGTGGGAACACCATCACTCCCAGGGGCAGAGAAGGGGGGAGGACGCCCCTTCAGCCGCCGTCAGGCTCAGATCCTGGGGGCGGGGCCCTCGAGGCAGCGGTGAGGCTGGTTTGGAAGGGGCTGGAAGATGGGGCGCCTGGATGGCTCAGTCGGTTGAGCGTCCGACTTTGGCTCAGGTCACAGTCTCGCAGTTCGTGGGTTTGAGCCCCGCATCAGGCTCTGTGCTGACCGCTTGCTCAGAGCCTGGAGCCTGCTTTGGATTCTGTGTCTCCTTCTCTCTCTGCCCCTCCCCCACTCACGCTTTGTCTCACTCTGTTTCTTAAAAATAAATAAATGTAAAAAAAAAAAAAGAAGGGGCTAGAAGAAGCTGAATCTTGTACCATCGGCTGTTTCCGCAGTGAAAGAGCCCTTCTCCCTTCCCTCCTACCTTGCAGAGCCCCTGGGCCCCCACACGCACAGAAACGCACAAGAGAAATGTGGTTTTCAGGGCCCCAGGCCCAGCCTGACAAAGCAGGGAGGGTTTGCGTTCAGCTGAGGGAGGGTGTGCTCAGCGCAGGCCCGATCCCCCCCCCCCCGTCACTGGGTCGTAACACCCCTGCTCTCAGCCCCGCGTCACACACCAGCACCCCTCCTGTATCCTGTGTCCTGTATCCCAACATCCCAGGTGACACTGACCAATTTCCTGCTGCACATTTATGTGCTTTCATTGTTTTCTGTTACAAATAAAGATGCAATGCTCATCTTTGTTCAAAACCTTTACCTACTTTATTGGTAAAAAGTACATGCAAGCAAATACAAGTTTTAGATCCAAACCCATTGATTTCTCAGGGTTTTTTAAAAAATTTTATTGATTATTTATTTTGAGAGAGAGAGAGAGAGAGAGAGCTGGGCGGGAGAGGGGCAGAGACGGAGAGAGGGAGACAGAGAATCCCAAGCAGGCTCCACGCTGTCAGCACAGAGCCCCACGTGAGGCTCTATCCCACGAACCGTGAGATCACCACCTGAGCTGAAATCAAGAGTCGATGCTTAACCGCCTGAGCCACCCAGGCGCCCTGACTTTTGAGGGTTTTGGTAAGAATTTCCAAATCGTCGAGGTTCGCGGTCCCAGAGGACCGGCCTGAGGGGACCCATCCAGCAGCAAACCTTGGTACCAACAGTCTTGAGCGCGGTTCAACTGATTTAACGTACGTTTGCTGATGCCTAGGGTTATCTGACTCGGGCCCCACTCCGAGCACAGCTCCGAGCGGGAATCAGGGTAAGTAGAAACCACAAGTGTGACCGAGGGTCAGGACTGGAGAGAGGCTGGCAGAAAGAGCGAGCGGGAGGTGCAGAGCCAGCGAGGCTGGGGCGGGGGGGGGCTCTGGGAAGCGCACACGGGTGCGGTCAGGCCACCGAGGCCACGCAAGAAGGTTGGACTCCATCCCGGGGGCGACAGGAGCCTTGGGGTGACCGGCAGGGAGGGGCGGGGCGCAGGTAGACGTGGGGAACGGACGGGGCAGGGGGTCGGAGGCAGGTCTGAAACCCGGGGCGGGGGGACCTGGACCAGCAGAGCCACCCGGGGTTCTGGAGAGACAGACCCCGAGTCCACCAAGCCCCTGAGACGGACTGAGCGCTGGACGGGGCGGCGGTGGCGCAGGGCAGGGCCAGAGGTGCTCAGCGGAACCGGAGGGAAGCTGCAGTCCGCGTGGACCCACCCGGGTTATAGGAGCCCAGGGCGCCGGAGGGGCTCTGACCCAGGGTGGGACGGAGACTTTCTGGAACTGGAGAGGAAGTGGGGACGAGTTCAGACACCAGCCCACCATCTGCAGGGGTGGGGGAGGATGGGGCGCCGCGGAGGGCAGCCCCTGGGCGGCAGGCACACACGCACACACACACATACACACGCGGGCACACACACATGCACACACACACGCCCGCGACACCTACACACATGTACACACATACACGCACATGCCCACACACCGCACACCACACGCACACCACACACATGCACATGCATACGTGCACATGTGCGCGCATATAGACACACATGTGTGCACACCCGCATGCACACACACACGTGCGCACACACATACACACACGAGCACACACCCACACACATACACACGCGTGCACATACACATGCACACGCACACACATACACACACGCCCGCGACACCTACACACATGCACACACATACACGCACATGCCCACACACCGCACACCACACACATGCACATGCATACGCGCACATGTGCACACATATAGACACACATGCGTGCACACCCGCATGCACACACACACGTGCGCACACACATACACACACGAGCACACACCCTCAAGCGCAAACACATACACACGCGGGCACACACCCACACACATACACACACGTGCGCACACACATGCACACGCACACACATACACACACACGCCCGCACACCTGCATGCACACACACACACACACACGAGCACACACCCTCAAGCACACACACATACACACGCGGGCACACGCATGCACATACACACATACACACACATGTGCACACCCCCTCACACACACACATACACACGCACGCACACCCACACACATCCCACTTGAGGAAACCACCATATACACCAAGATTAATTTTCCACTGTGTTTTATTTCCGAGCCAGATTCCCCAGCACGCGCTCGCTGCCCCTCGGTGCACACACTTCCGTGGAGCCCCCACCCTCCGAGATGCACACGGAGGACGGACTGTGGCTGTCAGCGCGTCGGTGTCAAAGTCCACACACGGGGTTTGCGGCTGGCTTCCAAAACGCTGTGATGAGTCCACATGAATAACGTAAAAGGGAAACATTTTCCCCGCCCACAGACGTGTTATTTTTCCTTTCATCTTCTTCCAGCTGAGGGCAGAAAACATCTCGTTTCTCTCCTTTGCATCTCTCTAAATAACCGTGCGCTTGAACGCCGTTTTCAGACGTGTGCTGGTTTCGTCCTGCGGCAGAGTTCCAATCACACCGCGTGCGACCCGGACGCTCCAAACAGCCACACCACACCCGGCATCGGCATCTCTTACTGTCACACTGGCCTCATTCACACTGTCCAAAGATTTTCATTGCTATTTGAACGAAAACATGTTTTGGGGCACCTGCGGGGCTCAGTCGGTTAAGTGTCTGACTCTTGATTTCAGCTCAGGTCATGGTCTCGTGGTTCATGGGTTCGAGCCCCTCACCAGGCTCTGTGCTGACAGCTCAGAGTCTGCTTGGGATTCTCTCTCTCTCTCTCTCTCTCTCTCTCAATAAATACACTTTAGAAAAATATTTCTTTCATGGCTTCTAAGTTCCTCATTAAGCATCAGTCCCTCATGTGCAGCCTTCACGCGGAGCCCCACCCCCACCCCCGGAGGCTGGCTTCACCATCACGACTGTCACATGAGCCATCGGTGCACCGGGACTTCCCTTCACGCCGTTGCTGCCACGTGCCACTGGCTTCACCTTCGTGCAGGTGAGGCGACGGCTGGGCTCCACAGAGGCCCCAAATCCCGCAGGCACCCTCAGACCTGGTCCTCCCGCCCAGGGGGACCCTGCTGGGGCCACTGGAGAAGCCTTGGGAGTACCTTATCCGCATCAGGAATATTCTGGTCACTGTGTTTTTCAGAGTTTTCCTGACTACTCTCGGAATTTATTCTTCCACGTGAACTTTAAAATTACTGGTCACCTAGGGGCGCCTGGGAGGCTCAGTCGGTTGAGTGTCCGACTTCAGTCTCAGGTCATGATCTCACGGTTTCTGAGTTCAAAGCCCGCATCGGGCTCTGTGTTGACAGCTCAGAGCCTCGAACCTGCTGTGGACTCTGTGTCTCCCCCTTTCTCTGCCTCTCCCGCCCCCCACACATTCTGTGTGTGTCTCTCAAAAATAAATAAACATTTAAAAAACAAAGACTACTGCTCATCTCACTGGAACCACATTAAACACTTCTGCTAACATAGGACAGGTGGGTGTGTTGGGGTTCTCAGCGTCCCCCAAAAGGACAGGCTGCCCTCCGTGACTTCACGGGCTGTCATGACAGCCTCTCCCGCCACAGAGACCTTGTACTTCATCGCCGGCATGATCCCCAGGCATTTCATTGTTTTTGCCAACGTTGTGAACGAAAATGTTTCCCTCATTTCCATCTCTTAGTATTTATTTCTAGTAGAAGAAACTATTGATTTCTGTGGGCTTATCTTCCGCAAGCTCTCTTACCAAAGTGGTGTAGACATTTCTCTTCGAGTCACTACCGGCGATCTGTGTCTTCCCAGGTGATCAACCATTTCATCGAGCTTCGGGAGTTCTGCCGAGGATTCGACATTATACACTGTTTTCATTAATCCCGCAAACCCCTATCGAACACACATTCTGTGCAGTTACAGCCCCTTTTAACATCTACAAAACGCGCATGGTCTCACTCTAATTTTTCCTGATTAGATTTGCTCGTCGCTTATCTATTTTATTCATGTTTTAAAAGAAATAGTTATTTGATTTACTCACAAAACCTACTCAATGCATCTCTTCTATCTACGGTTTTCTGCTCTCGCTCGATTGGCCTGGCTGTGCTGCTTTCTTTCCTTTTACTTTATTACTCAATTTGTATCTTCTCGAGTGAACTCTTAATTCACCTAATTTTGTTTTCCACCTGTAAACACTGAAGTGTTGACATCTCGGGATTTTCCTCGGACCACAGGTTCGCCCACAATGCCTGAGCATTTCCCTCATGTGATCCCCAAACCTCAGTGATGCCAGCCCCCGTGAGGCCCCTGGCATGTCCTGCCTGGCTTCGAAGGCACCCTACCCCCAGCATGGGCACGGGATGCCACCCCCGGCGAGGACACGGGACGGCTTTGGGCTTTGCTGGGGGGATGGCTCCCGTCTGTGCTCTGGGACGGTGACCTGCGGTCCTCGGCTCCGGCAGTGCCACCGGGCCTGGTCCTCAGGGCAGAGGGCAGAGCTGAGGTGGCCGCTGGAGCAGCTCGGTCCCAAAGCCCTGGTCGGGTACCTGCGGCAGCCCTGCCCAGCCTCGGGCTCACTCCTCCTGTTCCCATGGACCAGAGGCTCACAAGTTGGTTTGGGGCGTCTTTCTGCCTCCTGCAGTTTTCTAAGATAGACTATAATTTGAAATTATGAGGGTTTTTTTTGATCAAGAAGAAAATGAAGCACGGGGCGGGGGGGTAACTTCCACGTGGTACACACACACACACACACACACACACCCCGTTTTCTTCTAGCAGCACTACACTTGGCTCATCGTGGTGACAACCTGGTCTGCAAAATGTCTGCCTTGTGGATCGAGGTTTTCTTTGAGGCTTTCTGGTGTTTCTTTTTCCCCAGGACTTCATGGAGCCTGGCAGACAAACTGCAACTTTGGCCTGTCATCCCCACCTGCGATATAATAAGCATTGCGAACAAGGCGATGCTCCTGACTTACTCACCATCGCGTCCCCGGTGACTGGAACACAGAGTAAACGTCCTATAAATAATTGTGGAAAAACTCAGACAGTCATTGACAAAAACATCCCAACACCAGGCGTCCGATCGGAAGCAAATAAAGGTAGAGGAAAATGTCGCCTACAAGAAGAATCAGTCGACAGAAAACTACACGGAAATGATGGAGCTGTTGTAATTTGGAGACGAGGACTTTGACACAGCGATTATAAATGTGTTTAAGGATTTAATCAAACATATGTCATAGTGAGCAAAGAAATAGAAACTATAAAGAAGAAACAAACCCAGCCATTGTTAAAAACAACGACAAACAGCATCACGGTGGCTAATACACCGGACGGGACTATGAGCAGAACCTGAAAATACAGCGGCAGCAACCACCCTAGGGAGGGTGTCAAGGAGACAGAAATAGAGGAAGAAGTAAGAAAGCCTCCGTTCCGTGCGGGACGACATCCATCTGTCTCTAGTCCTCGTGACTGGGGTCCCAAAAAGAGATACAGAAGAATATTTGAAGAAATAGGGCTTTTTTCTAAATTTGATGAAAACTTTCAGCCCCCACCTAAAGGTGCCCATTGGGGTAAAGTTCTCGCCAGCTTGGTATGGAGCAGTGAGAGTATCGGCCAGAATTGATCAAAACTCGTCAAACAGGACAAAATGCTCACGGTCATAACGACGCTTATCGGTCACACTGGGCGGCTGCTGGAGAGACTGTTCACCCTGGAAAGGGTTTAAACGTTTATCTTCCCCATACTTAGCCTAAAATTGATGAAACAAAATTGTTCTTTTTTTTTTTTAATGTTTATTTATTTTTGAGACAGGGAGAGACAGAGCATGAACGGGGGAGGGTCAGAGAGAGGGAGACACAGAATCGGAAACAGGCTCCAGTCTCTGAGCCGTCAGCACAGAGCCCGACGCAGAGCTCGAACTCACAGACCGCGAGATCATGACCTGAGCCAAAGCCAGACGCTCAACCGACTGAGCCACCCAGGCGCCCCAACAAAATTGTTCTTTATCAAAGATCCCAACCGCTACTCGAAAGTAGGGTCAAATTAGAAAATCACCGTTTTGTAGCCCCTGATGACATAACTGATGCAATTCAACAATCATGAACGGCCGCTTTCACGTTCCGCAAGTGACTGGAGCTGGGGCATCAGCACGAGCCCCCCGGTCTTAAGGTCTGGGGACACAAGTTCCTCCTCACATGACGCAAGACTTACGCTTGTGGAAAGGGCACACGGAAACATTGAGCCAGAATCAGATCAAGCCTCGGGTCCATCCAGAAGTTGACACGACACAGACTAATCGACAGACACAGTTTCTCCAACAAATCAGTGCAAGGAAGATGACCATCTGGAAAGCACATGCCTCCAAATGGAGAGCCACCAAACGGAAAGGGTAAACCAACGGTGAAAGGACCCCTGGAGACAACAGGGGAATGTGACTATGGATTGGGGGGGGGGGGGCGCCTGGGGGGTTCAATCGGCTAAGCATCCGACTCTTGATTTCGGCTCAGGTCATGATCTCACGGTTCATGGGTTCCAGCCCCACATTGGACTTTTCCCTGACAGCAAGAGCCCGCTTGGGATTCTCTCTCTCTCTCTCTGCCCCTCTCCTGCTCACTCTCTCTCAAATAAACATTTGAATATGCACTGGCAATTATGGAACATCAAAGGATTACTCTGACCACATTAGGCGTGATCATAGCATTGTCTCTTTTTAATAGGTGAATGGATGGATGGATGGATGGATGGACGGATGACAGACAGATGCTATTTATGTGTGTGTGTGTGTATGGTTTTCAGTAAAGATCCATAATGAGCTATTTATGGTAGAAACGACATGGTGTCTAGAATATGCTTTAAAATATTTGAGAAAAGTCCTTGAAGAAATATCGGGGTTTCTAATGTTTATTTACTTTTGAGAGAGAGATAGAGAGACAGAGCAGGAGCAGGGGAGGGGCAGAGAGAGAGGGAGACACAGGATCCGAAGCAGGCTCCGGGCTCCGAGCTGTCAGCACAGAGCCCGACGTGGGGCTCGAACCCACGAACCACAAGATCATGACCCGAGCCGAAGTCGGAGGCTTGGCTGACTGAGCCACCCAGGCGCCCCTATTGGCTTTTCCAAACAGGGGCAGTGTATACACTGGCATTTAAAATACAATTGTTTCTAGTCTCTGAAATCTTTTATTACAAAACATTAAAATATTTTATTGACTAAGATAATGAAGTAATGGATGTACAGCGAGGCTGAGCAGAGATAAAGAGCTGGGAGTCAGAGAACGTTATCAGTCATTAAAAGTACGCTATTCGGTGTTTGAAAAATAACAGGAGGGAAGATGTGTACAGCAAAAGTAACATTTCTGCTGGGAATGAATGAACGCAATGCGTTCATGCCTCGCACGCCGTTTGCACCTTACGAGATGACCGCCCGGGGCCGGACGGGGTCTCGCTCTCAGCTCTCGTCGTGCTTCTCGGATCCAAGCTGGAGAATACACCAGAGCTTGGAGACGGCATCCTTGTGCGCTAATTCCTTCGTGTCAACCACGGGTCTTCACGAGCACCAGACACGTAACCTGAGACGTTGGCGGTGAAGATTCGGACATGGCGCCGCACGAGCGTGAGCTGTATGACAAATGTGGGAAAGGCTGGGAAGGTGACACCTCCTCCCGGGACCCGACACAGCCGTCCAGGGCCCGCCGCGGCAGGCGGGGTGGCGTGGGGGAGCCTGGAAGGCGAGGCGCCCGCGGGGCAGGGACGCTCAGCGGCTCGCTTGCTGGAGCTTCCTCGGCGCCCAGCAGCAACTTGGCAGTGTTTGCGAGGTTGTGAGAGGAGGTCAGAGCAGCTGGGACCCGCGGCTCTTAAGGGCCGTGTCGGCGGGGAGAGCAGAAAGAGATTAAGAGAACCCCTGGAAGTGTCACATGTTTGAAGACGTTCAAGAAGAAGAAACCGTTTTCTCGTCCAGGGGGAGAAGGCGTCCAGGCGCTGGCCGCAAATCCACCGGCGTCCACAAGTGGCAGAGAGATTTCAGCTCGCTGTCCGGGTGACCTCTCCTCCGTGTTTACATCCGTGTTTGTGGAGGATGATCCCACCCGGGTGATGCTAATGTGCTGCTTCCGGAAGTAGAGGCTGTTCTCACTAGAGGCCCAAGAGGCAGAAGAAAAACCTCCACCGAGAATTTCTTAGGGGAGATTCAAGGACGGGATAGATGCTCCAACTTGGGGTTCTGGGATTGTTCCCGGAGAAGAGGGGATCATCAGGTGTGGGGGTGTGCACATGAGTGTGCACATGGGTGTGCACATGGCTGTGGGCTATGTGTGTGCATCTGTGTGTGTGCAGGCTATGTGTGTGTACTTATGTGCACGTGTGTGCGGGCTATGTGTGTACACACGTGTACATGTGGGTGTGGCTGTGTGTGCATCTGTGTGTGCAGGCATTGCATGTGCACTTATGTGCATATGTGTGTGTGCATATGGGTGTAGGCTATGCGTGTGCACTTGTGTGCCTGTGTGTGCATGTGGGTGTGGGCTATGTGTGTGCATCTGTGTGTGCAGGCTATGCGTGTGTGCTTATGTACATGTGGGTGTGGGCTATGTGTGTACACACGTGTGCATGTGTGTGTGCATATGGGTGTGGGCTATGTGTGTGCATCTGTGTGCGTGCATGTGGGTGTAGGCTATGCATGTGCACATATGTACACATGTGGGGGTGGGCTATGCATGTGCACGTGTGTGTGCATGTGGGTGTGGGCTATGTGTGTGCATCTGTGTGTGCATGTGGGTATAGGCTATGTGTGTGCACTTACGTGCACATGTGCATGTGTGTGCATGTGGGTGTGGGCTATGCATGTGCACGTGTCTGTGCATGTGGGTGTGGGCTCTGCGTGTGCACATGTACACATGTGTACTTGTGTGTGCATGCACACTTGCGTGCACGTTTGGAACAGACAGGGAGGAGAGGAAAGGTCCGTGTACATCCCGTCTCAGCCCGGACTCAGTGAACATCACCCGTTCATCCTCCCGGGGCAAAGAGGACCAGTCCCAGACGTGTAAAGTGAGCACAGCTGCTCAGGAAAACAAAACCCCCACGATTTGTTTCCTAACACCCTTTGGTGAAGAGCTCACCCCCCCCAAGAGGACTCGCACGGTTTTTATCTTTCTGCACAGACACTGGGACACGTGGGGTGAACCCTTTTCTACTGCTTTCAGATGGTAAACGCCGCTTGTATTCTCCCATTCCTTGTCTGTATTTTATTAATAAAGAGTCAAACATAGAACATTGGCTTCAGAGCTAGAATCCCTAAGTTAAGGACAATGAAATAAATGATGTTATAAAGATGCATTATTAATTGCCAACCGCATCTTGTAATATTCTGACAAGCGCAGAAGTGCAATGAATTCATCCCATAAATTCTTTGTTCTTTAATTTTTCAAGATCTCTTGATAAAGCCTAGAAGTGACACCCTGGGAGCTTCCTGTGGGGGGGTTGGCTCTCCTCTGCTGCCTCCTGCCCGGCTGTCGTCCTGGGGTCCGGAAACCGGGGACACACATGTGTGCCTTCCCCGGGTCTGGTGCCGCGCGGGGGGAGAGGTCGCCCCGCACAGGCTGCGGCCTGTGCCCAGGCCTGAGGTCATAAGTGGTGGGGACGGATCAGCGGGCGGGTCAGTGACTGTGCCTGTTTTCTCTGCTGTAGGACACGTGAAGCGTCTCCAGCACAAGGAGTGACTGTGGGTATATGCCCCATTTATCACAGTGCCTGTCACATGCCCAGAACGTCCTGTAAATCCTGCGGGAAGTGTCAGCCATATTCACACGAGCCCCCACAGCTGCCTCAGCCCCCGGGAGCCCTGTCTCCCTTCCCTTGCTTCCCGTGGAACCCAAGGCCGAGGTGGGCGCCGAGTGGGTTCCAGCGGGACCCTTGCTGAGAAAGCTGACTCATCTCAGGGCCCCTCGAACCCTCCCTCCTGCGCAGCACAGGCCGTCGCAAGGGCCGTTCCCAGACCCACGGCCCCCCGCCAGCCCCGGAGTTGGCCCGGCGAGGCCGCCCAGGGCCCTAGGTGGGGCCCCTCCTCCCACCTGCTCGAGGGCCCCTGCGCCCAGGCCACAGGTCTCCACTCAGGGCAACAGTGGGCACCCCACTTCCTGCTGGAAGGTTCCCTGAGCTGCCACCTGACCCAGCTGCCCTCGGCCTCACTCGGGGACAGCCGCCGAGCACGGCTTGGGATGTTCGTGCTGCCAGCTCTGTCCAAGGGCCTCGTCCACGTCCCGTGTCCTGCAGCTAAGCCTGTGCTCAGCTGGTCACGACCATCCCGGCCGGTTTCTATCATAACCAGGAAACAGTCCTCAGACACCCGCAGACCCGTGGCGACCCGTGTGCACACTCGCTCCCGCTGGGTGGGTGACACCTCGGGAAAGAATCCCCCCGCTGTGCAGGTGAGCCCCTGTCCGCCCCCCCCACACCCCGTCCCGCACATCAGCTCCCAGAACCTCTCTGTGCTCAACCCTGGCTGGACGCTGACCCCACTCTGGCGTCCTGGGCCGAGCGGGCCTCCGTGGCGTGAAAGCATGCTGTCTCTGCCTTGGCCGTTCCCGTGCGGCTCCCACCCCGTCACCCCGACGGGCTCACCTGCGCCCCACCCCCCACACTATGAGGACTGCTGGGGGCAGGGCGTCCACCTGTTACCCCAAACCACCGTCTCGCCCAGCGAGCTCGGCTGCTCACACGCGGCTGTGACAAAGGAGTGACCAACAGCCAGACCGCGCGGGCTGGGGCGCGAAAAATTCATCACGGGGCGTCTCCCACCGGAGCTCTGGGCCCGCGGACTCCGGGGTCCGGCAGGATCCGGGACGAGTCAGAAGACGGGACCCAGGGCGGAGCGCGCAGCCACCTGTCCCCGCCCCCCACCTCCCCTTCTTACTCTGCCCTGCATTTCCTCACCCGCCTTGGGGCCCAGCATCGAAAAGGGGGAGGTAGCCCGGGGCCGGAGGAGGCACGGCCCAGGTGGGCACCAAGTCAGCACCTCTGCCACCGGACTCCACAGGCGGCTCCTGGGTGCGAAGCCCGCTCCTGGCGCCTGGCCGACCCCCTCCCAGGGGCTCCTGCGTGCGGATGTGGCACCTCGGAGGCAGGCGGGCGACGCCCCGGGGCACAGCGCCCACGTGAGCGTCCACGGCCACAGCACCGTCACAGGACACGAGGCCCCACAGCGGTTTGCAGAAGGAAACTTAATCCCCGAGACGGGGAAAGGTTGGTCGAGGTTTTCCCTGTCTTTCTCATTACATTTTTTCTGAGGCTTTTATTAATTTAGTGGGGCTTCTTAATTAAAGTCTCAATGAATAATTGGAACGTAGTTTTTGGTTATGCTGGACTTCGTGCCATTTTGAGTTGTAAGTGCAACTAATAAATTAGTGAAATAGGTAGGACGATGAAATCTTGTCTCAAGGGGCACACTAATAGTTTCCAGAATTTATCTACGTGCCATTCAGAGAACTTGTGCAGGAAAAAATCGATGATCGGAAGGAAAACCAGACCCAAATCTTATTAGGCAGCCAGGTCTGCTCCGTAAGCACAGGACCCACTAATGACGCACGGCTCCCCACCGAGGGGAGGAGGGACCTCGCCGGCTCGCTCCGGGAACACGTCGGACTCTCCCCCTGCTTTCCCTGTGCAGGGCGCCTCGGGAGGGCGGGAGGGGCATCTCCAGGGGTGCCCGGTGCACGGAGCTTCAGGGGAGCCCGTGTGGCCGCACCGCGTCCCCGGAAAGTCCCCGCGCCTGGCCTGCCGGGCAGGACCCCACTGGGCAGCTCAGACCCTGAACGAAGCTCAACGCATACCTTGCGTCGTGGATGCAAATGCGCCACGTCTGAGGAAAAGGCAGGCGGGTGGAGAGGGAGCTGGCCAGAGGCAGGGACGTCAGGGGCCCTGGGGCAACCGTGGGAACTCGGGCCAGACGAGGCCATCTCCCGCGGGCCCCCGCGCGGGAACTCCCGGGCTGGGGGCCACGGGCACCCGTCACCCCCATCTGCAGGACCCGGCAGGGCGTGCGGGAGGCCACCGTTCCACACCCACGTCCACGTGACGTTAGGTGCCGGGAGGGTCTGGGCCCCGGGAGCTCAAGGAGGCTGGAAGGTTTATGCCCGGTGAGAAAGGGCCCCTCCCCTGGGCCCCGGGGCCGACACCGTCCCCTCCCAGCGGGACCGGCCCCGCCACCCAATGAGCAGGCGTTTCACGAGGGCCGGCGCGTTTGTGCACACCAGGGCTTCCTGGAGATAAAGTTCGGGGCGGGAGTGGTCAATGCCCTGGAGGCTGTGGGCGCTCACGTGACCGGATGCGCGTCCTGGAGACCCCCAGCCTCCCCCAGGCCCCGGCACCCGCAGGGTCGCTTCTGGGTTCATCCCCCAAGCAGGAGGCGAGGAGGTGGCCGTGTCAGCAGAGCCGCGTCCCCGCGTCCCTCACGCCTCCGGGGTGCCCCAGACCGTCTCACGCCCCCTCCGTGGCCTGCACCCGCCAGAATGGAAGGGGGACCTGTAGGCGTCCGCGGGGTGGGGCGTTCCGGACCCCACAACCTGTCCTGAATCCAGCTGATGGATCACACGTCGTCCTGGAACAGGCTTGCTCCGTGCGCTCTGTTCCCGTGCCTCTGGGTCGGGTGAAAACGGACCCACCGCCAGGGTGGGAGTCGAGCGCGTTGCCCCATCTCGGGACGGGAGGAACACGTCGCGGAGCAGGTGCCCAGGGGGCTGGTGTGCCCGCCTCCCGCTGCCCGGAGCCCAACCCCCCTTGGTGCCAGGCCCACGTCTCCATCTCCTGCTCCGGGGAGGCCCGGCGGAGAGGGGAGGACGGAACCACAGGCCACGCGGCCACGGAAGGGCGGCCGGCAGAGGCTGGGAGCGCGGGGACGGGAAGGGCCACTGCACGTGGGAATCGGGCTCCCACGGAGCGCAGGCTCGGAACTGAGAGGCCAGAACCCAAGCCGTCAGCAGGGAGCAGGCAGCACGGACGGGTTTCCTCTCTCATCCTGTCTCTCCCTCCGCATCCTCTGACGCCACCTGGGCCCCCGAGCCGCCCGAGGCCTCTCTGCTCAGCTAGGAACGGCCGGAGTCCTGCCGGCGGCCACGCGGAAGGTGTCCTGGCCGCAGACCCAGTGCCCGGGGCCTTGCCGGGGGCTCAGCCCGGGGTCGGCAGCAGGGGGCCAGTGGGGGGACGGGGCGGCGGGGGAGACCCTCCCAGAAGGGGGTGGTGGGTGGGCCTCACCGACCTCCCCCACGCAGACCCTGCAGGTGTGAGGCAGGCCACGCGGGGAGCTCCAGGCTCAGTGCCTGGGGTGTGAGCGCAGGGTGGGGGGAGACACTTGGAGGTGGTTTGAGGGCCTCGAACTGCCGGTGGACGTCGTCGAGAGAGGCCAGGGGAGACCGAGCTGGGTGAGGCGAGGAGAGGGTCTGGGGGCCAGGCAGCCGCAGAGCGGTCCTCAGTGTAAGGACAGACGCGGGCGCGGTGGGGACAGACGGCGTCCCGAGAGGGGCTGAGAGACCGGGAGCCTGGGGAGGGAAGGGGAGGGAGGCCAGGTGTGGGGGCGAGGCCGGGAGCCTCCCACAGCAGGTGCTCAGCGGTCAGCGGGGCCCAGGCGGACGGTGTCTAAGCGCGGAGCTCAGGCCAACGGGCTCCCTGTCGCCAGCGCCTCCTTGGAAACGCTGACGTTGGCGCACCTGCAGGCCACGCCCATCCCCTTCCGCTTCCCATCCTGTCCGAGGGGCGCGGTGCGAGCGGAGGACACAGGGCCCCCCCCCTCCGCGTCTCCCGACGCCCCCCTGCGTCCTGGGCCGCCTCCCGCCCCACCTCTCCGGGGGTTGGATGGGAGCGAGTTTTAAATGCAAATGCACTTGCCGTTAACAGTTCTTTAAACGCTTAACGTTAACAGAAGGTTCTATAAATGTTTCCCCTTCTGTCGAGCTGGAAAATTACAAAAGGCACCGCTGTCTGTGGCTTAACGGAGCCTCTCCCTCAGTGACTGAGCAGGAGCACAGCTCTCCGGCCGGTTGTCTGAGATGCCGCGCATCGGGCGTTTTCTAGAAGAATCCGTGGGGGTGAAACGAAGCCGCGTCACTACCCCGACCTCCGGCTCAGACGAATGTCGGAGTTCTTGTGGTCAGAGGAACGGGACGCGTGGTTTCAGGACCCTTCTCACCCGTGCTCACGCCGCACGGATCTGAGGTCACACGTTCGCTGGATATGTTCCCGCGTCACACGCCAACCAGAGTTGTGAGCCCTGGTCACACGTATCGCCTCACGTGTGCCAGGATCCATTCCTCGACTCCTGCTGACTCCTTCCTATCCCAGCGTCTGCATAACTTAGTGTTTTCCCACTAATTTTCTTCACAGTTTTCTTGGCTGTCCTGGGGCATTTATTCCAACATGTGGGCTTGAAGATTGTTCTGTCCGACGTTAACAATAAATCCACTGGGACTTTCATCCTGCACTGAATTTATGTATTCGCTTGGGGAGAATCGACTTTTCGGTTCCGATTAAGACTTTCTGACCAAGAACAAGGGGCCACATCCCCTGTGGGCTGAGTGTGGCCCTGGAAATCCATACGCTGAAACCCTTGGTGCCCGGCGGTTGGAGGTGGGGTGTTTGGGGGTGATCAGTGCAGGTGAGGAATAAGACGGGGCCCTCCTGGTGGCGTCAGGGTCCTTGTGAGAAGAGCAGGGGTCACCGGGCCTCACCAGAAGCTGACCCCACTGGCCCCCGGCTGGGACCTCCAGCCTCCAGAACCAGGAGAAAATACATTTCCGCTGCATGAGCCCCCAGGCTATGGCGTTTCCTTACAGAAGCCCAAACCGACAAAGACAGTTTCCCATTTGTTCCCAAAGACGTGTGTCATACCAAACCCACACCTGTTTTAACTAGACGTCATCCTTGGTTTACTTCCTACTGCTTATTCCTAACATAAAGAATACCGGGGGCACCTGGGGGGCTCAGTCGGTTGAGCGTCCAACTCTTGACTTCGGCTCAGGTCGTGATCTCACGGTTCGTGAGTTCGAGCCCCACCTCGGGCTCTGTGCCGCCAGTGTGGGCCTGCTTGGGATTCTCTCCCTCCCTCCCTCTCTCTCTGCCCCTCCCCTGCTCACATTCTCACTCTCTCTCAAAATAAATAAACTTAAAAAAAAAGAGTATCTATTGACCTTGGAAATTTATCTTATATCTAGCAACATTTACAAAACTCTTCCATTAACTCTAGTCGGGTTACTTTTTTCTTTTTCTTTTGTAGAACAATCTTTCTGGTTTCTTAACTATACAATTAGATTGTTAGGTAAAAAGCTGTCTTTTCTTTGCCTCACCAATATTTACACTAATGACTGAGTACCGAGTATTTGTCTTACTACGTTCGCTGAGCCTCCAAAGCTGCTGCCTGAGAGTGACAGGGGCCCTCACGTTCAAGGAAACACCTCAGTGTTCTCAGAGTCTTTGTGATTTCTCACGTGTCATTCTACACAAACTTTTGCCTCGGATTTTTTTGTTAGTTTTCTATCGCAGCATGACAAATTACCATAGATGTAGTGGCTTAAAATACCATGGATTTTTTATCTCAAAGATTTACAGGTCAGGAGACTGCTGGGCCTGGCTTAGCTTGGGTTATGGACAGAACCATGTTAAAGCTCTAAACTCCAAGTGAGTTTGGAGGTGGGGCCTTTACAGAGCTGACCGAGGTTAAATGGGGTCACACGGCTGGGCCCTGCTCCAGTGGGACTGCTGTCCCTGTAAGAAGAGGGAGACACCAGATTCTCCCACTCTCTCTCCACTCGGAGGAAAGGGCATGTGAGGACACAGGGAGGGGGTGGCTGTCTGCAAGCCAGAAAGAACACCTCACCAAAACCACCCTGATGTGCCCGCATCTTGGACTTTCAGCCTCAGGAACTTAGAGAGGGTAAATGTCTGCTGTTAAAGCCACCAGACTGTGGTATTTGTTACAGCAGCCTGAGCTGACAGATACACTGGGTCCTCCGCTCTGGGTGCCATACGCCGAATCTGTTCACGGGCTGCATCCATATGGGGCTTGACTAGGGAGGGATCTGCTTCCAGATCCTCAGACTGCTGGCGGAATTCATTCCCTTGTTGTGTCACTAAGGCCCCCATTTTCTTGCTAGCTCTTGGCCAGGGACAGGTCTCAGCTGGTAGAGGCCACCCACACGTCTTCCACAGGGCTCCCCAGGCGGTCACGGTGTGGGTGCTGCCTCTTCAAGGACAGTAACATGTCTCTCTGATTCCTTCTCTGCCTAAGAAAAAGAGCTCGCCTGATTAGGTCAGGCCCGCCAGGATAATCTCTGATTTGTCCAACAACACGACATAATCACGGGAATGATATCTGATTGTATTCACAAGTTCTACCCACTTCCAAGGGGGAGGAATTTCACAGGACCTATGCACCAGGTTCTCTTAGAATTCTGTTTGCCACAGTTTTTATTAAAAATAATTTATGTGGGGCGCCTGAGTGGTTCAGTCAGTTGGGCATCTGACTGTTGACTTAGGCTCAAGTCATGATCTCACAGTTTGTGGGTTTAAGCCCCATGTCAGGCTCTACGCTGTCAGGGTGGAACCTGCTTGGGTTGGGATTCTCTCTCTCTCTCTCTGTCTCTCTCTCTCTGTCTCTCTCTCTCTGTCTCTCTCTCCCCACCCTCCCCCTGCTTAAGTTCAGGTCATGATCTCACAGTTAATAAGTTCAACATTAACACATTCAACTTTGCCTTGACAGTGTGGAGCCTGCTTGGGATTCTCTCTCTCTCTCTACCCCCCTCCCCCGCTCACACCCTCTCTCTCTCAAAATAAATAAATAAACTTAAAAAAAATAATTTATAGGGGCGCCTGGGTGGCTCGGTCACATAAGTATCCGACTTAAGCTAAGGTCATGATCTCACAGTTAATGAGTTTGAGCCCCGCATTTGACTTTGCCTTGATGGTGTGGAGCCTGCTTGGGATTCTCATTCTCTCTCTCTCTCTCTCTCTCTCTCTCTCTCTGGCCCCCTACCCCACTTGCACTATCTTTCTTTCTTTCTCAAAATAAATAAATAAACTTAAAAAATATTTTAAAATAACTAAGTAAATAAAAATAATTTATAGATTTTAGAAAATATCTTTTTTTGCCCTTTGGAATTTGTTGTATATTGTATTATGATAGATTTCCTGGTTCCTGATCACGTTTGTAAGTCAAAGTAAACAACCTAGAATATCCCTACTTTTTAAATGTTTTAAGGTTGTCTTGGTGGTCAAGTACAATCTAATTTTTTATATATTCAATCAATATGACAAAAGTGATTTTTCTATTTGAAGAACATAAATTATATTGTTTATTATTCATGTTCTCTATAGTCTTTTTTATTTCCACTAGAACAGTATAATTCCAAAAAGATGCATTAAGATATCCCATTATACTTCTTTTTTTCATGTTATTCTGGCTTTTCTAGATTTTTCTCTATTTATTTAGTTGTTATGCTGTTTTTTGCTTAGCAATTCATGCCAATTCAATTTAATGTCTCATAAATTAGGCGATGTGTTGTTATAATGACCTACTTTCCTTTCAAATGCCTTTACAGTTAAATTCCTTTTTGTGTGAAGCTAAAATTGTCACTCATTTATATTCAACCTCTATGCCACTTAATCTTAAGTGTTTCTTATAAACCATAGAGCTGAATTTTGTTTTCTAAATCAGTCTGTCATTCTTGCCACTTAAAGGAGAATTTATTCTATTCGCGTTAAGTTGCATTAATATTCTTAATTTTATTTCTTCCCTGTTACTTATTTTATTCACTTTCAACTCTACTTTTTCCTACTCTTTTTACCTCCTCTTTTTTTAAAGTTTATTTTTTTTATTTGGGGGGGGGTGGGGGCGCAGAGAGAGAGAGAATCCCAAGCAGGCTCTGCACTGTCAGCACAGAACCGGACACGGGGCTCGAACACACAAACCTCGAGATCACGACCAAGAGTCAGATGCTTAACCGACTGAGCCACCCAGGTGCCCCCTCCTCTCCTCTTTTTTTGATGTTGTGTCAAGTTTCTGTTTATCATCTTTCTTTTTCTCTTTCAACTCGGGGAGCCCCCCCCCGCCCCACACCCTTGCAGTTCACTGATGGTCACTACACCTTCCTCCCCTACACACACACACACACACACACACGCACGCACGTCCTCGACACCTGCCCCGCCGACCCCTGGGCAGCTTGCAGACGTGCCTGGGCTGGAGGAAGTGATGCTCGGCACCCCAGTCACCCCGCTAAAGCCAGCACAAGTCACCAGCCTCCATCCAACCCCAGACTGGTCACCGGGCCCCGCCCAGGACGGAGACTGTCCCGCAGAAGCCAGCAGTCACGACACTGATGCTTCTCGGAGGAGAGGTGACTATCTGTTACGCAGCGACCTCACACAATAGCTGACGGGCCCACCACACACTCGGTGTGCCCTGCACGGGGCCACACGACTTCCACCCCCCCCAACACCAAAGAACTTACCAGAGAAACACCTTCTATAGTTCCGTTTATGAAAGAAATCAGAAGAAATGCTTTTGTTCTGGTCCACACGCAGAAAATTAAATGAACTATAAAGTCTTAATGGGATGTCCGATAAAGCAGAAAGAAACTTCACTCCAGATACTGAATCGGTCTTGACATTTACAACTTCATTAAACAATGAAGCAAAGACACAGTGTTAGCAGCTCATGAAAGATGACAGGCCCAAATTCAGGCAAGATTGAGACATTTAAGGACATGAGATTGAGGCTTGAGGGTTTTGTCTCACACACAAAGTTAGTGAACTTTATACTTATCCAATATTTATTCAAATGAATGATGGCACTTTATTTTAGGCCTGACAAGGAAGGTTTACGATAAAGACGACGCTGAGCCCGAGCCCCCAGCTGGAGCCGCATCACCGCCCTCCAGAAAAGACGGGAGCTCGTCCTTGAGGCAGAAATGGGCGTGTGGTTTGATCATCCAGCAAGCGATGGTCTAAGACCAAAACCCTCTGAGGGCAGAATGAGCTCTTCTCCAGGAAAACACTGCTGGGGGTGACTATCCAGGGTCCCGGGGCTATGCTGGTCTGTCCGGATGTCCCCATGGTGCTACAGGGGTCCCTGTCCACACCAACATGCTCCGGCCAGGCCCATGAACAGCCGGGTTCTGGAAACGCAGAGACGTTCCTGGAGCGGGCAGACCTGTGGCAGAACTCCGGAGAGCCAGGTGGAAGGAGGGCTTTCTGGGGCAGGGACAGGAGGGGGGCTGGCCTCACCATGTGGCTTCAGGAGAAGAGGTACGATCGGAAGCCCCCACGTGGGGCCTCACCGGGTAACAGAACAGCATGATATCCACAGAGCAGGGGTGGGGGGCGGACACCCACCCTCAGGGCCCAGAATTTGGGTGGATTTTAACAAAGACTGGTTCTCTAGGGGCCCGAGCTCACAGTTTGCATGGATTCATCTGGAATGAGCCCACCCTCACCCACCTGTGTCACCAGCGGTTCCGGGGGAAGACGAGGGGCTGCAGCAGGAAAGGGCTGCCCCTGCTCGACTGTCACCGGAGACCCAGGCCCCCGCCCACACCCCCACCCGCCCGCCCTGCAGGTACGGGGCCCTGCACACCCTCTGCCCCCCGGGTTCCCTTCTGTCACCTTCTTGGGGCTGATCCGGGCTGTTTAGCTGTCCCCCCCAAAGAGGCCTGTGTCCCCACCCCCATGACGCCCCCAACTCGAATGCTCCAATTCTACTCCCACCTCCTCCCAGCTGCTAGCGGTGGTGCTCCTGAAAACTACGATGACGGCTCACGAATTTCAAGAGCGACATGTGCCACGTGAAGAAAACAGAGTAACGGAAAGCCACGCGTGAAAGACACATGGAGAGTAAAGCCGCGTGGCCCTCCCCCCGCGAGTCCGGGGCCCACGTCCTGCCACGACCCACACCCCGGGCGGGTCGCGCCCCAGGCCCGCTCACCACAGGGCTCCGCCCACGTCGCCCTCAGGGAGGCCTGACTCCCACCGCGAGCACCACCCACCTTGAGGCCCCAAACGAGCCACGCGGCGTCTGAAAGACTAAACGCACATTGTGCATCGTTCCCTTGTCTGTAAAAACCTGGGTAACGTGGGAACGTCCGTGGCGTGAAGGCTCGAAACCATTGCGTACAAGGCACAGGGGCCCGGACACGCTCTGGAGTGGGGTTTTTTCTCTCACTCTTGCTGTGGTGACTGGGCTCATTGTGGACTTTTCTATTTTCCTGAAATGCGTGGTTTTAAATACATTAGGAAGGAGTTTCTGGGGCGCCTGGGTGGCTCAGTTGGTTGAGCATCCGACTTCCACTCAGGTCATGATCTTGTGGTTCGTGGGTTCGAGCCCCACGTCGGGCTCCGTGCTGACAGCTCAGACCCTGGAGCCTGCTTCCAATTCTGTGTCCCCCTCTCTCTCTGCCCCTCTCCCACTCGCACCTTCCCCCTCTCTTTCAAAAATAAACAAACATTTAAAAATTTTAAACAAAATTATAACTTTACCTTTGACCATCTCTGCCCCGACCTTTCTTGGAGCCTCTGGTCCTTCTTTGAATGACTTTTGTCCACTGTTGGCTATACCGGCCGTGGTCTGGAAGGGGGTCCATCGGAGGGTCAGGGCTGCTTCCTGCAAAGCAGAGCCGGGCAAGGACACTTCGGCCGGAAGATGTCGCTGAGTGAGGGCAGGTCAGGACTCACGGCACCCTGAAAACCCATCCTGCCTCGAAGGATGTGGTCCTGGGGGCACTGGGCCTCGCTGGTGGGTCTGCAAACAGAGCTCTCGGGGCGTCTCCATGGCTGACGGAGCCCGAGGAGCATCCGGGGACTGGGCCTGGTCGGGCAGGGGGGGCACTCTCTCCTCCCACAGCGCTGAGGACAGGAGAAAACCCTCCATCGACCACGTGCCGAGCGTTGCATCCTGGCCATGGCGGCTTCCCAGTGAGAGGGAGGTGCCCCAGCTGGGAAGAGACACATGTCCGGAAGCCACGTTCCTGAAGGGGGGCGGCGGAGACTGGGGGACGGACATGTGGCCCCGACCTCAGGAGCCCGGAAGGGAGGCCCCCGCAAGCCGCCCGCACAGAGTTCTGCCCTCGGGGCAGCCGGTGCCACCTGTCCGGCCACCCCGACCGACGCTGACGCCACCGTTGAAAGAGCATCTCCCGACTTACCACAAGCCCGGTGGCTGTTTCTGCCTATTTATTTGTATTTTTCCGAGTTAAATCTTTACCAAAAAAAAAGTGCATCAACTTTATACAAACCAAGGATACTCAATGTTTAACACAATTTGCCAAACTCCTTCTTGATAATTGACAGTGTGAGCTTTTCAGACCAATGCCAATAAAAAGAGGGATTATTCATTATTCCCGAGTGCCAGGCGAGAAGCCAAGAATCCCACATTGTCACCTTGGCTAATCTGCACGAGGCTGTGTTCCTATCCGCCTACATTCAGGGAAGCTGATGCGGGGCAGGGGGGGTGCTGAGGTCTTCCCCGGGCCTCACGGCCATGAGGCAGTCACAGGAGGGAATCCCAGACCCCACAGAGCAGGGCTGGGGCTTCCTCCCCCCACCCACGCCTCCCAATGCCCGGTGACCTAGGGGCAGCTCCCAGCAAGAAGCAGAACCTCGCCCCTGCGCTGGACTCGCCCCTGCGCTGGACTGTCCTCGACTCACTGGGCTCCCGCAGAGTCTCAGGGACAGCCGGCCCCGCGGGCTACCGCAGGCTGTTCTGGGCACCGTGTGGCAGGTGCACAGGGGCGGCACCGGGCTCGCCTGCTGGGGCCCCCTCGGTGGAGGACGGAGGCCCAGCCCCCAGCCTGCAGGGCACACAGCCCGGCCAGGCCAGCCAGGACCGCAGGACATAACGGCAGGTGCGGGGACCGCTCGTTACACACCCGGGGTGACTTGGTCGGGCAGACCCAGCTGCCGTCTGCCGTCTGGGACGTAGGCACTTCGTTCTCCTGCTGTGCGGGGTTCTGACCGGCGTCAGCCGGACGTGATCTTTAGGACTACTGGGAACCCCTCCTAACTGTCCAAGGCCAGGCCTGGTCTCCTGGGGGCCGACAGAGTCTATGAGGCTCTCGTGGGCAGGAAGCGGCCCCTCCCCAGGGCAGCTCCGTGCCAGCCCGCCCACCCTCAGCGGCGCTAACCTCCGGCCAGCTCCCCGCCGGCCTCCCGGTGGCTGTTTCTTGGGCTCCGTTCATTGCCTGTCTCTCCTTCCCCCTCCGTCCCTGACAGACGAGCACACGGAGCCCCTGCACCCAGAAGCTGCAGAGTCTCTGTGAACGACACCAGTAAGGCCTCATTAGCACACAACAGCATCACCGTCACCACACAGGGCCCGGCAGGAGGAGAGAAGGGAACAGGAGACAGGCCTGGGGTGGCAGAGCCCGCAGCTAAAGGGGTCTCCAGGTCACCAGGCCCCAGCATCGAGCCAAGCTCTAACCCCAAACATTCTTCCCCTGGTTCCCCCGGTTCCCCTGGTTCCCCTGGTTCCCCAGCCGAGAGCCCTTTCTCAGGCATCATGCCCGGACCTGCTTATGGAGCCTCACCCGACCCAAAGTGCCACCGAGCCCTGGGGGAGACGGGGGCTGCGGCCAGCAACTCCCCACAAGCCAGCTGTTTTGGGATTTGAGCAGGGGACACAAGAGAGGCCAGGGCATTTCCGTGATCGCGCTCCTGCAGGGCTAGAGTCAGATCCTTCCTCGCGGGGCACCTGCCTCCCTCCACCGACTGCAGGGTCACGATTACATCCGGAACACGGCCCAGCGCACCCCAGGCTCCGTGATCAGCAGCTCAGTGAAGGGGCTCAGGGTCCCGAGTGGGCAGAGCCGGGTGTGGGTAGACGGGCTCCATACCTCCCCTGCCCTCTGCCTTCCACCAAGATGTCTCCACCCAAATCTGGATTTGCACTCTGGCCTCAGGTCCCTCAGGCTGTGCTGGGCAGCTGGGACCCGGCACAGGGTCCCCCTGTGGCCACTGCTGCCTCCTGCAGGACCCCCAGTGCCCTTGCCCAGGACAGGCTGGCTCTCTAGGCCCCAGCTGGACACTGGGAACATGACTTGTGAAGGTGCCGTCTGCTCCCCGTGCCTCTGGGAATCCTACCTGTTCAGGTGCATTTTGGGGACCTCCCACCCATGGCAGTGAGGAGAGCGCCTCCACCCTGCACCCCAGGCGGACCCCTCCGGGGCAGCTGCTGTTCAGTCTCAGGACGCCAGAAGCCAGTTGGACAGACACCCCCTGGCCGGGCTTTCCCCGGGGCGCGCCCTTTGCTGGAAGGTGAGCTCCTGGTAGAAGTGTCTGCACACCCACGATCTCTGAGCTGGGCCCCACAGTCGGGCTGCAGGCTGGCCACAGACCTGCGGGCGGCTCTGCCCGCATCCTGCTTATCCTGTTGGCTCGTATCAGGAGGTATTGGGAACGGCCGCGACTCCTGGGGCTGCATTATCCCCAGTGACGCCGGCAGCCGCCTGGAGACCGTGCCACACTTCACTCCCTGGAACTCCGGGCAGTGGCCCCCAGAAGCCACCGTTACTGCACAGGTGCCCCCCTGTCCACGCAGAATAGCAGT
Organism: Panthera pardus; assembly: GCF_024362965.1. Classification (NCBI taxonomy): domain Eukaryota; kingdom Metazoa; phylum Chordata; class Mammalia; order Carnivora; family Felidae; genus Panthera; species Panthera pardus. The sequence continues at coordinate 9,544,483 of NW_026526991.1, forward strand.
GCACTCCTGAGCTATTTTTAAATACACAGCAGAACGCGAGTGATTGAACGTGTTATTAACCAATGATGGCTTGTGATCGTCAATTACTTAACTGAGAGAATCAAAGTACAAATTGCCGGGTTCGCTCAATTACTGCTAAAATGGTATAAAAGCATTTTAATTGTGATCAGAACGCGCACTCTCCGGTGTGGATATTAAAGGAATAATGAGCAGTCATAAATACAGTGACCCATTTATCTCCTTATCTGCTTACCAAACAGAAACATCACATCCCGGCAAACGGACCCAAACGGCAGAACCGAGTTAATTAGGTTTACTGAATTAGTGGAACATCTAAATTGGATTCTATTCCAGTGTTTAGTTGAAATTTATCTTAGCTGGGAGCTGGGTTTCTGGATGAAAACAATAATCAAGTCAAGTCAAGTAAAATAACGAACCTAATATAAAATTATATTCTTAAAAAAATTAAAGTTAAAAACCCACTCCTGGGACCTATTTAATTTTTTTCCCCTTTTTTGCAAAGGTGGTTGCAGAACTCAGAAGTGATTTTAGGTAAAGAGCCAGATGTTATTTCTGCTGCACCGGGGCCCCTTCCCTGTCCTCACTCGTCCTCACTCAGCGGCATCAGGGGAAGCCGCTTGTCTTTGGGATTTGGGTTTTGCGAGCTCAGTAAATGACAAGCATTCTGTGCTGCCACAGCCCCTGGCTGCCCCCCAGGAGGCCCAGCCCGGCAGCAGCACCTTGCATCCCCTCGTTCAGGGTGTGAACCAGCGACCCCGGGCCAGCCTGCCACCTTGGTGGTGATGGGGGCCCAGGGAGAAAGGGTGCCCGCTGACAGTTCAGTCTAAACGCCCGTCTGTCCAGCACTCACCCACCAGGATGGGCAGGAGGACAGACACGATGTGGAGGGGTAATATTCTACAAGCTAAGAGATAGGAATCTTCCACAAATCTTGCTGGACCATCTGTGAGACAGATCCCAGAGACAGAAGACCTACACGCCCCACAGGTCAAAGCCAGCCGCTCCAGAGCAGCACCTTCCAGAGCATGGGCGCTGTGAGGGGCGGGCCTGGAAGGAAGTTAAGAGGTGCTGACACCCTGGTCACATTCGGGAAGAGGACAGACACACTGAATAACCTCAGACTTCATCATAAAAAATATGCTAAAATGCAAGAGTGATAAATATTCTTTATTCATATAGACGCACACACACATAAAATGTACCAAATTGAGGGAGACAAACTGAATACATGGGCTAATGATTATATAGTTCTCCGCAGACACTTCACAGACATTAATTCACTTACTCTTCACCCAAACACTGTGAGAAAGGGCTATTATTATCCCGTTTTACAGAGAGAAAATCAGAGACACCTGGAGGTGAGGTGCTTGTCCAAGAACACTTAGCTGGTAAGTGGTAGAACTAGAATCCAAAGAGGGGGCCGCATCTGTCCCCAGTCACCGAAATGGGTGCCTCTCAAGAAAATCACGTCAATAAGACTAACGGCAAGAAAGGAGGGACAAAACAGAAGCAAAGAGAGGGGTCCATATACACAAAGAACAAAGTAAGTTGACAGATTAGTCCAATTATATGAGTAACCCAATAAATATAAATGAGTTACATATACCTTTTAAAAGGTGCAGGCTCTCAAGCACATCATGTTAAAACAATTCAAGCCGTGTGGTGTTTACAAGCCTTAAAAAAGTACAATGAGGGGGCGCCTGGGTGGCACAGCCAGTTAAGCATCTGACTTCAGCTCAGATCATGACCTCGCAGCTTGTGGGTTCGAGCCCCGTGTCAAGCTCTGGGCTGACAGCTCAGAGCCTGGAGCCTGCTTCGGATTCTGTGTCTCCCTCTCTCTCTGCTCCTCCCCTGCTCCTGCTCTGCCTCTGTCTCTGTCTCTCTCTCTCAAAAATAAACATTTTTTTTATTTTTTAACAAAACTAAAAAAGGACAATGAGGATAATGTGTGTGTGTGTGTGTGTGTGTGTGTGTGTGTGTGTGTGTGTGTGTATTTAATACGGTTAGAGAAAGAGGGAGAAACAGAGGCATATCTTGGGCAAATAGCATTGAAAGCAACAAAAAAAGAACAGTTCTGATTTTCTACAAGGAGCAATGGGCACTTACCAAGGAGATACAGTCATGTTGAGAGTAAAGGCAAATATTAAGGTAACTTCGAAAACCGTGGAGAAAAGTGGAAAGAGCCACGGGGAGACACTGACAGCTTCAGCCACAGCGGGAGCTTGTCAGCACAGACCCCTTAGAGGATGGTCCGACGAGTGAGCAGTGAGAAGCATCCAGAAGCCTAAACAGCCGAACGGAGAGGTTTGGGGCCGCGTGTGACCTGTGAGTGCCACACGCGGCCAGCCTGCCTGTGTTCTGTGGCAGCACACCCGGGGCGCATGCGGACGGCCTCCCCGGGCCTCACCCGCTCCCCTGCCCTGCCAGTCCTCACCAAGGTGGGCCCGGCTCAGGACACGCTGTGGCAGGAGACTCCCACGCACGGCACTCTCCCTTCCCTGAATGGGGAGAACGCCCGTGGTGTGAAACTCAGCAGCTCACCTGTTGCGCCTTACTTTACGTGTGGGCGCCAAGAGACGCGGAGTGAGCGGAGGCCGAGCCTTCTCGGGCCTGGCTGCCACCTGGCCAACCGGCAGGGCCCGACATCAGCGTTCCTGGGGCCCACTGGCGTGGCTCCCTGGAGCTGGCCATGCGGACTGGCTCCAAGCCGTGGCCTGGACACCCGAGGCCGGCTGAAGCGGCTCCCCAGGACCCCCGGGGGGGTGGGGTGGCGGGGACAGTGACGGGACCTGTCCTCCAGAAGCAGAGCAGCAAAACCCAAGGACCCCAGGCATGGTGAGCAGGTCACCTGGGCAGGGACCGGGGGAGCATGCGGGCTCAGCCAGAGTTGGGGTGGCCTGCATTGGACCCGCCTCTGGAAAGGGAGCAGGGTGGGAGCACCCAGTGGGTCGAGCAGGTGCCTGGAGCGCACAGGAAAGGCCAGCCTTGGGGCATCCAAACCAAATTCGCACCCTCCGCACATCTGGCGACGGACCCTCGGCCACTGTGGACAGCCGTCCCAGGATAAGGCCCCCGGCCCAGAGCTGTGGACATTTGTGCCACGTCATCCTGCCTGGGACCGTCCTGTGCGCCCGGGAGCAGATGGCGAGCAGCACCCAGGCTACACCCCCTCGACGCCCACAGCATCCACTGGAGGTGGTGACACACAGTAAAGCCTCCGTGCACAGCCACTGCCATGGCCACGGCCCCGGGGGGCAGGGTCTCCCAGTGGACGCCCGATGACCTCCAGGCAGCTCCTCCCTCAGCCCTCAAGGCCTCCGTGCCTGCCCGCGGTGGCCGGATGGCGTGCGGTACGGGCGTGGGTGGCTGATTCTCGCATAACCTCCCGAGGGCGTCACACTGCACAGAGCAGCACGTGGGTCATTTTCCACGTAAATCCTGGTGACATCTGCAGTAACCCAGGGAGAGTCACCAATAGGGCAGGAACTCGGGCCGACCTATCTCTGTATCTATTACGCTACGCCACGAACACCAAGATTCCTTTCATCCGCGTGCCGGGCACTGGTTTCGGAGGGAGACACAGACACCTTCCCCAGCGCCCGTCTGTGGCTCAGGACGCCCTCCGTCCTCCGAGACGCAGCGTTTACAGGGGACGGTGGGGAGTCTGCGTTCATCAGCCCGCCTCCCCGCTGACAGCACATTCCAGCCACGCGGTACAGGCCCCGGGAAGGGTCTCAGCGACTGAGAAGGCACCACCGAAATTGTGCAAAAGGCAACTGGGGAGCTGCAGACGGCAACCACCGGGACGCCCGCGAGAGCTTCACATCCTCAATCTTCATTTTCCACCTCTTTGATCGGCACTTTGATTAGCTTTTCACTTTCCCCATCTGCCTGGATCTGTCGCTATTAATTCACAATAGACTTTCTTGTGCCCTTGTTCCAGTCGTCTCCTCCACCCGCGGAGCCCGACAAATCACCTCTGCGCGGCACCCAACGTCACCGTCACCCAGACGAGGCGGCCAGGTTAGTGAGGGACGCGTTTCCACGCTTCGGACACGGGCAGGGCGGGCAGAGAGCGGACTGGCGGGGACAGTGTGCAGGACAGGCCGTCCCCGGCGAGACGCCCCTCGGCCTGTCGTTCTGGACCCCAAAGCAAAGTGCAGCACGTTCCGGAAACCTGCCAGCTTCCCATCTGGGACACCAAAGGACGTGCTTTGCCTTAAAATGACAAGAGGCACAGAGTAGTGAACAAACAGAGCCCCGTTCTCGTGGAAGGCTTGACGAGGTCCTGGGGGTAGGCAGAGGGGACTGGGGTGCAGAGGGGAAGTCAAGGCACAGAAGACAGCGAGTGAACTGCACCCCCCTGTGCCACGTGGGCACCCCCAAACCTTGTGCCATGTGGACACCCCCAAACCCTGTGCCACACGGACACCCCAAAACCCTGTGCCACATGGACACCCCCAAACCCCGTGCCACGTGGACACCCCCAAACCTTGTGCCACGTGGATACCCCCAAACCCTGTGCCACGTGGACACCCCCAAACTCTGTGCCACGTGGACACCCCCAAACTCTTCCTCCTTCAAGCTCCAGGGAAACCCCAGGCTCCTTGAGGTCTGTGGCTCCTGGGGCCCCACTCGCCCCGTCCTCGGAATCATCAGCTACCACCTAGGTCCGTCTCCGGGCTCTCGCCCCCTCACCCCAGAGGCCCTGTCCTGGGAAGCCTGTGGCTCAGTGGCCCCCTCCACCTCCAGGGGCGCTGTCTCCCTGTCAGTTTCAAAGGTCTCATCTGCACGTGTCTTACAAGTGCCTTCTCGCCCCTAGGGAACCCATGTGGCACATCCCAGTGCAAAGTTTCAATCTGACCAAGAATTGCTTCTCACCTACGCCTTCCTCCAAAGGAAAAATAAACCAAGAAGCCCTCCTAGTTCCAACTAAACCACAATCACTTACACGTTAAAACATATTTTTACATTACCAAGCCGATCATGTAATTCTTTGGTCTAAATTACGGGGGTAGGGCCATCCTGCCGGTTTTCTGGAAACCAGTCACCGTCCGCGTGGGGGGGAGGGGGGTCTGGAGGCCCAGCCGTGGTCCGCATCAGGAGAGTCTGGTGGCCCAGTCGCGGTCCGTGTTGGGAGGGGCCCGGCGCCTCTGCCTCCAGAGGCCGAAAGGCACTTGTGCTCCTTTTAAAAACCGCCATTCGCTTCTCATCAAGGTTTTTTAAATCTCGAAATCGGGTGTGACCCAGCACAATGCGAGATGCAGACAGTGGCCCGGAGACTTTGCGGGCCTGGCTACCCAAGAGCCTCTCGCTGGGCCCCCACCTGGCCTCCGACACCGAGACCCCCCGCACCCCCCCTCTTCCTCGTGCTTGTGAAGCGAGACACAGTGGCCCGGCGGTGTGGAACGGGCTACTGCGACAGAGCCCGCGCCAGGCGGCAAGAGGCGGGTGTGGCCTAACACACATGAGCAGCGGATCTTCAAGCCTTCCACAAATCCCGCTGCCACGGCAAAAGCGGAAACGCTCCCACCTGACACGTCCGCCTCCCAGGACTCAAGGAGGACTGTGCCCCTCCTCTCCCCCTTGCAGACAGGCGGGGCCACACGACTACTTCTGGCCCCGGGGGGTCCTGGGCAGAGGTGACGGGTGCCGCCCCGGCCCCGAGCACTTACCTGCTGACGAGAACTGCGCCAGGCTCTGCTCCCCGCACGGCCGCAACCTGAGAGGCCCGGATTGACCTGAGGGTGCTGGGGATCAAGGCTTCCCTTGGGCACGCTGGCCCAAGACGCAGAGACAGTCGCCCAGAGCCAGTGGGCCTCTGCAGAACTTGCATGAGGGAGAAAGAGGGTTTGACGCGTCGACCCGCTGAGATTCGGGGTCGCTTCTTACTGCAACGGAGCCCAGGCATCATGACGCAGATGAACCCCCACTGTGTCCCTCATCCCCTTTCAGCGCTCACAACAAACCTATTGGTCAGTGGCCCCTACTGTTCCATTTTCCACGTGAGGAAACGTTGACTCAGAGAAGTTCCGAGAACGTCCGAAGTCACACAGCAGGTGCCGGGCTCCCGTCTGGCTCGTCTGGCTCCACCGCTGGTGCTTTCGAAGGGTCTGCTACGTGGACAGCCCCACTCCAGCCTCGACAGGTGCCCACCCTCCAACACCCTCCTGACTCACTCCTCCCCAAATATCAGCCGGTTGTCAAGTCTCACCGAACCCCTGAGCTGTCCACACCTCCTCCCTTTCCTGACTCCTCTGGGACACCCCCACAGTAGCCTGGGTCACTGCCGGTTCGTTTAGGCCATTGATATTTCAAGGGTTGAAGACGTCACTAATTCCACCAAAACCACAGAATAGAGTATCGGAGCCAATATCCAAATGTTGAATCCACTGTCCTTGTCGATTCAACAGCCTCATGATTTCCAGGTCACAAATGGCCACATTTGGCAAAATTCAACTCAATTTAGAAAAGCTGAAATGTGTGATTACCGTGTACAGAAGCCTGTGGACACAGGTGAATATCACATGGCACACGAGTACGTGATATGCTCATAAATTTGGTGATGAGCTAGAAAAATGTGCCAGTGATTCTGATGACGATGACGATGGTGGTGGTGACAATGACGACGACGAGGAGGAGGAGGAGGTTGTGATGGCGACAGTGACGTGAACACCAGAAACGACCTACTATTCATCATCGCAGCGCCTATGACACAGGCATCGTTTATTCTTCTTCAAGCGCTGATGGGGGAAGTGACGCATGAAAGACCACGTTACTTTATGTCACTTGGTTTAGATCACGCAGCCTGACTGCTCAGACGGTCAAGACTCACACCAGTCTGGCTTCACAGCCCCTGCTTCGAACAGAGGATAAGCAGAGCCAGAAAGGCAGCCAGAGACTCCAAATGACCATCACTCTGCTTGTGCAATAAAAATGCACCGATTCCCCCTCTGCATGAGGCACCTCTGAGGACACGGTCCTTAGCCACACACGTCAATCTCTCCAGACTGTCCACAGGCAAACGAGGCACACGGGGGCCTCTGCCGCGCTGCCCTGAAGCGAGCTCCCTTCACCTTCAATGCACACCGAGGCCAGCTCCCTGCAGAGCCTTCCCTGACCGCTCCACAGAGGCACGTGTCCCTTGCTCCTTTGTGTTTCACGGCATTAATGTCTATCATCCGTAACATAAAAAGGGCTCACCGCGCGGCTCCCCCCAAGTTTCGGGTCCTCGAGGGAGGCCGTGCATATGTGCCCCCACGTCCCCAGTGCCCATCTTCTCTGCAAGAAAGCACGGCTCTGCCGAGTAAAGGGACCATGGCAGAAAAACCTCCCTTCTGGAGCTTTCTGCTGCTCTGGGCCAGCACGAATCCTGTAGCTGCTTATTTCCCGTAATAAATGCTAAGAAAGAAGGGCGTAGCCTGCTTCAAGGGCCGGAATCGAGGAGCGCTAACCAGATCGGGGGCAATAACAAGGTTCTCCGAGGAAGGGACATCCAGCCGATTCCTAGGGAACGTGTCAGAATCGGCAGCAAAGGGGAGCACAGAGCTGGCAGGAAGGGGGGAGGAAGGACCTCGGCAGTGTATGGGAGATAAGCGCTCCGAGAGGAACCCCACCGCACCCCGAAATCTAAGTTGTTATTGGAGAGGACTGGAGACTCGTCTGGGGTCCTGGTTTTCATCGCATAATCTTGGGTGCACCCAACATGAGTTCCCATCTCACGAGGACCTGGGTCTGCCCCCCCTCAGTCCCCTCCCTATGAAACGGGTGCAATAGGGCCCCTGCCCATGGGGATTAGTTGAGGAAACCCATCGAGGAGAACAGCAGGCACCCGTACGCAGTAATGTTTCAAAAGATAAGGAGGCAAAAAGCCAGGAAGCAGGATGTGAGCCCGTGGCTGCCTTGCTGGAAAGGAGGAGGTGCCCTGCATCTCGGGGTGCCGCGGGACGAGACGGCTGGTCGTGACACAGAGGACACCCCTCAGTGCTTTGCTCTCGGCCCTGTCTTCACGTATTTCATATCACTCCTCAAAGTCACCAGCAAGGCCAGCCCAGCAGGGGCGAACGGATTGGTAGGTGGAGTGGGGGTGGGGTGGCTTCCCAGGTCACACACGGCGCCACAGGCAGAGTCCACAGCGGCCTCCTGGGCACCCGGCCAAGTGGGGCCAGATGGGCAGCACAGACAGGCACTCTGTGCAGCTTAACCGTCCATTTTCCACACTTGGCATCTCAAAGTGCTCTCTTTGGTCTGATTATGATTAGAAACGGTTCAGAGTAAAGGAAACAACCTCATTTTGTGGCCAGAAAGACCCGGCCCTGGGGGCACACGTGTGTCTGGTGCATCCCGTTTCTTCCCACGTCCATGCAGTCACTCGCAGATTTTCACCGAGCACATGTTCTGCCCCAGCCCAGCACTGGCCAGGGCTCAAGGCGGCCGCGGCCCAGACCTCGAGGGCTCACCACCTGGGGACGCCAAGCAGCGATCCAGCCGAAGTAAGTGTAAAATGCACACGGACTGGGCCGGACGGGACACGTGCGATGAGAAAGGACAACGGCGGGGCTGAGCCGTCGGCCGAGATGGAGGCTCTGATATCTGATGGATTCACAGAATCTGAGAAGAAAGAGAGACGGGGGGAGCATACACAAAGGCCCCGCCCTGGGGGCGGAAGCGTCTGAGGGACGAGGCCCCAGAGAATGTCAAGGGGAACAGAGCAGACGGGGCTGGTGGACGGGAGAGAAGAGTGAATCCAGGCACGGTGGTCAGATTTTATTTTGAAAGAGTTCACTCTATCGGCGGGGAGACCGGATCTGACAGGTGCCGGCGGGAATCCGGGTAGGTGGTAAGGAAACCGTTCTGTTTGTCTAGACAAGAGCTCATGGCGGGCTGGAGCGGAGTCCATCACAATCGGGAGGCAGAACAGCTCTGTCATCGCAAAACCGCCCCGTCTGTCCCCGGAGCCACTCCTCCCCCACCGCTGATGCCTGGAAGCCGGTGACGGGCTCCCTATCACGATAGCTCTGTCCCACTGCGAGCAGCACACGATGGGGTCACACGCCGCATGTGACCACTCGCCATCGCCTCTGTCACTCGAAACGGTGGTTTGCGATTCGCACAAGCCGAGGTGTGTACCCTCCCTCTCGTCGCGCAGTGCTGTCCGCTCCGTGGACGCCCCAGAGTCTGCTCAACCACCCGCCCGTCCAACAGCATGAGGCTGGCCGCGCAGCTACCCTCTGTGGGAACCGCTTCCGGTGCCGAGCGATTGCAGACAGATCTTCCATTAACACCTACGTGCGGATCCAACGGGAACACGGTCTTCAGTCCACTTGAGTAAACGCTTGAGACGAGGAGTTGGCGGGCCGCAGGGCAAGTGCACGTCTAACCGTAGAAGAAACTACCCAACCGTTTTCTAGAACGTCCCGCCAGCCATGTGCGAGCACCCCAGCTTCTCCACGCCCTTGTCAGCACTTCCTAGCACCCGTCCTTCCTATTCTAGATGCCGCGTGGTGGCCCCTCGACACGACGTGACGCCATATTCCCCAGCCCGGGAGTGGATCCGCTGAACACACTTTGTTCACCTCTCATCCTTTCGAATCGCTGAGCCTTGTTTCCCGACTCAGAGTGTGGTCTCTCTGGCCGGGTGCTCCTTACGCACTTGAAAATCAGGACTGTCCCGCGACGGATCACAAAACCACGAAACAAAGACATTCCTAGACACGAAATGAGGAGGACACACGAGGGATAACCAGGCAGAAAACACGAATAACAGAAGCAAACCCACAGACGACCTCAAGGTTGGACTTGTAGACAGGGTTCAAAATGACCATGCTGACGGCTCAGAGCCCGGAGCCTGCTTCCGAGTCTGTGTCTCCCTCTCTCTCTGCCCCTCCCCTGTTCACGCTCTGTCTCTCTCTCTCTCTCTCTCTCAAAAATGAATAAAAATACTTATAAAATTTAAATGGAAAAATACAGTAGAAGAAATCTTTTAAAGCAGAAAAGACAGAAAGCAATATAAAATGAACTTCACTGCACACCCCACGTGAGATACCCCAGAATGACAAACTTACTGCAGAAACCGAGCCGTAAACCACGTCCGGTGAACCTGCCGTTTTGGGCGGCTCTAGTCTAAGGCTGCACGAGGTGCTCAGGCGAAATCCTGTCAGCATCTTTGGAAAGTGGGATTTGGGGCCCGAATGGAAGGAGGTACTAATGTCTATTGATAAGATTTTTCCAGACAAGGTAGCCCTAAATTTGGAAAATAATTGCCACGAGAGTTCTTGATGGATTTTTATCCTTAAAAACGGTCCAGCTCTGTCTTCTGAACCGGCTTTGAATCATCGACCAGTCCAGTAGCAAAGAGCAGGGTATTTAACCCCCACGTCCCACTGGCAGAAATCACCATTCCTCCAAGAAATGGCAGATGCTGGCAGAGGTGAGCCTAAGGTCTCCTTACGCCAGAAAACAAAGAAGTGACCAACGGCTGAAAATACCAGGTCGAAGGTCGCAAGCGTCAATTATTACCGATAAAGGTAATACCTGCAACGCCCTGAAACACATCAGTGAGTCCGTGTGTGTTGAGCACGACGATACCAACACCAGAATCTCCCCCGTCGTGGCTGGAAAGCGCTAAGACACCGGCTGACTAGGCGGGATGTGGCCCATGAAAGTAAGGATCCGAGCGTTTGTCCCGCCTTCCTGTGACAACGGTGCTTGAGGGCAGCCAGGCCCCGAGACAGCACGACGTCCTCTGGACCTCCACCTGCGCTCCAGGTAGAAAACACAAATAACGAACGCATGTTGGAACATCGCCCGTGAGGTCAGTGATGGGAGGCGCTTGTGGGGAATCCTCAGCGGCGCCCCGTGTGCTCCCCAGAACGGACCGCCCCACATCACACGTTCCCGGCGGGAGCACCGCCAGCGCCCCGAGCAGCCGCGTGGGAGCGCAGACGTGATCTCACCGGTCCTCGCATCCGCCCGACGCGGTGGTGAACGGGGGCTGCGGGAAGCCCCAGGACGCAGGGCGGCGGGCTGCGCTCAGACCCCGACTCCAAGGGTAAACTGAGGAACCGGAAGGCAGTGGACTCGCTCCGGCCCAACTGAGAAATCATGTCAAGTCTGGGGGCAAGAACACCAAAGCCACACTTCAAAAACATCAGCCTCATCTTTGAGGGACCCATGTAGAAATGTTTACTCGAGATGTAAATAATGTCTGGGGGCGCCTGGGTGGCTCAGTCGGTTGAGCGGCCGACCTCGGCTCAGGTCGTGATCTCACGGTCCGTGAGTTCGAGCCCCGCGTCGGGCTCTGGGCTGACGGCTCAGAGCCCGGAGCCTGTTTCGGATTCTGTGTCTCCCTCTCTCTCTGCCCCTCCCCCGTTCATGCTCTGTCTCTCTCTGTCTCAAAATAAATAAACGTTAAAAAATAAATAAATAAATAAAATAAAAGTCGGCACATTTTAGGGGTGCCTGGGTGGCTCGGTCGGTTGAGCGTCCGACTTCGGCTCAGGTCATGATCTCGCGTGAGTTCGAGCCCCGCGTCGGGCTCTGTGCTGACCGCTCAGAGCCTGGAGCCTGTTTCTGATTCTGTGTCTCCCTCTCTCTCTGACCCTCCCCCGTTCATGCTCTGTCTCTCTCTGTCTCAAAAATAAATAAACATTAAAAAAAATTAAAAAAAAAAGAAATGTAAATAATGTCTGAAATTTACCCCAAGATATTCCAAGATAGAAGGAAAAAAGTGCACAGGGAGGGACGCGGGGCCACGCGAGGTCTGACCAGTAGTGGGCGATGTGGATGGACAACTTGATTTGAAACTTTCCATGATGGAAAAGTAGGAAAAACTAAGGAGACGGCGTGTTCACCAGGGAAGTGGAGACCGCGAACGCGGCAGAACCACCGCTATGTTTTACGGGAGCTTTGTTTCCGACGTTATGCCGGGCTCGGGATTAGCCAGTCACAACTGGGCCGCGGGTCGGCACCCGGGAGCCCCTGGGCCATCTGGTACCAGCCGGAGGGCCAAGGGAAGCCTGGAGAGCCTCCCTCACCCCGCCTGGCCCCACTCAGCATCCCCGAGTCCTGGCTGGGACCCCCAGGGACACGTCCAGTCGGGGAGGAGAACACGCTAAGCCTCGCCAGTCACAGACGTGCCCTGGCCTGGGAACCTGGACCAGACACGGCCTCCTTTCCCCACCGGCACCTTCTGAAATTAAACAGATAAAAATCAAAACAAAACAAAACATAAGCACCTTATTCATTGCAATCAGAGTCCGAGTCCTGTTGCCACAAGCAGAGGAAGAAGGAAAATATCCTCACAGTGCAGGAGAGCGAGCGAGAACGCGTCGCCATTCATAAAAACGGGTGCTGCTTCCAGTAAAACGACGACACATTCCTTCCCCATGTCACCTCCCACCTCCCAGGCAGCCTTGCAGCAAAGGGTGCTGGTGTGACCAGATCTGGCCACCAAGACCTCAGGGCGGTCCGCGGGGACCTGGGACCTTGGGGGGCCGGGGGGGGGGGGTGGTCCGCAGGGAGCTAGGACCTTGGGGGGCTCCGCAGGGAGCTTCAAGAGAGGTTTGCCTTCCTGCTTCTCTGATGAAAGACATGGAGGGAGCTCTGCCGTCTCTTCCATCCTCGATTGTGGCAGTGATGCCTGGTGCTGTGGCAGCCACCTTGCCACCATGAAGCTGTGAATGACTGAAGGAAGCCTCACAGAAAGAGGAGTTGGGAAGCCCTGAAGGGGGCACACACCAAACCCTGCAGGTGCACAACCAGCAGCAAGAAGGGGACAAGGCTTATCTTGACAAGAGAGAACAGATTTCACATAGAAATTCCATCTCCTGCTTTTGAGAAAAGGAAGGTCCTCCTGTCCCAGCAACACACTTGCAGCCGGCGAGAAGCCGCCACACCTCAAACCCTCGTTCTTCTCCCAGGAATTTCTGTCCAAAACAACCCTCCCCAGTTTCCTCCTAAAACCTAATAAGAGCTGACCTCTCCTGGGTCTCCTCCGACTTGCCTGTGGTCACGCGTTTGCTGGCCCCGCATTGCAGTTCCCGCGTGTTCCCGAATAAACTCACTGTGCTGGTAAACAAGTGGCTATTTTATTTTAAGGCTGGCAGAGCCATCGGCAACAGAGCAGAAAGGAGAAAAGCCAGCCCCCTGCCGAGCTCCAGGCTTCCCCTGTGGGGCCTTGAAACGTCTTTACTGCCTGTGCCCTGTTGTTCAAGCTGTCTGATCTTGAACACAAGCGCACCCTGAGTGATTTAAAGTCTTTCCTTTCCATTCACCAAATCAAGGTTAAAAGGGCTCCTCGGTATTTCGCCGCAGACTCCGCCGGGCAGGTCTGGCACGCCCACGGCTCTCCGGCAGCCGCAGGGACACTGGGACAGGAGTAGCGTTCAGCCCAACAAGCATCCCCTGAAGTGTGGTGCTCGGTCAGTGGTCTTCTCTGGAGGGGGCTGTGTCCCCGGGCGTGGGGCAATGTCCGCACACGTTTCCGACTGTCGAGCCTGGGAGACGACCCTGGGATGTGCGGGCAGAGGCCCGGCTTGCTGCCCAGCGCCCTCCAACGCGCAAGGCAGTCTCCACCCTGAGGACCATCCCACCCAAAGGGCCATCGTACTGAGACTGAGAAACCCGCCCTAAATGTTGTGGCCGGGGCTCCGCACGGCGCAAGCTGCCCACGGCCCGCTCTGGGGCTCACCAAGCCCCGCAGAGAGGGCCCCCCTCCGGGGAACCTCCAGCTGGCTGACCAGCGGGGCGGCCAGAAGGTGACTGTTTCGAATGCCAGGTCAAGGGACTGCCCGGATCCGCCCTGTTCCCTGGTTTCCCTTGATTTTAAAAAAGGCGGGGGTGGGGGGGGGGGTCGGTCAGGAGTGATGTGATTAATCAAATGCTATCCACAAGTTCCTGGAGGACTGACTCTGCCAGGCCCCTGTGGCTGTGCCCCAGGGTCACCAGCAGACACCCCCACCCCCCACCCCCCAGCTGCACCAGCGCAGCCAGGCTGCCTGCCTCCGCTCCTGCACCCAAACACGAGGAAATACTAGGCATTGCTCTAAGGAGTGTGGCCTTTATCCGGGGACCCCCAGACAGAAAACACGCAGGGCCCGGGGCACATCAGCGGCCCAGGGAGCAGCCGGCTGGACGGCTACGACGTCGGGTCCACAGGCACACGGCGAGGAGCTCGCCCACTCTTCGGGCGGGACCTGCCAACCCGGCCTCTCTGAGCAGGGCCCCAGCGGCCTGTGCCGCTCGCCCTGGCGAAAGCCCGGCTGTGGCTTGGCCGCTGACCGTAGGGGAGCAGTCAAGACCCTGCAATTTCTGAAGTGGAGAGAGAACGGCCAGGCCAGGCTGCTTTGACGTTCCCGGGTCCCTCAGGGTCAAGCCCTGGCTTGCTCAGGGCACCAGGGACCCAGCGGGGCTGGAGATGCCTCCGGCCCCTCTCGTCTCTGAGTCCACACCGAATGGGCACAGTGAACACGAGCGCTTCTGAGCCAGAGATTCAGGGTAATTGCATTACTGGCCCGGCCAGCCCAAATGTTTGGGGACCTGGGATAAATAAAAGAGAAATAGCTCACCAAGTGATCCCCAGTGCTCTATTGCGGGGCTGTGCTGAACTCTGCTATTTCATTTGCATGATTTAGCAAAAGGAAGTTTGCATTGATATGTAAATAGAAAGCAAGTAGTTTACATTGGAAAACAAAGGCAGGCGGAACAGCCTATTATATTTTATTGCCCTTCGACTACAGTCTTAGCTGCTGCCAGAAACACAGCCGCAATTACACCGACCTGCCATTTAAATAGCTCTGCCTGGTGCTAGCGTTTCAGGAATAACAGTTAATAATGGGGTTACGCTGTCATTTGCATATGGTGTTCTCATCTGAAGGTGTATTCCGAATTTATTGGGCATCTTTATTAGCCTTCGGCGATTGACTTCTGGAAATCCGGTAGGCACGTCTTGCAGGGAGCGAAAATCCTTCCGCGGCAGAAACCCGGGGCGTGAAGATAATGACCACCCGCCGTTTCGGGAGCCTGCCTGGGAAGGTCCCGGGTGCGTGGGCCGCAAGGTAGGAGGGCATGCGGTGGCGGACGTCCCTGGCACGCCCGGACCTGGGGGAGGGTGTCCAGATGACCCCAGGCGTCCTGAGACCCCACCCCACAGAGGGCCCGGTGCTCCGGACCCCAGCGGGCTGGAAATGCAGAGGCCCAGGCCCCCCCCTCAGACCTGCCGAATCAGAATCTGCATTGGAGCAAGAGCCCCAGGGGTTGGAGGCACAGTAATAACCTGGAGTGATAACGGGATTACCGCAAGCAAGGGCCCGCTCCGCGAGGCACCCAGGGACCCGCACAGGCGCACGCGGGTACGCGCATGAGTGTGAAACCCGACCAGAGGACGGCCAACGTCCCACCCTGACATCTTCTGTTCCATCGGTCCCCTTCCGTTTCAGTCGGTCCTACTTACAAATGCTGCTCACAGCCTCGAATCTGACTTCATGACCTACTAATTGTGACCACGGTTTTAGACTCTGCGCTAGAATTTTATCTGGCAGCACGGATATCTGGATCGCCTCTTGAAGGCAAAAAAAATTCCACATAAAATACTTTCACGATGTATGAAGCGCATCCGTGGACGAAGAGAACAGCAGGTTCCCCTGAGCTGGTTCTCACCTCCGGGTCACAGGCAGGGAACTCCAACGTCCATTTCCCTGGCCGTCTGCGGGAGAGAAGGCAGAGCCCAGAATCTTCCCGAGGTAGGAAGCGCACAGACACCCACCCCCCCAGGACTGAATCTCCGCGCGGATCCCCGCCACGGGCCCACACGGAAAGGTCCGCGTGGGAGACGGTGCTCGAGGAGGACAGCGTCTTCTAAGTGTCCCGCACAAAGACCCACTCTGATCTGGATTAACAAACCGCACCATGAAGTTTTGGGGTGCTGGGCGTTGGTGGAGCCGACGGCCAAGAAAGAATTCTCAAGACGTCTTTGGTGAAAAAGGTGATTTTAGTAAAGCACGGGGACAGGACCCGTGGGCAGGAGGAGCTGCGCTGGGGTCCGACAGGTAACTGATCATCCACCCTCAGGTTGGGAGGGGGGCAGGGATGGAGTAAGTCTCTAAGGAATTCTGGAAGCAAGGTTGCCAGGACCCTCAGGGCTGAGCTGTGTGAGGAAAAGACCACGTATTTCTATGCAGTCAAACCTCAGCCGTGAGATCCTTCAGATGCATCCCAGGGGGGCATAAGCTTGCCGTGCAATTGCCAGCATGCACTTGGGGGTTAAAGATAAAGGAAGTTTGCAAATGAATTTTTATGTGTTTAAGGAGACTCACAGGATCCTGGGAGCTCAGGACACCGTTAAGCTAAGATTCCCTTTCGCCCCCAGCCAAGTGTCGTCATCGAGGCAGCTGAGCTCCTAGAGGGAGGTCACTTTGCCAGTTTCAAGGACCTGTCAGTGGGCTGCAGGCAGTAAGTGATACATTTAATACCTGACAGACAAAGCTGAAGAGAAGGAGGGATCAGTAGCTACAAGTTCTAGAAAAGTAAATTAAACCAGATGCATCGAGAGAGACGGAGAGGCCAGCTCTTGGGGAGGTCGGAGGTTTGAAGGCAGAGGGAAGCCACGTAACTCGATTTAACTGGAGCCCCTGAAAGAGAACAAAAGACAGACAACAGGACAGAGACAATGTTTTAAACGATACTGGCTGACAAATTTTAAAAGAACAGAAGATTAAAGATACCTCCGACTCCAGGCCAATTGATTCCAATCAATAAATTTGAAGAGGACCTGTGCACTGGGACAGCACAGGGACAGTGCAGACGTGCACAGACACAGGAGGCATTTTGCAGGAACCGCATTCGGCCTAAGAGCTGACCTGCCAGTGTGGCCAGGACTCGGGGAGACGGCCGACTGGAGCCCACATCGCACAGGTGAAATAACTCCGGGGTCTACACCCACAAGTAGCATCTTTCAACAAGAAGAGCGAAACACACTTTTCAAAACCCAAACCCGGGGATCGGCTGCATCCACAGACCGTCACTAACAGAAAGGAAGTGTGCAGTTCGCACGGAAGACAGCGTTGCCAGAAGGAAGAGCTCCACTGGAGAGAGGAGGGAGGCGTAGACAAGTTGGCAAATAGGAGATGAACAGTTAGCCGTGCAAAATATAGTAACGCCTGAGGCGTTACCAGAAATACGTATATAACAGTTAGGGCACAGGAGTCAGAGAGGCGATCAGAACGTCCGGGGGTCCCCGTCGTGCATGGAGAAAGTTGAGGAGACTAATTTTATAATTTGATGAATTAAGTGGAGGAGTGACATTTATAGACGAATCACTGAGATAACAGAAAGCGTGTGCGTTGTCCAAACTGTCCGAGAAAAACTGAAGGAGAAAAAAGTGTCAAGGCAGAATAAAGCAAAGAAGGAAGGAAAAAATAGCAAACATAGATTTCTTACAAATGCAAGTGTCCAATTCTGACCGAGCAATTCTGCTGCTAAGCAGTGGAAATAAATGTCCATGAAGAAGACTTGCCTGTACATGGTCACAGCTACGTAATTTATAATACGTAATTGTCGGTCCAATGCAGACGTCTCTCAACAGCAGGACAGACAGTGGTAAATCTCAGATTTATATTAATACTGGGAGTATTAATACACCACTGGTGGGAGAAGGTTGGAGTGATCAGTTTGGAAAATAACCGTCCTTGTCAGATAAAGTGAATTTGAGCAAGATTTATGTTCAGGCAATTCCGTGGCCAGGCTGAACCTCTGACACGTGGCGTGCTGTGTGTGTCAGGAAAACACAGACAAAGCTCCAGGCGTCCTGTCCGCAACAGCAGAAAACCAGAAAACTGGGAGTGACCCACATGTCCTTCGATCATTAAGTCAATAAATAAGATATGTTCACACGTTCGTGCAACGGAACATCAACGAATACGAACGCGTTTCAGGGGCAGGAATCAATGTCAGTGACTGGCAGGAGCGAAATAATACTAAAAACGTCAGCAAGCTTCGGAAATGAATCCACCTCCTATAAAACGAGGCTGTTTTATAAAATTCAAAACCGTGCCAAAGTATGTCCCACATTGTTCTAACTGTAGGAGCAGAGTGAGGACAGAGATTCGGAAGAGCACGGGGGCAAATGCACACGGTGCAGGCACCCTTGGCGCGGCTGACGGGGCGGGAGGCAGTGGGCGTGTCCAGGGGGGCCCTAGAGGTGACGCCGCGTCTTAAACGAGACGAGGTCGCATGGGTGTCAGCACCTTGCTCTGGGCACTCGATATGTTTGGTAAGTGCTCGAAATTCCCGAAAACGAGTTCCAAGGGGTCTGCTCTACGCGGTTACCCCCTTTCCTCGTCAGCGACACCCCTACTTGCCGAGCAAAGGACTGACCAGCACATCTCCCGAAACCCACGCGGACGCCGGCAGTGATCCTCCCCGTCCTGGGGCCGCCGAGAAGGGAGAAGAGGCACTTGTAAAATCAAGACACTTTCCTGACAGCCCGGCCTCCGCACCCCTCCCGGCCCCGAGGTCCTGCTGGGTGACATTCGGTCCTGTCCTGGACTCTGAGACTCTGGGGAGGGGGTGTGGATGGAGGGGCGTCATCTAGGGGGAGATGGGTGGCGGGGGAGGTAGGGAGCAAGGAGGGAAGCTCGTCCGGACGGGATTCGCCAAAGATTCAGATGGAAATTCTCCGTCATTGGCATCCGTGCAAAAATTCATATTCAAGCCTTCCTTGATCTGCCTTTAACTGCAAGCTTTTACCGCACTGGAGAGAGAGAGAGAGAGAGAGAGAGAGAGAGAGAGAGTGAGAGTCCAGCTACATTGTGTTATCTCCTCAGGGCCTCGGGGTAAAATACCTACTTGTTTCGGATTTGCGTTAAAAAGGCAGGTGCTGACGTCCACGTGTGCCACGTGTGAAGGGCACGTGGTCACCAACACGCCTGTCCACAGGGCCCGCGCCACCTTTTGGCATCAGAGATGCCATCTCAGAGCCCCGGTGCCGACCCAGGCGCCCTTCCGGCCCCTCGGGGACGCTGCCTCCGGCTTCGGTCAGGAGGGAGTCTTCTGTTGTGTCCACGGGGACACAGGCTCAGACGTCCGGCGCGTTCCTCCTCCACACTGCCTGCTGGTGTGCAAACACATGCCCCGGTCTGTGGACCGAGAGCATCGCCACACTCACACACACGTATTCAGCACAGGCACGCGTGTGCACCCGCGTTGCAAAACTGCAGCCCGTCTGCCCGGGTCCATCTGTTCACGGGCACAGACCCCCCGAGGGCTCTCGTCCCCTCGGTCCCCAGGCCCCCAGTGTCCTGCCAGGCCTCCGTCCACGCTCCCCGAGGGGCCACGTCACCTCCTGCAGGCCTGTGGGGGGGAACTTTGTGGTTTTCAAGGTTCTGATTCGTTCAGGGAGAAGCTCTCAGTCGGATTGTGGGGTTCCGCTCACATCCCTGTTATGGGTGGAATCGTGTCCCTCAGAGAGATACGCCAGGGGCCGAGGCGAGTGTGGCTGCATTGGGGAAATAGGGTCTTTGCAGGAGTGATGGAGTGAAGCGACGTCACTAGGCTGGACGCTCAGGGAGTACGACTAGGGTCCTTCTGAAATGAGGAAATGCGGGCACACACAGGTGCAGACGAGGGCAGACGCTGGGGACGCCGGGAGCCCCAGGAGCTGGACGAGGCCAGGAGGACCCTCCCTGGAGCCTCCAGAGCGAGCACGGCCCTGCCCCCGCCTCGACTTCAGACTCCGGCTCCAGGACTGAGAGGATGAATTTCTGATGTTTAAGCAGCCCGGCCTGTGGTCATCTGTCACGGCCGCCCCAGGACACGGGGAGTGGGGGAAACCCTTTTCAGGGAGGCGGCCCCCGGGGTCTCAGGGCCAACCCGGCCTCCACCACGTTGGCCCTTCTGGTTATTTCCTCCTTGAGGCAAAAGGGACACTGTCTCTGGTCACAGTGGATACAAAGCTTTTCTCTTTTAAATAAAAGCATCCATAGTTTTAAAAGAAAGTCGGTTTCAAGAAAGTGGCACCAGGAGGGCCTCAGCCCGTGGGTGGTGGGTAGCAGGTCTGCTCAGGCCCCTGGGCCCGTGGCTCACAGGTCAGTGGGCTCCCGTGGGAGAGCACGGGGCCCCGGCAGCGCCCCACACCTCCCTCGGCTAGAAAATGCCCTGTGTGCGCGTCCTGCTCCCATCGAGAGCTCTCGAGGCTGCCCAGGAGGGGACGGGGCGCCGGGCGAGGCCAGCGGGGGACAGAGGCCCGAGGCCCCGCTTTATTGCTCGGAGGCCGTCGGGAGCAGAAGGTCCCTCTGGTTTCCCACCTGCCCTTTGTTCTGGTTGTGCAGGTTTGTCCCGACCTCTGAGGGAAAACATCCGACCATGATCACAAAGGTGGACATAGAGAGAGAACAAGAAAGAGGGACACAGAGACAGAGAGGCAGCACAGGAGGCAGCGGGAACCGGCCCACGTCTGAGGGGCCGGCTCTGTGGGGGAGCCTCAGAGGGGTCCTGAGATGTGCAGGAAGGAGAACGCCCACCTCCTCCAGGAAATCCCAACACAGAAAGTAGCAGGACCCCAGCACCTGAGTCCACACCCACCCGGGAATCGGGTCCCCAGCGTCCTGCCCCCGAGGTGACAGCAGGCACGGCCATGGCTCCAGGGACACCCCCCCCCCCCAGCCAATCTGCTTCCCTCCACTCCTTGGGGACTTGCCCTCCAAGGGGGACGCATCTCAGACCAGCCGTGAGCCGGGCCACAGGGCTCTGCTCAGGGACAGTGGCCTTGTGGCCGTCTCTCTCCCGCCCACGTCCTCAGGCAGCTTTCCGCGTGGCCCTGGGGTCTCAGCAAATTCAGGGCCAGCAGCCCCTCTGTGTTCAGCCAGTCCAACCCCAGGTAAAGCCCCTGCGTCACGACCCCCAACAGACACTGCATCCGTGAGCCCAGGGCCCTCAGGACCCCCTGAGTGACACTCACAATGGTGACTGGCCCTCACCTGTGAGTCTGTGTGGGGCTCCTGGGCCCATCGAGGCAGGACGGGCTGCAGAGGCTCTGTGGGGCTGGACACGGAACGTCCCTGTGTCACAGGAGCAGGTGGCTTCTGCCCCGGTGCCCACACCCCTCCCTCAGCACTGCTGAAACCCTGTGAGGACTGCACAGAGACTGGAGCGTGGGCAGCAGGACGGGAAGGGTGGGGACGCCACACACGGGGGACACGCTGGGGCACCAAGGACAGACAGCCTGATGATGCCACACGTGCGGGATGGCTGACTCCAGCAGGCGCCGCGACCCCCCATCCCACTGCTTCAGCCCTGGGCTGCATGGGGTGCCGCTGGCCGGAGCTCGCCCTGGACAGGGAGGGCCACGGGGAGACCTCTCCCAAATGTCCACCCACCCTGGGGTCACGCAGGCCGCGGCCAGAGGTTACCGGGGTGGGGCATGACCAGCTCTCCACACTCGTGCACGGAGGACCACCCTCTCTGGGGGCACCGCCCTGGTCCAGCGGGCAGCCTGGGGCCTCTCTGCACGCAGGCCGTGGGGACCTCCAAGGAGCCGGGGGACGGACCTACCTCGGCAGACAATAAGCCACAGCTCATGTGTCAAGAGAGCATCCCTGCAGGGGACAGACAACAGGATCACGGAAGCCCTTGTCTGTCCCACCCGAGACAGAGGACGCCCCCGCGCCCGGCCCGGCCGCCCTCCTGCGCAGCCAGGAACCCGTCCCCGTGGCGGCCCTGCACGGTCCGACTTTCGTTCTTCCTAACTCTTCTCCACTGAGCTCAGTTAATTACACACCGAGTTCACACTCCGTCATTCGGATTTGCCCTCACCTCCCGCAGCAGCCCAGTAATTAGACTCTGGCGTTCAGGCACAGCAGAGCGTGACCGGGTCCCTGTGCACCAGCCGCCCGCAGACGGCGGGCGGTGGCCTCGAGGCCTGAGGACCACCGTCCGGCCCGGGCGTCGGGCCCACCGCCACGTTCAAGCCTGGAAAGCATTGTGGAGACAGAGTCCCCCCGCCAATTAATTAGCAATTAAAAACTTTATTTATAAAGGCAGCTGGTGGACGTACATCTTGTTAAAATGCAAAGTGTTATTTCCAGACCAGTTTTCAATAAGAAACAAACAGAAATGCGGGAGACTGACAGTGCACGGTGCGAGAACGTCTTCAAAAACAATTTGCTGAATATTAATGAACTCAAAATGTCATTTCTGGTCCAATTACTGGAAGTAATTAGTTTTTTTTTAATTATGGAGGAAGTGGAATTTTAATAAGGTCAATTTTACAATTACAGTTTAAAAAATACTAATTGTATTGTCATCACATCTGATACAATAAATGACATTAACTTGCTAACATCTGTTGATTTTAATGTAAATAAAGCAAAACTACCACTGGGTTGTGTTTTCTGGGGAGTGACAGGTGCGGGCGGCCCCAGCCCCAGGGTCACGGGGGGCGTAACCTGGAAGGCGTGGGACTTCACTTGCTGAACGGGCTCACCTGTGGCCACGTGGCAAGGGCCTGTTCGTGGCTGGGCTGACGCGCCGTGGACACAGACTTGACAAACACCCGTCCAGATTCGAGCCTCCACCAGCCTGGAGGGACGGTCCAGGACTGGAGGTACGCATCCCGGCTTCCTGTCGGTCACCGAGCACAGGCTGACCGCCCCCCCCCCACCAGACCCCAGCCCGGGGGGAGCCCACGCACTGCCTCCGTCCAGGGCCCTGAATCCTGTCCGTGATTCCCGGGGCCCAGGCGCTGGCCCAGACGGGACCCCCATGCACCCCATGCCCTGGGCCCAGCTGTTGGGACACCGCTGCATTGGGACTGCCCTCCCAGCCCACACCGATCTGCAGACTTGGAGGAAGGCGTGCCCGCCCAGAACCAGCTCCGTCCTGGCCCCCACCCACCCACCCCCGCCCCTGCACGGCCACAGGACGACCCTGAGGGGCCTCGCCTGCGATCCCACGGAGCAGCCCTGAACTGGCTCGTGGCCCTGCCCGTGGTCATCGCGGCCCTGGCCCCCAGCCACCACAACCCCCCCACCCCGCTTCCCCGAGCCCAGCCGAGCACACTCAGGAGGGGCTGGCGGTGACCGCGTGCGGGTGAAGGTCACAAGGCCCCCTCCGGCCGCCGTGTGGAGCTCAGCTCACTGGAAATGGACGGTGGCAAACTGCCAAATGGGGCGGGAAGGCCACGCGTCCTGCCCTCCGCCCCCTTCTCCAACGACCTTCGCAGAGCGGCACACGGGAAACCGTGTTGGAATGAACAACGCCCGAGAGCCCTGGGAGGGGTGGGCGGGCGTCCCCGGGGCTGCAGGCGCTCACACAGGGTCACCCTCTCGTCCACGGCCACACGGACGGTGCGCGAGCAAAGCCGGCCCCTGACCCCGGGCCGTTTCCTCCCCCGTGTGTGGATTGTCCTCTCACAAAAGGATTCCTCTGGGGCTAATAAAATTCAGGATAAAAACTCGCTGCCAGGTACAAGCCTCCCAAGAGCCCCAGCGGCCTTCTGCCCGCAGCCCTGTGCTCCCCGCCCGGAGAGGCCGCTTCCCTGCGAGGGAACAGCTTGCGGTCGTTAAAATGGTTTGTGGGCGTTTGTTACCTCCCCGGAATGTCTCGTTGAATTTTAATCACCCAGATTAAGATCTATTGATATCATTATTGAGATATATAAAAGTTTTATTTAAACATGGACATCCCAGAAGCGAATACTCCTGGGACAGCAGGACGGAGGACGACTTTGCTGCCTCCTACGCGGAGCCCGTGGGCCAAGGACACTCGCTGGAGAGTGAGGGGGACCTTGGAAGCCCCTGTGGGGGGCGCCTGCCAGGGAGGAGGTCCCCGGACGGGCCCCGTGGCTCCCAGCTTCCCAACACACGCCCACACTGGGTCGGCCCTGACCCCCTTTATTCCCGTCTCCCACACCGCGGGCTCGGGAAGAGACAGAGCCAGGAAGATCTGGGGTGTTCACCCCTCCCGCCCACGCCCGCACGCACCCCTCCACCGGGGGCTCCTCACCCCGTGTCCTCACCTGATGCACAGCGGGGGCAGGTGCTGGGAGCAGTGCCCCCATGTGCCGCCTGCTGGGGGGGCCTTAGCCCTTCCCGAAGGCAAACGGGAGGCAGAGGCGGGGAGGGTGACAAGGGACCGTCAGATGACCCACCTCCCATAACCACAAAGACCGTCCGGGAACTCGGCCTCAGCGGGAAAAGCCAAAGCGAGAAGCGTGTGGGGAGACGTTTCGGAAAGATACTATGACTCGGGTTGGGAGGGCGTTAGCCAGGTGACGCTGAGTGTAAAGCACGGGGCAAAGACCAGTAGTGTGAACGCACGACACTTACATTCCCGGTGTGAACGAAGACAATTTGCATGAAGTGAGACAAACCTCAGAGGAAGACAGTTTTCATTTATATCCACACGAAAGGCACAGTAACGCTGACGAAACAAGAAACCCTACAACCGATACGAAAGCACAGCTGGCAGGAAGGGAAGGTTCTCGGAGAGCAGGACGCCAGGCGTGCAGAAGGAGGCTGAAACTCAACGCCAATCGGACTCGGGCTAGAGGTCCCGGCGTGAGGTGCTGCTGACTCAGGTCCTGGCCGCCCGCCCCCCACCTGTCCCCCCGTCCCCCCCCACCACCACCCCGGCTCCAGCCCTGCCTTGGGTGTGACATCGGTGAGTCCTGTACTCTAGGGCTGGAGGCGTGTTTCCCTACGACTCAGCGACTTATTTCAAGGCCAACGTCGTAAAGAAATCCCCGTGTCTATGTCTGAAGAGGGTCATCCAGGAATCTCTATCTCCTCACTGTTTGTAAGGGGAACTCCAAAATAACCCGGCACAGTTATTAACTCCCAGAGAGTCCTTCAGCCGGGGGTCTGAGGCGCAGGAGCGACCTCAGTGTCGCGGGGAGAATTAATCACGTAGTTAAATGGGAGTCCGTATGGATAAACCCCGGACCTTCCTACCGAGTGGAAAACACACATACACTATGAAATTTGTTAAATGCACATAAACGTTCCAGAATGCAAAATATTTTTTAAAATTCTGGCAAGTCCCCAAAGGGGAGATGGAAATTGTTAAATATTGCCTTCAGGACAGTGACTCTCTGGGGGAAAAAGAAGGGAAATCAGGCCACACGGTGCATATTTATTATCTATTTTTGTGCAGCAAATACCTGCAAACCTAGTGCCTGGAAACATCTCGCTTTATTATGTCACGGTTTCTGTGGGGCAGGAGTCTGGGCGCAGCTGGGCCCCCCTCGGGCCGCAGTCCGTCCGTGGCCGGGCTGGGCCGTACCTGGGGGCTCGGCTGTGGGAGGAGCCCCCCCCCCTTTGTCCGTAGGGCCCAGGGCTGGAGCCACCAGATGGGGCCGAAGTGTGACAGCTCTCTGGGGACGGGCTTGTGGGGCGCAGACCCAGGCTCCCCTCCCCTGGCCGCTGGGCCGCCGGCTTCCGCAGGAGCCGTGAGCACAGAGAGGCTGGTTTCCAGGAGGTGGAGGAGGCGGGGCAGACGCCGCACAAGCTGAAACCCTCGAGGCTCGCCCAGCAGTGCTCGGTGCTGGTGTCTGTGTTATTCTATTCCTACCGGCTTTCATCTTTGTTCAATAAACGTTTTCCAAACATTTGCACGCCTTTGGTTAATTCCCAGTGTTCTGAAAGTTGATTGTTTTTTTGCTTTTTCTTTCCTTCCTTCCTTCCTTTCTTTTTTTCTTTTTTTTTCTTTTTTTTTTCCAGTGTTCTCAGTGCTGTTAGGAGTGGATTTTCTGAGGCCACTACTCCACCATCCAGAAGTCTTGCCCTCTGAATTGTCACTCAGACACTAACGGGGAGCCAGCACACCTCCCTGACCCCCCGTAACGTGTGTCCCCTTAGGCACCCAGGGAGGGCGTGGGCCCTAAGTGTGTTACACGCACACATACCCAGGGTGGGGGAGGGATCGATTTTAAGCGATCAGCTCATGCGATTGTGGGACGGGCACATTCACGTTTGAAAGTGTAGGACACACACTATCACGTGGGACGTACGGGGCAGGCGGGCAGCCCAGAAATTCAGGCTGGTTTCTTTGTTGCAGTCCTGAGGACAGACAATTCCTTCTTTGTCCCTGCCTTTAAGCCTTCGACTGATTGGACGAGGCCCACCCACAGTATGGAGGCTAACCTGTGTACACAAAGCTAATTGATTTTAAATGTTATCACATCCACCAAACACCTTCACAGCAACGTCTAGGCTGGTGTCTGACCAAACAGCTGGGCACCGTGGCCACGTTGACACGTAAGTTTACACATTTTCTTACTTGCCTCAAGACTGGAATAAAGTCTGGGCAGGAGGCCTGGATCCAGGCAGGGGAACTGACCGCGACTTCCCTGAGGCTCAGGTCACCGGGCTCGGCTCTGGGCCCTGACCCCGGGACGAGTGGTCTGAGGGCGGCCTTGGTCTCCTGGCCCTTCCTGGGGGCAAAGGACTCTAGAAGTTTCTATTTCTCTGTCTCTTTCCCTGTGGATCAACAACAACACAGGCCACCCTAACTGTCAGCCTGGTAGGACAGAACGGAATCTGTGGAAGCTACACGGGACAGAACAGAAAGCCCTCCCTCTCCACGGAGAAAAGGCAAAGGGAAACCCCGAGGTCCATTCCGTGCTTTTATGGAGCGGGGCGGACAGGGTGAGAGGCCCGGACCGCAGGGAGGAGGCCCTTCCGCTGGCCCCCAGCCCACCCTGCAGAGCGGGCCGGGCAGCCCGAGCGGGTGCCGACGTTGGTTTAAGGAAACCTCCAGGCAGCACCGGCCGGGCAGGCGGCTTGGGAACAGGAGGCGCTGCTCGGCCTGCGTGGGTGGGGGAACATTCGCAAGAGACGAAGGAAGGAAGGTGGGCTCAGAGTCTCTTCACTCGTTTCTTCTGACATCATTTCTGGCCCAAAAACACAAAACCCAGGGGCTCCCTGGACACAGAGGCTCTGCACACACGGACACACTCGGGCACCCTCACACCTGTGCACGCACGCACACACACTCACACACTCACACATGGCAGCCTCTGACGGGAGCCCCCGCCTTGCACGCCCCTTCCTCTCGTCCCCGACGCCGCTTTGCTCCCGGCTCTCGGGGAAGAAGGGCGTCCCCACTGCTTGTGCTGCTGATGATGTCAGTGAGCCTCACGCTACCCCGGACTCGGAGGCCCCCACCTGCTTCAGGAACAGACGGAGCAGAGGCCACGGGCCTCAGAGAACGCCCTCCCCCCTCCCCTCCCCCTGCGAATACCTGCTGTGCGCTTAAAACCCAGGAGGGCAGACCTCAAACTAAGGTTTTCACCACAAAAACGGAAACATAAAGAGGGGTGCAGAAATCTTTTGGGGCGGATAGATTACGTCTGTTACCTTGATCGTGGTGAACATGTGCAACCTTCTGTGCGCTAAGTGTGCCCGGTAAAGCCGAAAAGTGTCCAGAAACCACATGTGGGTGCTGCCACGGCAATGGCACAGGTCTGGGCCCTGGGAAAGCCGTGGGTTCGCGACCGGACTGCCGTTGGGACTGAGCTGCGGCCCCGAGAGCCAGATGCGTCCTGTCCCCCAGCCCCCCAGAATGGGGCCGCTTGGACATGGGGCCCTCGAAGAGCTGATTAAGGCAAAACGAGGTCCTTGGGATGGCCCTGATCCAGTGGGACTGGATCTCCGCGAGAAGCGGAGGTTAGGACACAGTCACACAGAGGGGCGACCACGTGTGTTAACTGTGATGGGCACGCGGTCCCCCACGCACCAGCCCGCAGAGCTGCTGGTGTCAGAGACGCCTTCCCAGAGCCCCCACTGCCCTTGCGTGCGAGGCGGCCGTCCCCGTTTTGGGGAAGAGTGTAAGCCAGCCGGCCACCGCGGCGTTCACGGCGGACCCGGCATCAGACTCACACGCGGGCGACGCCTGCTGAGAGCAGGTCGTCAATTCTGCCCATTTCCCTGGTTTCTGTTTCCCGCTTTCCTGTCACGGGGAAGCACCTACATAACCCCCCGAACGGCCCTCCCTCCGCCCCGATGCCGGAGACCCCGCGCAGCTCTCAAAATGTCAGCCCTCTCGTCCTGATGTGCCGAATAACGTGTAAATGCCAGAAAGTCAGGACATGGATGCACCT
The DNA here is from genome assembly GCF_024362965.1 of Panthera pardus. Lineage (NCBI taxonomy): Eukaryota > Metazoa > Chordata > Mammalia > Carnivora > Felidae > Panthera > Panthera pardus. The sequence continues at coordinate 9,572,597 of NW_026526991.1, forward strand.
CTCGGAGGACTGATCAGGTTTCAGATTTACGTTTCTTTCCACAGACGCGTTTTTCCTTCTCTCCTGACCTGGGGGTTAGAACGCACATGGCAGCGACCGGCGGGACGCACGGCGACAATCCCTCACCGTTTCTCCAGGCCGCGCGCAGTAGGACCAGAGTCAGGAACGAAACGACTCGGGGTGCGTGCGTGTCTAAGTTTAAAGATGGGGGCGTTTGCAATGATTCACCTGCTCTGGGGTCTGTGGCCCCAGGAGACTTGGACACTCGCGTGTGTGCACACAGACGCGCACACGTGCACACGCACAGACACGTGCACATCTGCAGGTCGGCAAGGTGACTGCTGGACCTCGTCGTGTAGGCCCAGACCATTCGGGAACGTTCTGTGGCTGTGGGTTCTGTGCGGCGAACTTACAGGAAAAGTCAGTGAGACGCTGGCCTGGAGGAGACCGTCCCACCTCGGCCCGAAGGAGGGGCCTCCCCGGGGCTGGAGCAGGACGGCCCCACAAAGCCGGAGCCCGTCCACCCGCACAGCGGGGCCCCCCCACCTGGGCCGCACCTGCGGCCACACCGTGCACCGCGCGCTGATGGGCCACTTTGCTGGCACGCAAAGTGCTCAGCGCTGTGCTGAGAAGGCCGCCCTCCCCCGCGCCCCAGCCCACGCTCGCTGCAGCTCTCCCTGCCGGCCCTGACATGGGGGCACCGAGAAGGGGCCCTCAGCTCGGCCACAGCACCCCCGTCCTGCTGTGCTGGGAACACAGGTGGCACTTCGGTCTCTCACAGCCCCGTGGCGCATGTCCGGTCGTGTTGGCACCTGGGGCGAGAGGTCAAGCCTGGCAGGCACCCCCGCTGTGCCCACAGCCAGACCACAGTGTCCTCTGCACGGTGTCCTCGACAGTTGTCCCCTGTGGGGTGTCCCCTGCATGGTGTTCCCTCTGTCCCTGTGGGGCGTCCCTTATGGGGTGTCCTCTGTCTCCTGTGGGGTGTCCCTTGTGGGGTGTCCCCTGTGTGGTGTCCCCTGTCCCCTGTGGGGTGTCCTCTGTCCCCTGTGGGGTGTCCCCTGTGGGGTGTCCTCTGTCCCCTGTGGGGTGTCCCTTGTGGGGTGTCCCCTGTGTGGTGTCCCCTGTCCCCTGTGGGGTGTCCCCTGTGGGGTGTCCTCTGTCCCCTGTGGGGTGTCCCTTGTGGGGTGTCCCCTGTCCCCTGTGGGGTGTCCTCTGTCCCCTGTGGGGTGTCCCCTGTGGGGTGTCCTCTGTGTGGTGTCCCCTGTCCCCTGTGGGGTGTCCTCTGTCCCCTGTGGGATGTCCCTTGTGGGGTGTCCCCTGTGGGGTGTCCTCTGTCCCCTGTGGGGTGTCCTCTGTGGGGTGTCCCCTGTGGGGTGTCCTCTGTCCCCTGTGGGGTGTCCCCTGTGGGGTGTCCTCTGTCCCCTGTGGGGTGTCCCTTGTGGGGTGTCCCTGTGTGGTGTCCCCTGTCCCCTGTGGGGTGTCCCCTGTCCCCTGTGGGGTGTCCCCTGTGGGGTGTCCTCTGTGTGGTGTCCCCTGTCCCCTGTGGGGTGTCCTCTGTCCCCTGTGGGGTGTCCCTTGTGGGGTGTCCCCTGTGGGGTGTCCTCTGTCCCCTGTGGAGTGTCCCTTGTGGGGTGTCCCCTGTGGGGTGTCCTCTGTGGGGTGTCCCCTGTGGGGTGTCCTCTGTCCCCTGTGGGGTGTCCCCTGTGGGGTGCCCTCTGCCCCCTGTGGGGTGTCCTCTGTGGGGTGTCCCCTGTGTGGTGTCCCCTGTGTGGCGCCCTCTGCCCCCTGTGAGTGTCCCCTGCACGATGTCCCCCGCGAGGCACATGCTGACCTGCTTCCTAACTGGGCAGCCCAGGGAGACAGGAAATGCCAGCATCGCGTGAAGATTTTTTTTACCTGACTTTTATGCCCAAACCCTTCAGTGACACGAGGTGCCCACAGGGAAGGAGGCCACGACACGCATCCGAGGACACGTTTTCCAGACGCCTCTGGTGGGTCCAGGAGGTCCCAGCGGCCGACTCCCAGGGCTCACGTCACACAGGCCTGGACGTGCCGGGAACAGACTTGCTCTGCATCTGGACACGAGCATCCAGACTCCCCGCGTCTCGACTCCACATTAAAGAGGACGGTGGGCGAAGGCTGTGGCACCATGGCCGGCAGTGACCGGTCTCTCTGAGGGCACGGGCCCCTCCGGTGACGTCCTCGTGCCACGGGCTGGACCGTGTCTGGGGCACGTGGCCCCACCGTCCTTGCTGGGGGCGTGTGTGTCCAGAGCCACAGAGTCGAGGGGCACCCAGGGTCGGGAGGAGGCCCAGCCCCCCGCTACACTAGACAAACTGCCCACGGAAGACAACGCTGCTTTCCGGTAACTTCCCCGAGGACCCGGTAGGAACTCGTTAGGAAAACGTGAGTCAGCAGGGAGCTGAGAACGGTCCGCGGATAAGGGGTGAGCCGCCCGCCCCACGCGGATAATCCGGAGAACTCCCTGTGGAGGTCGCTCTGGCTCTTACGTGGCCTCCGCTCCCCCGTGGACACGACTCTCCTTTGCTCTAAAAAAGGCGTTCTGTATTAACGCCCTGTGAATAGCCTGCCGTCGTGTTACCGCCGCGGGCAGAGCCCTCGAGGTCAGAGCCAGGCGCTGCTCCAGGATGGGGCTCGACTCCGAGGGAACAAACGTGCCACCTTCACCCAGAACCCGCCTGCGCCCAACGCCAGGCCGGTGGCGACGGGTCTCAACCCCGCATCAGCGGTGCCGAACGTGCGCCCGCCGACGCCACGGGCTCCTCCCGGCCACACTCACACGTGCGCCCGCAGCCCACGGTCGCTGTTGCAACAAGCCAGCTCTTTGGGTTCGGTGTCTTCTGTGTCCTCCCTGTCCACGTTTATCCGTCACGAGGGCCGGTTGCCACCGGCAGAGTCCGACCGGGCCCAGGTCAGCCCAAGGGGTATCGTGTGGGCTCAGAGCAGATCACGGCAGCAGCAGGGCTGGCCTCGGGCCGTCTGGGGGGCAGACGTTCACCCACCTGTGGCAGGCGCCCCTGGGTCCCCACTTCCTCCCAGCGGCACCGGGGCTGCCGGCATCGGCCACGGCCACCTGCTCGCTCACTGCGACACGGACCATACCCACACGCTTTTCTCGATATCGGGGACATTATGAGACCGCATTCTGCTGCGCCCAGATCTCCGGCAGTATCTTAATTCACCCACGTGCGGACGCCCTGCTCCCTGAACTGAGGTCGGGCACAGCTGGCCCATCCCCAGAAGGGTCGCAGCACGGCCTCGGGACCCCACCTGCTCGCCACTGCCTTGCCCTGCTAACCCTGAGTGGAGGCTTGCCCGTTCAAGGACAGGGGCCGGTGGGGGCGGGGGACACGGCCTGGCAGCCCCCAGGTGGGGACCCCCCAGGGAGGCCCGCAGGCGGGAGGTGGGGGTGAACGTCTGCCGGCCCTGGGGGCTCAGGGTCGTTACGGGAGGCGAGGGGCTCCTGCTGGGGTGTCCGGGGAGTCTCCCATCACACTCGGGGGAAGTGAAGAACTCCAGGAACCCCGAAACGGCAGGTCAGGACAGGTAGAGCAAGGGCAACGCAGGTTAATTTTCACACGATCGTCTCTGCTCGCAAACAAACCACAGAAACCAGAGGAAAGGAAAACAGCCTAGAAACCTATGGCTGATCCCCTAGTTACGCAGTAAAAACAGATTTTCTCAGCCGAGAAGGTCGACGCAGCCAGAGGCAGGTGGCTGAGGACGCCGTGCCCGTGGCCCCGGTGACAGCGGCAGGCGTGACCCTCATGACCGAGAAGCCGTGCACCAGAGACCGGCCTCTGGCCACACGCGGCGCCCCACTGGCCACGGAGCCCGGCCGCACATGTTCAGGCGCCCCCCGTGAAGCAGGGCGATGGGGGCAGGGACATGGCAGGGGGGGCCTCCAGTGCTGCTTTAGGGCCGAGTCCCCGCAGCATCTCGGAAATAAGACGTTCGAGCCGACTCCGCAGATCCCCTGGACCCCAAGGGAAGCGGGACGGGAAGGTCTAAGGCACGGCCGTAACTTAAGACAGTTTCCAAATCCCCTCACAGACAAAACACGGGAAATTCTCTAAATCTTCAAGGATAGTTTTCCCTGGACGGTGACTCCTGCCTCCCCTGCCCATATTTTTTGTTCAGTTTAGAATTTTATTTAATAAGCATTTTTAACGGTTCTAATTTAAAAATTACTTAGTCAGAAATGTTTATCTCTAGTGACAGGCCATAAATCAGTGTCATTTTATAATTAAACGTCATCAGGCGTGACTATGTGGGCGCCTCTCGCCCATCACGGGAAGGACAGAAGCACGCCTGAGACAGCGGTCAGACCTTGACACAGCTGGCCACGACGTCCACCCACAGACCACGGCCACAGAGCCTCCACGAGGGTGAATACGACGAAAACCTATCTAATTCCATGGCGATAAAGCTTCTGGTAAGAGCGCATTGTAAAAGCAAATGGAGGTCAGGGACCCACCTGGGGACCCACGGCCACGGCCACGGCCGGGAGAGCCCCCTGCCGTCCACGGCTTACAGCCGACCCAGAGCTTCCCAGACACGACGGCGGACAGAGATGCCGTGGGTTCCTACCCGGATATTAAAATTGGACGGACGTGCCCATAGACCGGCCGCCATGGTAGACATTGTCCAGCGGAGGGAGCGCGAAACAGACCTCGGGGACGGAGAGAAAGCCCTAGGTCACAGCTGGAATCGCGCTCCAGGAGAAACGCAAGTCTGATCGACACGGCTTTTTGACGGGCCAATCACCTCGCAAACTGACAATGAAGCCAATGAGTTCAAGGGGCCGATGCGGGTGACCGGCTCACTGCCAGCAGGGATCGGAAGGCAGGAGTGGAGGTCACGGAAGGCCACCGGCAGGCGGGGCCTGACGCTGGGTCCCCGGTGCCCAGGGACCCGGCGGTGATGCAGGGAGGCCCGGACGAGCCGGGAGGACGGTGCCCTCCCCCCAGCACGGCCTCGTGGGGCTCAGCACATCACACCAGGCAGCCCGGGGGCGAGGTACCCGCCCCCCAGGACTGACTGCCCCCGAGCCCCAGGCTGGCCCTCGGTGCCCACCGAAGCCGGTCACTGGTCCCGGCCCCGCTCAGCTTCGTGCAGGTGTTGGAGGGTGGACCTAGTTGGTGGAGACTCGTGGCGCTCCTCTCCCTCCCCGTCAGCAGCTTCCGCAGCCTGTGCTTGGCTTCGGACCATGGACCACAGACCACGGCTCCAACCAGCGGGAGGTACCGTCTCCGGGTCCCGGAGGCTGGACGTGCGGGATCCAGGAGCGGGCGGGCTGGTCCCTCCTGAGGCCTCCTCCTTGGCGTGTGGATGCCGTCCCTCCCGTGTCCTCACCTGTCCTCACCTGTGTGTGGGAACCCCAGGGTCTCTTCCTAAGAGGACACGGGTCCTGTCGGTTAGGGCCCGCCCCCCGACCTCTGTCACCTTAATTACCTCTTCAAGCCCCCTCTGGGGAGGAGGAGTCCCGCTGAGGACAGCCGGAACCTGCCTCCGGGGTCCGCAGAGGAACCCAATCCCGGCGCACGCGTGCGAGGGCGGTCAGGCCGCCTGAGGTGACGCTCGGAAACGGACGAGAGCTGGGCTGCACCCCGAAACCCCCAGGAGCCTGGACGCCTCTTCGCACCCTGGCTGGCAGTTTCCACCCTCGCGTTCCCAGAGGAGAGCCGTGCTTGGCGTGGATCCCGCTCCCGACTGGTGTTGAAGGAGCACAGACAGGGCGCCTGGGGGGGGGGGGGGGGGCGGTCCTCCAGATCCCGCAGCCGCCGCGAGGGCTCCTCTCTGCAGCTCCCCGAACGCCCCTTCTCTGTCTGGCTGCTCACGGCCGCGGAACGGGAGCGTTTGCTGTTCACTTTCCTTTCCAACCTGCTGTCAGTTTTATCCCGTCCTGGTGGTAAAATACGCGATCGCTAAATGAAGCCTGCGGAAAGCCCTGCCCAAACCAGACACGAGGGGGGAGACCTCTGGGTTTGCAGCGAGTCAGACGCAAAGGGAGCCAACGTTCCTTCCCCTTCCCCCTGCGGGTCCTGACCTGCGAGGTCTGGGCGCCCGCGCACAGGCACGGCACTGGGTCTGCTCAGCACGAAGGGCGCGTGTCTCACCGTGGAGGGGGCCCTGGGGATGTAACGTCCTCTCTGTGGGTCTCCTTTCCCGCCTGGGCAATGGGATTATGCACACGCCTGTCCTGAGCCGCTCAAGGTCGTCCAGGTCACGGGCTCACGGAGGCCTTTTAGGGGGTGCCCGGGGAGGGGCCGGCGAGGCAGGCAGGGGGCAGACGTGGAGGAGAGGCAGCTGGTGGGGGGCAGCCCTGCGTTTTCCCCCAGCAGGCTCGGCCAGGGAGCCCTCTCCCTGCAGGTCACCTGGCAGAGCAGCAGGTATGGGAGGGAGAGCGAGAGCTGCCCAGAGTCTCCACGGCATCTGCGACTGCTTCCGACAGGTGTGCTGCCCTCCAGGGTCTGGGGGGTGGGTGTAGCCACCTGCCCGTCCGCATCCACCCCTCCCCCGTGCCCTGCACCGTCCAGGTGAGCCGGGAGCTCAGGCCCCACCTCAGCCTGGAGGGGGATTATGGCTGCCATTGCTCCGGCCATCACATCCAGGTGCAGCAGCACCCAGAGATTGAGGAGGGGCCGCCTATTCTCAAACGGTCTCCGGGAAGGGAGATCGTCCAGAATCCCTGGGGTCTGTGTCCTCCCTGCGGTCAGTGTCCCTCGTGCGCCGTTGGTCAGAGTGGGGCACGTGCCCACCTGTGCCAGCCCCGGTGAGAGGAAATCGGGCCCCATGCTGTGGCGGCAGGGGGAGGGGTTTGGCTCCCCCCGACACGGCCAGGTCCCGTGGGAAGAGGCCTGGTGGACACTCAGTGGGAGGGTAGGCGTCGTACCCTCCACGAGCCTCTGTTCAATCACTCGTGGTCAAAACCAGGCCTCAGGCTTAGGCGATGTGCCCAAGGCAGAAGGCAAGGTCTGCGGGGACAGTCAGGATCTCACGGCCGTTGCGCTCTCCCAAATTAATGCCGCACATAGCCGAGAGAGAAAAGTTCTCGTTTTCCTACGAAAATCCCCACTTAGCTTCAAGAGTTGTAAATTTTAATTTAATCTGACAGCCCCTGCCGTCTCCGGCTCGAAGGAGGCCCCCGGGCACCAGCCTGCCTTCCAGCATTATCCGTGATTGACACAGGCCTAATTGTCTCCCAAATCACATTCGTACGACGGGGTAGGTGCCATCTGCGGAGTGGAGGCCGGTGTACTTGGGGCTCTCGTCTGTGCACGTGGAGGCTTAGCGGCAAGACAGACGCAGCTACGGATCTGAAACGCGGTCACTACAGAAGGCGACCTTCGCACAGGCAAGAAAGCGGATTTAAAGAATGCAACGTGCAACATTTATGTGACAATTCTGGGGGCCGTGAACTTTGCGGTGCGTTGTGGCAAGTTTCACACACAAGCATCACATCAGCTGCAGAGCAACAAAGAAACGACACCGAAGAGAACGAAACGAGTCCGTGTCCATGTCCGTGTCCGTGTCCGAGTCCGTGTCCGTGTCCGAGTCCGTGTCCGAGTCCGTGTCCGTGTCCGAGTCCGTGTCCGTGTCCGTGTCCGTGTCCGTGTCCGAGTCCGTGTCCGTGTCCGAGTCCGAGTCCGTGTCCGAGTCCGTGTCCGAGTCCGTGTCCGAGTCCGTGTCCGTGTCCGAGTCCGTGTCCGTGTCCGTGTCCGAGTCCGTGTCCGTGTCCGTGTCCGTGTCCGAGTCCGTGTCCGAGTCCGTGTCCGTGTCCGTGTCCGTGTCCGTGTCCATGTCCGTGTCCGTGTCAGCACCTGCACACCTATGGTCACGGCAGCACCTCCCACAAGAGCTCGAAGGTGGAAACACACACGTGTCCATCAGCTGACAGACGATAAACAGAACGTGTCCGCCCACGCGGCGGGACGTCACTCGGCCGCGAGAAGGAACAAAACACTGGCTCGCGCTACAACGTGGATGAGCCGTGACAACGTGGCGCTCTGTGGGAGAGGCCGGACTCTACGGGCCTCGGTGTGTGTTGGTCCGTTCACGGGAAATGTACGTGGATTCGTGTCTCTGGAGCCGAGACAGGGGCCCCCGCCTCGGAGGAGCCGGGGTGAACAGCCCAAGCGCACGCGGTTTCTTTCAGGGTGATGACCACGCTCTAAAATCGACAGTGCGGGGGCGCCTGGGTGGCTCAGTCAGTTGGGCGTCCGGCTTCGACTCAGGTCATGATCTCGCGGTCCCTGAGTTCGAGCCCCGCATCGGGCTCTGTGCTGACAGCTCAGAGCCCGGAGCCTGTTTCGGATTCCGTGTCTCCCTCTCTCTCCGCCCCTGCCCCGCTCATGCTCTGTCTCTCCCTGTCTCAAAAATAAATAAAACGTTAAAAAATTTTTTTTTAAATAAATAAATAAAAAATAAATAAAATCGACAGTGTGCTGTCTGCACATCTCTGTGAACAAACTGAAAACCACCGACTCACGCTTTACGTGGGCGAACAGTGCGGTGTGTGAACCGAATGTACCTCGATAAAGCTGTTACGGAAACCACCACGGGAGGACGTGCCTGGAGGAGAGGATCACGCGTCCACGGCGCTCCCTGTGCGCCCCTTGGCTCCCCAGGCCGTCTCCCGGACGGCTGGTGGCGCCACGTCCGGATGCCCTGGCAACCGTCTCCAGGGTCGGCGACCCCGGGCCGCATGGCCTCTGCCACGTGTGCCCTGCTGGTCTTTCCACTGGACCCTCCCACGGTCCCCACGAGGGCCAGGCTCCTGTCCTTGGACAGACAGACACGGGTGCTCCCTGCTGGCATTTCAGTGGCCTCTACCGTGGAAGACATGGAAAGGCCCAGGACGGGACAGTCTGGGAGCGATGCTGACCGCGGGGTCCGCTCCACGTTCCAGACGACGTGCCTCTGCTGCTGGGAACTGTGGAGCGGCCGCTGCACCGTGGATGCCCCAGGGACCCCACATCCCAGCCCGCCCACGTGCACGGGCTTGTGTCGCTCACCGTGGGTGTGGGCGGGCCTGCGACCTCCTCCACGACAGAGCACAGAGCGTCATGGTCACGTGGTCACCCACACAGTAACGTCCTCGTCCTACCCGGAACTGGAGGCCCCATCCCTCACACACGTGCTCCCCTCGTCTGGGCTTAGGACAGAGGGGTCGTGCTGGGGGACCCTCACGTCAGGAGAAGTGGCCTCTAGGACCCACGGGTGGCCTCGGGCCAACAGCCAGAAGGAACCGGCCACGCCTGAGATGAGGCCACGGCCAGCCGACACCGTGCTTGCACCACGTGAGACCCTGGGCAGAGGCCTCCGCCATGCCAGGCTCCCAGCCCCCGCCCCGAGACAGAGCACAACGTCAGCCCCGGACGCTGGGGGTTTCTTCAACAGCAGCTGCCAATCGATCACACTTGGGTTCAAATCCCAGCTTCTCTGACCCCCAAATCAGCTCTGGCACATCCCCTTCCCCTTGCCTCTGGCCCCTCCTTCGCTCTGGGTTCAAGCGCGTGTCCCCTCCTAAGTGACGGAGTGATTTGAGTATTTGGTTTGCTGCCCACACCACCCCCCCCGCTAGTCTCTGAGCTGCATGAATTTTCCCCCCTTTGACACCGACATGACCCGAGCATCCAGCGCCAGGCGTGGGGACCCCGACACCGTTTTTGGAGGGCCCATCGGCCCTGGGCTGGCCTTCCCCGAGCCTGAGCACAGCCGTGTCCCCTGCCCTCTGTAAAGTTCCGGGAGGTGGGAGCTCCCCCCCGCGGCCCTGGCACTGCAGAGATGGGGGTCCGAGGAGAATTCTCCCAAGGGGGGTGCGGGGTTGTCCCCAGGACACGGAGGCCGCAGCACCACACTGCCCAGCGCCAGGGACGCACGCGAGGGGCTCAGGCCTGGTAGGGAGGCCTCTCCCGGAGCACTGCCCCAGCAGCGTGAGGACAAGAAAACCCCAGGGAGACATCATGAAACAGAAAAGCAGACAGACGTGGCTTTCCTAAGATAAAAACAAAACTGGTCATTTTCGCCTCTCACAAACCAGTTCATTTCTCTCTGAAATAAGAAAAATAGGAAATTATTAAGTTTCAAAGGTACCTTTCATTTTAGATGCATATTATAAGTTCCTTTTGGATTTTCACCGTGTCAAGGGGAAAAGCTCCCACCATTAATAGTTACGGTCCGTGCAGTTCGTGGACCAGAGGGGAGGCCGAAGCGGGTGCTTCCTGCTGGCAGCCAGCTCCCCGCGACCCGAGGGCACAGTTTTGTGCAGACACCTGGCCCTGCCCCACCCCACCCCGCCCCCCACCGGCTCTCCCAGCAGACAGCCGGGGCCCATTCAGGTGGACGGGCCTGGGGCCAAGGTCCTGCTGGGGCAGGGTCTGCGGACAGCCAGTGCCTGGCGAGCCCAGGGAGCGGGGACAGTGGCCTCAGTGTCGGCCACTGGATTGCAGAAGGGCGGCCCCCCCCCGCCCCCTTGTGGGCTGAACTGTGTCCCTGAGATCCGTGTGTCAAAGCCCTGAACGCAGGACCACAGGATGTGACTGGACTGAAAAACAGGGCCGTTGCAGGCAGAATGACTAAGATGGGGTCACACGAGTGGTGTCGTATAGAAAGGGAGAACTTGGACGGGTGCCCGGGGAGAACACGCAGGGCGGGTGAGGGCAGGACGGGGGTCGCCCCAACCTGCAGACATGGTGCTCCCGAACGTCCAGCCTCCAGGTCACAAGAGGATGGGTTTCTGTGGTTCGGGCCACCCCGTCTGTGCCACTTTGTGGGGGTGGTCCAGGAAGCAGACACGGGCTCATCCGTGGCCACCGCAATGGGCATCCAGTGCTGACACCGCCCCAGCCCCCAGCCCATGCTCTGCAAAAGCACAACGTTGCCCAGGTCAGCAGCCCCCCCGGCAGAGCTGGCGGCCCCAGCCTGACCCCTCGGGCGTTCTTCGGGGTCGGCACCCTGACCTCATCACGAATGCCTTCTGGGTTTTGCTGTGGGGTCTCTTTCAGGTGAGCGGAGCAGCCGGACCCATCAGGAGCCCCAGGGCCCACGTGTGGCCGTCAACCTGGACAAGCGCCCAGCACAGCCCCTCCACCCGCGGGAGGCTCAGCCCCACCATGCACCGCGGCACCTGCCTCCCAGGCTGCCTCCGACCCAAATCCTTGGCCAAGTTCACACGTTTTAAGTCCTTTTTCTGCCTTGTGCACTGGCTCGGATTCCGGCAGAATGTTGAACAGAAGTGGTAAAAGCAGAAATCCCAGCTTTATCCCCAGCTTAGAGGGAACGAGGTCAGTTTTCACATTCACTGAGATATGGGCTGGAGGTTTCTCACAGATGCCCCTTATTGGGTTTAGAAAATTCCCTCCTCTTTCCACATCTGCCGAGGTCATTGGGCTTTTTCTGCTTCGTGTCGTTACATGGGGACGGACACCGGTTGCTTCTGAATGTTCAAGGAAGCTCCCCTCCTGGACACACCCCGGTGGTCACAGCCTAACACCGCGTGTCGCGGGCGTCTGGTCTACTGTAGGAAGCATTTCTGCACCTGTGCTCACAGGAGATTCTGGGCTCTGCTGTGCTGCCTCGTTAATGCTTCTTGCATTTTTTTTCTGTTCACACTGGCCTCTGAATGAGTTGGACACAGTCCCTTCATTTTCTTGAAGGGTTTATACACATTTGACATTATTCGTTCCTTAAACATTTGATAGAACTCTCCAGCAAAAACATCTGGGATTAGATTTTTCATAGTGGGTACCTTTTTTAATGTTAATTTCTTTATTTTGAGAGAGAGAGAGAGAGAGAGAGAATAAGCAGGGGAGGGGCAGAGAGAGAGGGAGAGAGAACCCCAAGCAGGCTCCGCACCATCAGCACAGAACCCGATGCAGGACTCTATCTCACGAACCACGAGATCGTGACCTGAGCCGAAATCAAGAGTCAGACACAACCGACTGAGCCACTCAGGCACCCCTGTGGGTACAATTTTTTATTTCTTGGATTTTTACAAGTTCAATCTCTTTCATTGATATAGGACTATTTGAATGTTCTATTTTCTAGAACAGACGAATGAAACCAGGAGCTGGTTCTTTGAAAAACTTAACAAAATTGATAAACCTCTAGCCAGACTTACCAAAGAGAAAAGATAAAGGACCCAAATAAATCAAATGACAAATGAGAGAGAGGAGAGTTCACAAGCAACGCCACAGATATACAAGCAATTATAAGAGAGTGATATGAAAACCTTTACGCCAACAAATTGGACGACCTGGCATAAATGGATAAGTCCCTAGAAACATATAAACTACCAAAACTCACACAGGAAGATACAGAAAACTTGAACAGACAGATAGCCAGCAAAGAAATGGAATCAGTAACCAAGACTCTCCCAACGAACAAAGGTCCAGGGGCAGATGGCCTCACGGGCCAATTCTACCAAACACATGAAGAAGAGTTAAAGCCCATTCCTCTCAAAAGTTTCCAAAAAATAGAAAAGGAAGGAAAACTTCCAAATTTATCCTATGAAGCCAGCATTACCTTGATTCCAAAATCAGAAAAAGACTTCACTGAAAGAGAGAATTATAGTCCAATTTCCCTGATGAACACGGATGCAAAAATTCTCAACAAGATACCGGCAAAGCAAATCCAACAGTACATTAACAGTCCACGATCGAGTGGGATTTATTCCTGGGCTGCGGGGCTGGTTCAATCTCCCCAAATCAACCAGCGTGATATACCACATCGATAAAAGAAAGAATAAGAACCATATGATCATTTTAATAGATGCGGAAAAAACATTTGACAAAGTACAACGCCCGTTCTTAATAAAAACCCTCAACAAAGCAGGTTTAGGGGGAACTTACCTCAATATAATAAAGGCCACATATGAAAAACTCACAGCTGACATCCATTATTTTCCATAACGGTGAAAAACTGAAAGCTTTTCCTCTACGGTCATGAACGAGACAGGGATGTACACTCTCACCACATAGTACTGAAAGTCCTAGCCTCGGCAGTCGGACAACGAAAAGAAATAAAAGGCATCCAAATCGGCCAGGAAGAAGTCAAACTTTCACTATTTGCAGATGACATGATACCATGTATAGAAAACCCAAGGGGCGCCTGGCTGGCTCAGTCGGTAGAGTGTGTGACTCTTGATCTCAAGGTTGTGAGTTCTAGCCCCATACTGGGGGTAGAGATGACTAAAAAATTAAGTTAAATTACATTAAATTACAAAATATGTTTTAAAAGAAAGAAAACTCAAAAAACTCCACCCAAAAATTGCCAGGACTGATGTACAAATCAGTAAAGTCGCAGGATACAAAATCAACATATAGAAATCTGTTGCATTTCTATACGCCAATAATTAATCAGGAGAAAGAGAAATCAAGGAATTGATCCCAGTTACAACTGCACCAAAAACCATACAATACCTAGGATGAAACCTAACCAAACAGGTGAAAGATCTCTACTCTGAAAACTATAAAAGACTTATGAGAGATCTTGGAGAGGACACAAAGAAACGGAAAGACGTTCCATACTCATAGGTTGGAAGAACAAATACCCAAAGCAATCGACACATTTACTACAATCCCTTTCAAAATACCACCAGCAATCTTACAGAGCTAGAATAAAAAAATCCTAAAACTTGTATGGAATCACAAAAGACCCTGAATAGCCAAAGTAACCCTGAAAAAGAAAGGCAAAGCCAGAGGGGCGCCTGGGTGGCTCAGTCAGTTAAGCATCCGACTCTTGGTTTCAGTTCAGGTCAAGGTCTCACGGTTCGTGGGTTCGAACCCCGTGTCTGGCTTGTTCTGACAGTGTGGAGCCTGCTTGGGATTCTCTCTCTCTCCCTCTCTCTCTCTCTCTCTCTCTCTGTCCTTCTCCGTGCTCTCTCTTGCTCTCTATCTCTCTGTCTCAAAATAAATAAATAAACTTTAAAAAAAAGAAAAGAAAAGCTGGGGGAATCACAATTCCAGACTTTCAGTTATATTACAAAGCTGTAATCATCAAGACAGTATGGTACTGGCACAAAAACAGATACTCAGATCAATGGAACAGAATAGAGAACCCAGAGGCGGACCTACAACTATGCGGTTAACTTATCTTTGACAAAGCAGGAAAGAATATCCAATGGGAAAAAGATAGTCTCTTCAACAAATGATGTTGGAAGAACTGGAAAGAAACATGCAGAAGAATGAACCTGGACCACTTTCTTACGCCAGACACAAAAATAAACTCAAAATGGAGGAAAGATCCAAATGTGAGACCGGAAACCATAAAAATCTCAGAGGAGAGCACAGGCAGTAATTTCTTCGACATCGGACGTGATAACTTCTTTCTAGACATGTCTCCTGAGGCGAAGGAAATAAAAGCAAAAATAAGCTATTGGGACCACACCAAAATAAAAAGCTTCTGCACGGCAAAGGAAACAATCAGCAAAACAAAAGGCAACTGGAGGAACAGGAGAAGGTATTTACAAATGACATGTCAGATAAAGGGTTAGTATCCAAAATCTACAAAGAACTTATAGAACTCAACACCCAAAAAAACCAAATAATCCAATTGAAAAATGGGCAGAGAGCATGCACAGACGTTTCTCCAAAGGAGACACACAGACACATGAAAAGACGCTCAGCATCACTCAGCATCAGGGGAATACAAATCAAAAGCACAATGAGATGCCACCTCCCACCTGTCAGAACGGCTACGTCAACAACGCAAGAAACAGCAGGTGTTGGCAAAGATGTGGAGAGAGGGGAACCCTCTGGCACTCTTGGTGGGAACGCAAACTGGTGCAGCCGCTCTGGGAAACAGTGTGGAGTTTCCTCAAGAAGTTCAAAATAGAACCACCCTATGACCCAGCAATTACACCACTTGGTATTTACTCGAAGAACACAAAAATACTAATTAAAAGGATACCTGCATGCCAACGTTTACAGCAGCATCACGTACAAGAGCCAGATTACGGGAACAGTCCAAGTGTCTACTGATGGGCGAATGGATCCACCTCCTGGTGGTACCTACACGACAGAATATTGCTCATTCATAAAAGGGCGTGAACTCTCGCCGTTTGCAATTCCATGGCTGGAGCTAGAGAGGATAATACTGAGCGAAATCAGTCAGTCAGAGAAAGACGAATACCGTACGATCTCGCTCATGTGTGGAATTTAAGAAATAAAACAAGTGAGCCAAGGGGAAGAGAGAGAGGGAGGCCAACCGAGAAACAGACTCTTCACTATAGAGAGGAAACTGGTGGTTAACAGAGGAGAGTTGGGTGGGGGGATGGGGAAAACAGGCGACGGGGATTACGGAGGGCACTCGTGATGACCGCCGGGCGTTGTATGAAGGGTTGGGTCACTATATGTGGAACTAACACTACGCCATAGGTCAACTAAGCTGGAATTTAAATAAAAACGTGTTACAGTGTAAATTTTCTGTTGTTTTTTTTTTCCTGTAAGAAGGTCAGCTTGGTTGAAGCAGAGCCAGCGGGAGTAAGGTCAGCACCCGGTGACATCAGCAGGGGACCCAGGAGACACCAGCAAGGCCAGGGGTCTGCAAGGGAAACTCTCGTGTCAGGATGAAAGTAACATTTGACGTACTTTGAAATTTCTTAATTTAGATAACACCAAGTTCGGGGACAGAACAATTTGCAGTTGCTGAAGATGCCTACCTTGATGTTAATTCTCCATTTACAACTTAAGTCGGGAGACGTGAATTGAAGGGCTATAGCATGATTAGCTCCTGGGTGACACCTTGATCTGTGATATTTCAGCCGGAGCAGAAATGCTATTGCCGCATTATAAAGTCTTTAAAAATAGTGTTTCTCATAGATGTACTTGACAGGAGCTACAAAATTTGTGTGAGCACAATTATGCTCTCAGAGGCTGCTGGGGAGGGCATTTCACAGTCAGGAGGCAATTATTTTCTGTTGCTGCTTTGACTTCTCTTTAAATAAATGTTTACGAAGCCCATAAAGCCAGTTCCCATGCAAATGCTCACGCTTTTAAGCTGCAGAAGCTCTTCCATAAAAACCAGGATACAGGCAGTGGAGCCAGGTCACCGCTGGGCCAGGACAAGGAGCCCCGACCCAGCGTCAGGCGCTTACCCCGCCTGCTGTCGGCATCCAGTGGTGCCATCGGCGGTGCTCCCGTGCTCAGGAGAGCCAGACGTCTGGGGAACGATGCGTCCGTGACGCGGAAGTGAGTGTTCAAAGGCGTGACCCGGGCCCAGCGCAGGGAACTAAATGCCTTCTCCCCATGTGTAAGAGCCGAAAATGACTTTGGTTTGATCAGAGGTGGAATTTGACGTTTGTTGGGTCTCAGTGTGGAATGAGGAGTCCATTACTGTATTCGTCGTGAGATGTGCTTGTGTCTCCCTTCCGTGGCTCCTACAGGTGTCCGGTTTCCTCAAGGAGATCGTCTGTGTCTTGCCGCCCAAGATGTACACTCCAGGTACTATTGCCAGCATTATATCATCACGCCCATCGGCACCGTCATCATCATCCCCATCATCAACCAGCATCGTCACCATCATTATCACGATCACCCCGTCGTCATCATCACTGTCTCACCACCATCGTGTGCATCACCATCTATGGCATTTATAGTAACAGTGGCTCATCTTGGAGATCTCGCTAGGTTCTTTCTCACATGACACCTTCCAACCCGCACATAGACGTGGTGATGACGGTGAGAATGAGGAACCTGTATTCAGTAGGCTGAGACATAAAGATTTTGCCAGGATAAGTCCCTCCAACCTGGGGGTCCTTGGAAGCTAAAATTTGAACAAAAGCAAGTCTGCCTTCTGCCGGTCTTTCTCTCAGTTAAAGCACACACCATTACGCAGACCGCCCACTCATTCATTCACCAAACACTGGCCGAGGTAAGCGCCAGGGACTATCTAACCACCCTTCGCCTCATGACTCAGCCCATAGCAGCCAGGAGCTCCCACAGCAAAAAGTTCACAGTGCAGGCGTCTTAAAGCCCAGCTCCCGACCTCATCGTCCCAAGCCAAAAACAGGGACATGTGGGGACTCTGGGACCTGGCCGTTTTCTGGAAGGGTTCAGTCCAGCACACAGGGCCGATGAACCCCCGTCTATGCACACCCTCCCTTGGCTCCAAAGCAGCTGCTATGTGAGGCCCCCCGCCCCCAGGGTGGGGGTCCCTGTAGCCTTGTGAGGGCCCCTCCATCTGGCGTGTCTTCGACTCAACCCCGCAGACTTACAGAGCCCCCTGAGAGCAGTGTGCACGCCAGGCTGTGCCAGAGACAGAGGGGAATGTTAAGTCCCGGCCTGAGGGATTTTGGAATTTGGTTGATGAAACGAGACATCCCTGCATGAAAACCTAAAGACCTCAAGGGAACACGTGACAGAGGCCACAGTCGGGCCATGGAATACCGCCAGGTGGCAGTGGTCCCGCACCCACTGCTGCGTAAGCTCCCCTCTACGTGCCACCCCGATGCCGGAGACCACAGCCCCACCTTCCTCAACCACAGCCTCCCCTTTGCCCGTGACCCCGGCACGGGTCACGCTCCGCACTCCCTTCCTTCCAAAGCTCCACGGATCGCGACTCTCAGCGCCAGGCTGCATGTGAACACAGGGCCACGAGCACATGGCCCGCGGGAGGCCGGCTGGACACCATGCGCCCCAGGCCCCGTCTCCCGGCATCCTCGTGGGGCCAGGGGGCCAGCTGCAGGTGAGGCGTGTGGGCAGTGACTGCGGGGCCAGCTGTCAACATGGAGGAAGCAAGATGTGGACACACGTGGGCGGGCAGACCCCCTGGGCAGCCCCCCCCACCCCCATCGGCTGGCCTTCTGCCGGCAAGAAGACAGCACTCTGCGTTGCTGTGCCGCTTCTGGGGAGCCTGCACCCCACTCCGGACCAGGCTCACCCCCCACGACCCCACTCTGCTTAGCTCCGGGTTGGCGGGCTCTCTCTCCTGGTCGCCCCCTGACGGAGCCCGAGGGAGGTCTTCCTCCTCAGCCTGGGTGCCCAGGACCAGCCTGGCAGAGATGAGCCCCGGTGCGCCTCCAGGCTGGTCCCCGGGCCCTTCCCTGTTGGCAGACCCCCCTGGATGGGTGTTTCCGGGAGACACTGGCGGGTCCTCAGAGCTGTGGTCTCACCTCCACGGCCTCCGAAAGAGGACCGGGGGACAGGACACGCCGAAGCGCCCACACCGCCATCAGACACAGCCCGGAGCCTGGCGTGTTTGGGTGCTGGCTCTGAGAAGGGCCTTGTCACCCGCAGGGCACGTGCCTGGCCAGGGGCACGTGGGGGTTCTGGGGAGCCCTGTCCCCCTGCACCCCTCACGTCCTCTGGCCCTCACGGGGATGCAGTCAGCAGACACATCGGGGCCATGGCACAGGGAGCACAGTGAGGCCGGGGGGCCTCCCTGGGGGACGCTGGGGGGCGGGGGGGGAGCCGCAGCCACCGCTCCGTTGCCCTGTGTCCCCTGTGGTCAGCCTTGCGTCTGGGGCCCACCGTCGCCAGAGGCTCCCCAGGTCGGCCAAGGCCAAGCCGGAGGCCGGGGGCCCAGAGGCCCGACTGACAGTCCCAGAGTGCAGGCTGTGGGTGACGGGCGGACCCCTCCCAGAGTCTGCTCCGAGCTTCTCAGGGGGCTGGGGGTTCCTGGATGGGAGAGGTTCGGGGTGGGAAGAAGAGGAAGGTCAAGCAGGCAGGGTCTCATTCCCCACGGCTCTCCCCTCAGTCTACTCCAGCAGACACTTAGTAGGCACCCACTGTGTACACCCCCCCGAGTTACTGAAGATCGTTCCCCATGGCTCTCCCCTCAGTGTACTCCAGCAGACACTTAGTAGGCACCCACTGTGTACACCCCCCCCAGGTACTGAAGATCGTTCCCCACGGCTCTCCCCTCAGTGTACTCCAGCAGACACTTAGTAGGCACCCACTGTGTACACCCCCCCCAGGTACTGAAGATCGTTCCCCACGGCTCTCCCCTCAGTGTACTCCAGCAGACACTTATTAGGCACCCACTGTGTACACCCCCCCAGGTACTGAAGATCGTTCCCCACGGTTCTCCCCTCAGTCTACTCCAGCAGACACTTAGTAGGCACCCACTGTGTACACCCCCCCAGGTACTGAAGATCGTTCCCCACGGCTCTCCCCTCAGTCTACTCCAGCAGACACTTATTAGGCACCCTCAGTCTACTCCAACAGACACTTATTAGGCACCCACTGTGTACACCCCCCCCCAGGTACTGAAGATCGTTCCCCATGGCTCTCCCTTCAGTGTACTCCGGCAGACACTTATTAGGCACCCTCAGTCTACTCCAGCAGACACTTATCAGGCACCCACTGTGTACACCCCCCCCCAGGTACTACAGACCCAGAGCTGCAGGGCAGATTCCGGAATCAGAACAGAGATGCCACCTGGTCTTGGACGGGCGGGTGCAGCCGCCCCCGGGAGGGAGCAGGGTGAAGGAGGGGCGGGCCGTGTCCTCCAGAGCAGAGTCCCCGGGGGTGGGGACCCGGGCCAGCGGATAATCACCGGGCTCACAGGCTGGGATGTCTCTCTCCTGGGACCTCCAGTCTCCAAGAGCCTCCCAAGGCCCTTCAAGGTGTACGTGGCCAGTGTGAGCTGATAAATGTGTTTCTTCCTTAAATTGTATGAACTACATTCCCCTTTGATTTAAACACTAAGAAATTATTTAAAATTTCAATAAAACAAAAAGGCTTCTGAGGTCAGAAAGGAGGCATGTGGGGCTAATAAAGTAGAACGTGAGGGGGCAGGACGTCAGGGACACTGGCTTGGAGGGGACGCTGGGCTCAGAGGGGACACCAGGACTTCCAGTTTGGTGCAGATGGAGAGGACACCAGGGCCACCGGGCTCCGCGTGGGCAGGAATGCGCGTAAGCACTAGAAACTGACCCTCCGGGCTCTGGTGGGGCCTGGGGGCGGGGCCGTGGGCGGGGCCTGGGGCGGGGCGGGCCGTGGGCGGGGCGCCCCAGCCAACAAGGAAGGTGGAGTCTGCCTAGTCCCCCTGGTGCATCTGCTGAGACTCAGGACCCCGTGCAGAGACGGGCCTACATGAGGCCAGGGAACTGCGGGGAGTCTCCAGTGCTATACAGACTCCGCTTCCCAGCGCTTGGTCTCAGCTCTTGGTCTCCAGCTTGGTCCCAGTGCTTGGTCCCAGCACTTGGTCCCCAGCTTGGTCCCAGTGCTTGGTCCCGGCGCTTGGTCTCCAGCTTGGTCCCAGCGCTTGGTCCCCAGCTTGGTCCCAGTGCTGTCTGTGAACCAGAGGCTCCCATGGCCACTACCGGCCCTCGCTGGGGCTTTACCCCGAGCATGGACGCAGCCTGTGGCCCCAAAGGGCTGAGCAGCACGGCACAGAGGCCCCGTTTCTCATGGGACCAGAGACTCATGATCACATCGGTCTCTCGGTCCTGCTACGTACGTTCCCCAAGCGCCTGGCCCACCTTGCTGCACATCAGGCTACGGCCTGGTCCACATCACCCTGGGGGGCTCTCTGTGAGGGGCAGCAGCACCCGTAAGGACCCTTCTTCCCATCACCCAGTCCTTGGCAGTGCAGAGTGGTCCCAGGGCATTCAGCCTTGTCAGGCCAGCAGACTCCTGGCCCACATCACAGTGCCTACTCAGGACCCAGCACCCAGCACCTGGCACCCAGCACCCAGGACCCGGCACCCAGAACCCAGCACCCAGCACCCTGCACCCAGAACCGAGCATCCAGCACCCAGGACCTGACACCCAGAACCCAGCACCCAGCACCCAGGACCCGACACCCAGAACCCAGCACCCAGCACCCAGGACCCGACACCCAGAACCCAGCACCCAGCACCCAGGACCCAACACCCGGAACCCAGCACCCAGCACCCAGGACCCGACACCCAGAACCCAGCACCCAGCACCCAGAACCGAGCACCCAGAGCCCAGGACCTGGCACCCGGAACCCAGCACCCAGCACCCAGCACAGGCCCTTCACCACATCCACAGATGGCAGGTAACATGATGCCCTGTGGGCTATACAGCCAGGCCTGCTGAATGGAGGGGCAGACCAGCACAGACTCTCAAGAAACACGGCTCTTCTCAAGGAACTCACCACCGGGCATCCCTGACCTTCCCAGAGCCGTCCGGGCGGTATCTTCTTGGTGCAGAGCTGCGGGGGCCTCACGTCACTTCTCTGCAGACGGGACGGCCCTGGCGTGGTTCGGTGCACTCACGTGTGCGCACACACCCTTCTACCCAATTCTCACGATCACTGCACAGCGGCAGTGTCTCTGAGTCCGGGCCGTCGGGTCACCGAGGGAGGCGGAACGGGCCGGACGCACACAGGAGCCCTGTTTTCTCCCGAAGAGACACGGAGTCTGCTCTGTCTCGTGTTCCGTCCGGAGAAGCGGTGGGACTGAGACACGCGGCGGGTCCACATCCAGGCGGGGGCAGCGCCCGGCCTGGGGCAGAACGGGAGGGGACGCTCCTGTGGCAGCGGCAGGAAGAGCCCGTGTCCCTGCGGAGGCCTGAGTGGAGCTGAGCCGAGCAGGGCAGGGGACACAGCCCGGACGGCCGTCCACCTGACTCGTGCGGGGGCTCGGGGGGCGGGGGGCCGACGGGTGTCCGATCCCAGCCACCTTCGTGAAACTCCAGTAAGGAGGAGACGCCGACATTAAAAACAACTTTGGAAGGAAGGCGCCAAGAGCACTAAATCCAAGAGGTCTGGCTGGTCCAGCCCTCCCACCTGCGGCTGCAGCCCCGCCCGTTTCCAGGTGGGGTTCCAGGCGACCCAGCAGAACAGAGGCCACCACTTCCCACTCACGTGCTGCCTTTCCTCCACCCGACTCGCTCCTCCCCGCCGGCCCACCTGCCTGCAGCCCAGATTCGTCCCACGAAGCGAAGTGAGCCTGAGGAAATCACAGCTGAGTGTCGCAGGCCCTTGGAATCTCACTCTCACTAAGTGTAAAATTCGCCATCATATCTTCGCAGCTCATCTCGTAATGACAAAGATAATGACGATTTTAAAATACATCATTTGAAGTCGTTAACCGGTTCAAGCAGACGCGAGGAGACCAACGGCCAGAGCGAGCGTTATTTTCACAGACAGAGCCCGCCTTGTTCTCAGCTGCCGTCGGCACAGGAGACGTGGCTGGAGTTGCACGCCCACCGCGGGGTCTGGGGCTACCCCTCCGGGTCCCCTCGGAGCGTCTGTGCCTCGAGGGGCGCGGGAGCCCCGGGACCGTGGACGGGGCTCAGGTTGCGGGTGGGCGGCAGAGCCACGTGCAGCCACGGACCCGGGGAGCGGCGATGCCCCGCGAGGCCCCTCTTCTGCGGCTCCTGGACCAGGAAACAAGGCGGAGTGACCTTGACGGGGGCACAGGGTGGCCACCTGCGTCGCACACATCCCAAGCGCGGGGCACTCGGCCAGGACGCTCCGTGCGCACGCGGGCTCCAGCCGGCAGGCGCCAGATCGCGCCGCGGCCCGGGATTGACAGGGAGCCACAGACCCCGGAGATTTATTAAACATCCAAAGGTAATTTTCCATTAACATTTCCTATTTTGGCATCTTAAAGAGAGTGAAAGTTGATTTCGGTTCAACATCCTGTGGGGAAATTAGTTCATTTTGCTAAAGTATCTTAATAATTACAGTGACATCAAGGTTAATTGCTTAATCTGGATTGCCACGGTGCAGGCCGCCAAATTCCCCATGCAATCTGTGCTATAATTAGTGCCAGGGCGTCCATATTTAGAAGCTGTTTTCACGGGAACCGCGGAGTCCGGCAAGGTGATCGGTGGGTGGTCCCGGAGGACGCCGGGGACAGGTGTCCCCCCCAGGGTCCCTGAGGCCGTGTGGCCCAGAGCACGCCGGCTGGACCGGGCTGCCTGGGGGACAACAGGAAGTGAGCGCCCCCCACATCCTCCTCGGCCACAGATCCTGCGAACACCGCCCGCCGTGACCACAACCGGGGCCGCTTGCGACGACAAAGCCCTCGAGAGTCCGCCAAGATCATCCCAGCGTCCACAGCAGCAGGAGGTGCACTAGACAAGCTCACCGACGCCAGACAAAGGGGGGTCCCTGCGGGCACGGACCCCCAACCCCACACAGAGGCGCCCCACCAGCGTCCCGCGGGTGCGCAGCTGGATGGGGCGGACGGCACCTGCCTCCCTCGGCCCCGAGACACGTTTACCCCATTCCCTCGGCTGACCTCCGCGTGCTCACGGCTCCAGCTGGCACATCGCAAAGTTGGCACATCATGAAGGGAGAGAGGATGTGACCTTCCCAGATACACCAACTTCCCATCCCAGGTCAACTGGTCACGTCCTAGTTCAAACCAACTGGGGGGGGGGGGAGGGGCGGTGCACGCGGCCGGTCCCCCACTTCCTCCCCAGGGAGCAGGTGCAGGAGGTCCCCGAGGGCGCCCAGGGGCTTCTCACACCACATCTGGTGGCAACACCACCCCCGCCACGCCCACGCACACCAGCTGCGAGCCTTGTCTCCACCACTGGCAGAACAGTCGCCCCCGGGCCATCTGGGGCTCCCACTGCCCCCGGGTCCCCGGGTCCTGCCTGAGGAGTGAAGCCTGACACTCACACAGACTCCCACCCCAAACCCAGATGCTGCTCACCATGTGTCTGCAGCCCTAAATCGTTGGCTTTTGGATTGGAAGGTCTATGAAGTCCATCTAAATTGATTGACGGGCCTGTGCTCCCCTCTGCCCTCCAGGCCACGTGTGCCCGAGAGGCCAGTCTGCACCCACTGCGTCCTGTGACCACACCGCCGGTCCGTTGCCATTTTCCAGCCCGCGTTCTGCTGCCGGGAGCACCCTCGCTCGCGGTGCAGACGGGCAAGTCTCTCCAGGTGGGTCCTCAGTCTTACCAGACGGTCCCACGGGTTTCCCAGCGTGGCTGTACCACATCGGTTCCTGGTGACCCAGCCCCGGCCAGGCTGCCGGGGGTAAGACAAAAAATCACCCTTGGTGGTCTGCCTCCTCACCTCCGATAACGCGGGAGTGGGGGCCTTCTTACCTTGTTCTCCACCCACGAAAAGCAGCCCCTTTCTAAACTCAGAAACTGACACAGGTTTTTTTTTGCCATATTGTCCTTTGGGCCACCAGGATAGCTGTCTTTTTCCTACGAACTTTTAGATCTTAATATATTTTGGAGAATGTGGTGATTTCTCTCTGAACATAGCCAACATGACTTCCTCCCCCCCCATGACCATCAGGCCACCGCTGTGTCGAGAGACGGAGTCCGTGCACCCCCTCAAACCAGAGCTGCCTGTCGCCTCTGTGACCAATGGACCATGGTGGCAACCGGAGGTCGGACAGCCCTCACTTTTGCTCACGGAGCCCTGAACCCCCAACAGATGGCTCCAGGCCAGCCCCCCTCCCACTGTAAGCACATTGGAAACCGGAGCCAGAACCGGCCGGTTGAACCCAACAAACTCACAGAACCACGGGGACGATAATAATGGCCCTTTTAAGCCACCAAGATCCGGGTGCTTCCTTCCGCGGTAATATGCAACCCAAACGCTAAGCTTCTGCTGGGGACACATGTGGCAGATACCCTCACTAGGTTTTGAGTAGAATGCTATGTTCCTGGAGCTGCCTTTTGATGAAGCACGTTTCTCACAACTGAAGGAGTTGGTTTTATCAGTGTTTTCCCTTATTGGTTACTTGTGTTGTTTGTGTTTTATTTGAAAAATTCATCACCACCTCAGAGACATAAAGATACTCGTATAGGTTCAATGGTTTTTTTTTTTTTAATTTTAATTTTTATCATCCTGGGTTTCACAGTTACTCCTGGAGTTTACTTGGTGTATGGTGTGAGGCAGGGATCCAGCTGGATTTCTTTCCCCTTGTAAACAATCCAGTACATCAGGAACATTGACGGAGTAGGGGTCTCTCTCCTCTGCCGTCACAGTGAAATGGGAGACCCTCTCTTCTGTCTCATGCTTGCTTTCGCACTTCTGGCTCTTTTGTGTTCAGCGCTTTCTTCTTATTTCTTGCCTTATTTCGATTGAACGAATATTTTTCCCCATCGCGTTCTTTTCCATGCTTTGATTTGAACTCACATACTTTCTTTCTACTTTTTGACGAGTGATTCTATGAACGTCAACATGCACACCCAGTGGAATTTTATTTTACATCCTCGTCATATTCCCGAACAAAGCCGGATCTAGGAAGGGTGTGATTCAGATCACCATCTTACTGACATAATTTTATTTTTGTTCAGTATTTAGGTCTATCCCTTTTTCAAGTTCTGTGGATCAGACGTTATTTTATTGTGATATATGACGAGTTTGTTTGCAGTTTACTTTGTTAACGTCCTCTTCTTGCATCCAAGACTTTTCTCCCAATGCTGATTTTCTCCTTCCTAAGTATATTCTTCGAGAACTGCCTTTGGGGAGGGTTTAATTTTACCTGGAGAGTCACATGCATGCCCTGAAGTGGGAACACCTTTGGACCATCACTGGGGGGGCAGCAGTATTATAGAGATCCCTGCCATCCCTCTTTCAAATCACAGGACCCTCTCTCCCCAGAGCTCACCAATATTAGGATTTTACCCTGAAAAGTAGCTTTCCCTGTTTCACACCTCATGTAAGTGGAATCATGCAGTATGTAGATTTTGTGTCTACACTCGTAAGACCCAAATTAATTGAGATTTAGTATTAAAAACTAATTTGCTGCATGAATATGTAAAAACTGACGTATCCATTGTACCATTGACGGGCATGGGGCTACATCCAGTTTGTGTCTATGACAAATAATGTGGGTGACAACAGATGAGCTTGGTGCTCTTCTGTTGGGTGTATGCGTGGGCTGGAACCACTAGACCACACACAGGTGTGTCTACACCTGCTGTCCAGGTTATTGTACCCATTAACCCTCCCGCCAGCAGGTGTAAGAGTTCCAGTTGCTCCTAATGCTCACCAACGTTTCCTACTGTCATTCCTTTTAAAATTTTGAGCTTCTGGCAGGGATGTACATATCGCATGTGATTTTAGTTGTGGACCCGGATGACATATGGGACTGAGTGCCTCCTCTATGTTGTTTACCACTTTACAGGTATACCAGCTTGTTTGAGATCCCTGCCCATGCCTTGGCACTAGTTTACTATTAGGTAGACTTGTTTTTTTCTTATTAATTTGAAAAAGTTCTTTGACTCTTCTGGAAACTAGTCCTATGTTACTTTTACACATTACACACATCATCTCCTACTTTGTGACCTTGTCCGTCGCCTTCTCAAAGGTGTCTTTCCTTGAACTGAGGTTCCTAACCTTATTGAAGACCAATTCATCCACTGTTTACTTTATGTTTAGAGTTTTTTGTGTTTAAGAAATCTTGGCTTGCCCCAGATTTATGAAGCTATTTGCCTATTTTATATCCTAAAATCTATATTGATTTACCATTCACAAAGTGATTTCTGTATATGCTGTAAAATAGAGTCAAAATACAAATGTTTTCCACTGGGACAAATATGGATCAGGACATTCATTTCATCCGGTGTCATTTACCCAGAATGCCTGCCTTTTCTCCAGAGTCATCTGGTGCCCCTTCCTTGTATTCATAAATCAAGTGTCCGCATGTGTTCATCTACTTCTGGGCACTTCACTGTGTTCAATACTCGTTATCCCTCTTTTGATGGCTACAACTTTATAATAAGGGTTGATATCTCATAACCTCCAACTTTGTTCTTAATCTTCAAAACTCTCCATATTCTTAGTCATTTGCATTTCAGATAACTTCTATAATCAATTACATGGGGCGCCTGGGTGGCTCAGTCGGTTAAGCGTCCGTCCGACTTTGGCTCAGGTCATGATCTCGCGGTCTGTGAGTTCGAGCCCCGCGTCGGGCTCTGTGCTGACAGCTCAGAGCCCGGAGCCTGCTGCGGATTCTGTGTCTCTGTCTCTCTCTGCCCCTCCCCCACTTGTGCTCTGTCTCTATCAAAAATACATAAAATGTAAAAAAAAAATTATAATCAATTACTAATTGCCACAAAAATATTGCAGTGGAATTTTAAGTGGAATTGTTTTGAATCTAAGATCGGTCTGTCTGTAGACTGACAGACAGACTTACAGTGCTCAATCTTTCAGCCTCTTGCGATAATATTTTGTGGTGTTTATTGTAAGGATCTTGCACATATTTCCTATTATTCACTTGAGGTTTTAGGGCATGATTGCAAGTAGTATCACTTCTAGAATTTCGTTTTCCCAGTTCTGTTGCTGACATAGAAAAATATAATTAATTCTTCACTATTGACCTTGCATCTAACAAACTTACTAAATTCCCTTATTAGAGATGGTTTTAGATTTTCTGTACAAAGTCCTACTGTCTGCTGGTAACGATGGTTTCGTTCCTTCTTCCCATTCCTTGTCCTTTCAGGCGCCCACATTTTATCCATGTACTTTATTCAATCATTCATTTGGCCAAATTCTTCACTCAGACTTGGTATCGTCAGGGTTTTCTTTTCAACCATCCCCGTAGTGTGCAATGGTAGGTATTAAGAAATCTGCATTTCCCTAATGGAGTGTCTTTTCTGGTGCTTATTTACCATCATGTATCTTCTCGGGTGAAGTTTCTGCTCAAATCTTTTGTTTTCTTAATGCCGAGTTTGGAACATCCATTAATAAGCTGTGAATGCGAGCTCTTCCTCAGACACGTGAGCTCCACACGATTTTCCAGGGGTGGCTTCTCAAGAGAAGAAGCTCTTAATCTTGACGAAGTTCGACGTATCTTTTTCTCTTTCACGGATCGTACTTTTGGTGTCATATCTAAGAAATACTTGCCTACCCCTAGGTCACAAAAATCGTCCGCTCTGTTTTAATCAGTTTTATAATTTAAGGTTTTACATTTAGGATATGGGGCGGGGTGGGTGGGGGGGTGCCTGGGTGGCTCAGTCGGTTAAGCCTCTGGCTTTGGCTCGGGTCAGATCTCACAGTTTGCGAGTTCGAGCTCCCTGTTGGGCTCTGTGCTGGGCCTGCTTCGGATTCTGTGTCTCCCTCTCCCCCTCCCCTGCTCGTGCTCCGTCTGTCTCTCAAAAATAAATAAACATTGAAAAAATTTACATTTAGGGTATGAGCCACTGGGCTGGTGTTTGCACACAGTGCAAGCATGGGTCACGGTTCATTGTTCTGCATATGGACGTTGAATATTATCAGCATCACTTGCCAAAAAAATTAGCCTTTTTCCATGGAACTGCCATTGCACCTTCATGAATAATCAATTGGCCATATGCGTTTGGGTCTATAAATAGGCTCTGCTCAAGTCAGCTGACCCACCGACACCACCGCATTTATTGTTGTGGTTTTCACGTAAACCCCGAAAACAAATGACTTAATTCTCCCTGCATTATTTTTCTTCCTCAAAACTGTTTTGGCGGCCTTGGGTCTCTTGTCTTTCCCTCTTTGAGAATCAACCTGTTGGTTTCTATACTAACAGGATCTGGATTGTGACTGCATGAGTACAGAGGGGAGTGTCCGGAGACGACAGCCTGGCGAGGTTGGGGGTCCCACCTCAACAGCACACTGTGCCTCTTGGCCTATTCCTTTCACCCGTTTTTTCATCCGTATTTGGTAGTTTTCGTCTTAAGCTTCTGCATGTGTTTTGTTCGATATATCTGCAGCCAACTCTCTTTCAGGCTGTCGTAATTAGTAGCATATTGCTAAAACTTTTATTTCCAATTATGTGTTGCTGATACATAGAAATACATGTGGTTTGGGTACACTGGCCTTTATTCTGCAATCTTGCTTAATTCACTTACTCGTCTGGGGCCACCGTGTCTGAGATGAGGTCCAGCTGTAAGAGGACAAGCCTGGGGACCTGAGGCACAGCGTGCTGAGTGTGGCTCACAACACCGTGTCCTCGAAAGCTGCTGAGATGTTCCCACCACAACAAAACGTGATAATTACACGAGGGGACGGAGGCTACAGCTGCCCCCGTTGGGGTCATCACTTCACGTATGTGGGAATCACATCACGTGGGGCATCTCAACCTACGTGATGTTATGCATCGGCTACATCCAACAAAGGCGGGGGGAGGGGTGCGACCCTCATACACCCTCCCCCACCCGTGTGGACGGAAGAATGCTCAGTGGCTCTGTCACCCAGCAAATAGGATTTAAGTCCCAAAGCTTAGCATCTGGGGCCGCCGTCACCTGACTCAACCTGCGGTCCCCGTTCCTGCTCCTGCCTCCTGACCCTGGCCTTTATCCCATCACATGGGCATTGCTGCCTCCAGAGGCCGGGCCCCTCGTCCACGGGCTCCCTCCGCCGTATCCACCCCCACTCGGTGCCTCAGCATGTGGCCACCTTCTTTATGAAATTTTCCTGGGTCTGAAAACTGTATTAGTAAGTTGTTAGTAAATTAGAGGAAACACTTATTTCAAGGATGCAGTTTACCAATATTTTATACGTTTGATATAAACATTAGCATCAAAACTTCAGGCTTTTCTCTCTGTCGACTACAATTAAGTTTTTCCGCTACGTCTGTCATCCCTCAGCCCCGTTTTGGGGTGAAATCCTCCAGACTCTTACACTGGCAAGTCCTTCCTTTTACTGGGGACACCGGGAGGTGCGTCTCACCACCCAGTGACTTGTTTGTGCAACGGGTTTATTTTCAGCGCTTTTTTTTAAATTTTTTTTAATGTTTATTTATTTATTTTAGAGAGAGAGGGAGACAGATAGGAGCGGGGGAGGGGCAGAGAGAGAGGGGGCGGGCACAGAATCCGAAGACAGGCTCCAGGCCCCGAGCCGTCGGCACAGAGCCCGACGCGGGGCTCGAACTCACGGACCGTGAGATCACGGCCTGAGCCGAAGTCGGACGCTCAACCGACTGGGCCACTCAGGTGCCCCTATTTTCAGTGTTTTTAATCAGTTCTTTTTCATCTCTACCTACGGACAGACAGACATCTGCGTCGTTTCCCAACAGCCCTACTATTCTTGTTTCTGGAGGGAGTGCAGCCCCGGAGCATTGGCCCTGTTTCTGTTCCTTCTGGGCGTCTCCCCCACGCATGTTGCAATCAGGCTTGCAGGGGCCCGTCTTCCTCCAGCCCTGCTCCGACCTCCCGTCTGCAGGTCCCGGGCAGCTTCCGGCGCAGACCTAGGGAAGCAGACGCCGTAGACGAGGGGCAGGTGTCCCCCTTTCCAGGCGGATTTGCTTCAGCCGGGCCAGCTTTGGCCCCTCACCCCTGCAGGGTGCCCGTTCTGCTGAAAACCCGCCTCGGCCGTTTGTCTGCTGAGCTCTTCCCAGCACCCTCGGGTCTCGCGTTCTCCAGCACCGCGGAGCATTGGCAGCGGACAAATCTCGAGCAAGCGTGGATCTGGCACCTTCTTCCACACAAGCAAGTCGTCAGTGAAGATATCAAATGGCGACGTCCCAGAGCCGTTTCAAAGTTGCGAGCGACACACGGAAACAGGTGGCCCTGGAGGACGACATGGCAGGTGGGGACGAGAGGGGGAGGGGTAGCGGGCAGCACCCAGTAGGGCAGGAAACCGAAGTCCCGTGCTTCTCCCATCAGAACAAACCTGGAAGGAGTAAACGCTCCGGTTCAGAGAGAAACACCAACAGACAACGCGGCCCGGCCCCACGCCGGTCGGGAGGCAGCTCGTGCCTGGGCCACTCGGCCTTCTCCGTGTCCTCTCTGCCTCGGTTTCCACATCTGAGGACCAGGAACCCTAGAACACGTTCTGGATGTAGTTATTAAAATGTTGCAGAGCGGCGCAGCTGGCGGGCGTCCAAGCCGTGAGTGTGGCCGGCAGGGAGCACTTGCGGCAGCGTTATCCACGCCGGGAGCGTAACCACCTTGGGCTGCAGGAGGCGGCGGCCTCGCGGGGACAGCGAGCGTGGTGTGAGTGATATGCACGGAAGCGTGGCGCGTGGGAAGAGACGGTCCTTGCCGTGGCCCCGGAGACGGAGCAGGAGCCCCGGCACCTGCGCGGTCTGTGCGCCAGGAACCGCACGGGGAACCCACAGATGGGCGTGTGGAGTCCACGGGGGCGAGAGCAGACCCGCCCGGCCCCGGCCGGGAGCGAGCCAGGGACAGCGACCAGAATGAGGGTGACCCAGCGGGTGGACTCAGCAGAAGGTCAGCGGCAGGAGCCCAGAGGACCGCCCGCTTCAGACTCGGGGGCATCACCTGTATCCACCAACGAGAACAGTGATGAACGCCTCCAAGTCCGAACCGCGTGGCAGCCTTCTCGGGATACAGTCGAGTGACGTGAATGACGGCACTGCTCCCCGAAGGCGTTTACAACGTAGGGATGCCAGTGCAGCACCGCCCAAAGCGGGTTCCCCAGAGCACCCCCCGGCACCCGTCCGCGAGAGGAGACAGGGACTAAATGGCACAGTAGTTGCTTTCTTGGGGGACGTAGACCCCAATTCCGGCCCCGGTGCTGACCTTCACCGGCTGGGGGACCAGCTGGCGAGTCTCTGGTCTGACCTTGGGGCGATCGCGGGGCAGCCTTGCGGAACGAAGCGAATTAGGTGAGCCTGTCCTGCACCCGCTGCCCGGCGCTGCCCGTGGCCAGGACTGTTCGTGAGCGGGCATCCCGGGAGGGAGGGCGTCACCCTCGGGGTGCACGCTGCACACAGACGGGATGTCCCTCGCGTCCCAGAGCCGGGCCGTGATGTCCCCTGTCCTCAGAGGAGGCCGGAGGGCCCCCGAGACCCCACGTGGCCGCGTGGACACCCGTCACTGACCACGGGTGGGCCCTTCTCACCAACACTGCCCGCCGCCCAGCCTGACCTAAGCGAAGACGAGGACGCTCGGGGGCCCTTCTTGCTGACATGCCGAGGCCCGCCCGCACCGAGTCCCCCGAGGAGCTGTATTAGCAAAACACTGTCCGACAGAAAAGTGAAAGCAACCAGTTATTGTAAGAAGAATAATTAATCGGGTGCCAAATGTAAGCACCGAGAGTTTTGAATAAATGTGGAGACACAGTTATGAGAGCAAAATATTATCATTTGCCCAACATAATTATTTTCTTGGAAACAGCCAATGATTAATAAGGCACATTATAAGTACGCTTTTGTGCACCAAATCTCATCTCTCCAGCCTAATTAACATGCCGGGGGATTGCCCTTTTGGTGCATAAAGACATTTAAAATATATATTTCATGAAATCCGAGTTATTTGTCATAGCCTCCAAGAGGAAAAAATAAAATATGAAGAATGCCACAGTCATTTAAATACTTTATTACACAACTGTATTCAAATAAATTAGTTCCTCTGGTTCTGCAGGCACATCGAGGCAAGACTCCCGCGGGAGGCGAAAACACGCTCCCCGCGGATCCCAGCACCTGCTCCCTCCTGACCTCACAGGCACGGGATGCAGACGGCCGGCTCCTCCCACGGCCGGCGCAGACCCCGGGACCCACACGGCCACCCGCGGACCACCCGGAGCCCGTCACTCTTCACAGGTGAGGAAACTAAGGCAGAGCCGGGTGGCATCACCTCCACGCAGAGAGCAGCAGGGGACCGTGCGGCAAAAACCCAAACGACACATCTCTCATGCAGATAAACCAGGAGATGAGAGACGAGTTTGACAGCACGAAAAGACTGGGGATTTTGGGACACATCTCAGTTTTTAATTGTTAAACTGCTGCCTTATAAAATTACTATTTAGATGTAATTGACAGTCTACATTGTGTCAGTTTCAGGCGCACAACGCAACGATTCGATATTTGCATACACCCCGAAATCTTGTTAGTGAATCTCGTTAGCACCCGTCACCACAGTTACAGGGTTTTCTTCTTGTGATGGGGACTCATAAGACCTACTCTCTTAGCAGCTTCCAAACACGCAACAGCACGCGTGGTCACATGGTGTGCAGCACGCACGTTATCGGCTATGGTCCCGTGTTGTATGCTGCACACGACCTAGTTACTTCCAGCCAGGTGTACCTCTGACCCCGGCACCCGCCTCACCGCCCCAAGCCCTCCCCTCTGGGGACCACCAATCTGTCTTCTGCATCTGTGAGCTTGGCTTTGGGGGTTTTGTTTTTAGGTTCCACATGTAAGTGAGATCATACAGTGTTTATCGGTCCCTGTCTGACTTATTTCACTGAGCACAATGTCCTCAGCAGGCGTCCACATCATCACAAATGGCAAGATTTCATTCTTTTTTATGACTGAATAATATTCCATGATAGATAGATAGACACATACGTACATACATGTAGACAGACAGATAGATGATAGATACAGACAGATAGACAATAGATAGATGATAGACAGATATAGACAGATAGATGATAGATAAAAGATAGAGATAGATAAATATAGACAGACAGATAGATGATAGACAGGCAGACAGATGATAGACAAATAAACAGACAGGTAGATGACGATGATGATGACAGGTAGATAGATAGATAGATAGATAGATACTGATAGATGATAGACAGATATAGACAGACATAGATGATAGACAGACAGATGATAGGTAGATGATGATGATGATGATAGATACAGGCAGACAGATGATAGACAAATAGACAGGTAGATGACGATGATGATGACAGGTAGACAGATAGATAGATAGATAGATAGATAGATAGATAGATACTGATAGATGATAGACAGATATAGACAGACATAGATGATAGACAGACAGATGATAGGTAGATGATGATGATGATGATAGATACAGACAGACAGATAATAGACAGGCAGACAGATGATAGACAAATAGACAGGTAGATGACGATGATGATGACAGGTAGACAGATAGATAGATAGATAGATAGATAGATACTGATAGATGATAGACAGATATAGACAGACATAGATGATAGACAGACAGATGATAGGTAGATGATGATGATGATGATAGATACAGGCAGACAGATGATAGACAAATAGACAGGTAGATGACGATGATGATGACAGGTAGACAGATAGATAGATAGATAGATAGATAGATACTGATAGATGATAGACAGATATAGACAGACATAGATGATAGACAGACAGATGATAGGTAGATGATGATGATGATGATAGATACAGACAGACAGATAATAGACAGGCAGACAGATGATAGACAAATAGACAGGTAGATGACGATGATGATGACAGGTAGACAGATAGATAGATAGATAGATAGATAGATACTGATAGATGATAGACAGATATAGACAGACATAGATGATAGACAGACAGATGATAGGTAGATGATGATGATGATGATAGATACAGGCAGACAGATGATAGACAAATAGACAGGTAGATGACGATGATGATGACAGGTAGACAGATAGATAGATAGATAGATAGATAGATAGATAGATAGATACTGACAGATGATAGATATAGACAGACATAGACGATAGACAGATGACAGACAGGTAGATGATGATGATGATAGATACAGACAGACAGATGATAGAGAGACAGATTAATGATAGAGACAGACAGATGATAGACGACAGACGGATAGAGGACAGATAGATGGAGATGTGGCATACATACTCCACATCTTCGAGGACCCACCGGTCGACGGACACGCGGGCTGCTTCCACAGCTGAAGTTACTGAAGGTAACGCTGCCGTGAACACAAGGGCTACGGTTGGTGATCTCACGTTCGTCAGGTAAACACCCAGGGCTGGCGTTTCTAGATCCCAGGAGGATTCTAGCTTTGAGGACCCTCCTCACTGCTTTCCAGAGCGGCTGCGCCGGTCCGCATCCCCACGGACAGTACAAGAGGGTCCCCTTTCTCCGCATCCTCGCCAACATGTGTCGTCGCCTGTGTTGGTGATTTTAGCCATTCCGACAGGGGTGAGGCGGCGTCTCGTCGTGGTTTTGACTCGCGTCTCCCCGATGCTGAGTCACGCTGGGCGTCTTCTCACGCGTCTGTTGGCATCTGTGTGTCTCCTTTGGAGAAGTGTCTGTTCACATTCTCTGCCCATTTTTCAATTACATCGTTTTTCCTCTGGCTTTTGAGTTGCATGAGTTCTTTATATATTTTGGATATTAACTCCTTACTAGATACATAATTTGCAAATATTTCCTGCCATTCCTTAGGCTGCCTTTTTATCTTGTCAATGGCTGCCTTTGTTGTGCAGATTGTACTTTGAAGAAGCCCTGTCTGTCCACTTTTGCCTCGGTTGCCTTTGGGGGAGCTGCTGTTTAATTGTCCTGGGGGAAGGAATTTTACCCCTGAAACGGGGTCTCCCTCCATGAGAATGAAGTGAGACCCTGCCGAGGACCAGGCCGACCCAGCCCTGCTCCCCACAGGGTCCCAGTTGACCACGGGCCCCAGTCCTCGCCAGGGGTGAGCGGGCCTCACCGTGAGAAGTGAGGGGCGGCCCCCCGAGCGGCCTGGGCGCTGATCCTTACCCACCTAAAGGGTCCTGAGAGGAACCAGACCAGCTGATCTTTCTGCCTTCGAGTGCTTTCATCAGGACGTGAGCCCAGGAGCTACCGCAGCCACCCTGAGTCCACGAGGGGAGCCGGCCCGGAGCGGAGGCGGGAGGCACAGGGACGAACGCCCAGGCTCGTGATGACAGGCTGGAGCTGCCTAAGTCCAGACTCTGCTCTGCACGAGGGGACACGCATGCTGTCTGAGCCGGCAGGCGGGTTTCCGCCCTGTGCTGTTGGAAGGAAGCGTCATTAATGGCATTCTGCCTCCACGGTCACTCTCGCCTCATGGAGTTGAGGCCGGGCCTGTGGAAAGTATGTGTCACTGAGTCTTTCTTTCAGGATTCATTTCCGGGATGAGACCAAGATGTCAGCAGGGGATCGTTTCTGCTGAGGCCCCTCCTTTGGTGCAGACGCTCCCTGTCCCCGTGTCCCCACACGGCCATCCCTGTGTCCCTAACAGACAAGACCGCACCACGCAGTGCCGTGAGCGCACCAGGGGCCCCAGGCGGGGTAGGCACGGGGAACCCTGGAGCCACAGGAACCTGAGGAGCGTCCTCTGTCGCTGTCGGCCGGGGGGGGGTGGGGGGGGTGCTGACCGTGTTTCTGACAGAGTCTCCTGTGACGTGACCCAGCCCATCTGGTGCCTGGCCTCCCACCATCTGGGACCCCTGGGTCTGCAGTGGCCTCCCCACCCACCAGGGACCCCAGGCGCCCCACCCTCCCCCAGACCCACTGCTCTGGCCCCCACCTGTCAGCTGCCTTGGGGGCCCTGTCCCGCCAGGCCCAGCACCCACAGCCCCCCATCCAGGCGGCAGTCTCCTCTTCCTTCCACGTCCCGGATGCACTACCCGAGGGTGGAGATCGCAATTCCCTCGGAGGGTGACAGTGGGACGGGTGGGTCAGGAGCCCCATGCTGACCTCCGGGGAGCCCCTTACAGGACACGGGGTGTCCTCGTCCACCAAAGAGGCTGCACAGCCCTGTCCCGGCCAGCTCCTAACGGGTGCCACACAGACCCCATTCCTCTCCCCAGAGACCCCGTTCTGAGGGGAACAGGCCCGATGCCCTGGATGTGTAGGCGACAAGAGTGATCTGGGGCTTCTGGAATTTTCCAGACAGGAGCCATGTGTGGGACCCCGAGAAAGATGATACACTATCCCTTAAACCCTCATGACATCCACCCTATCCAGGAACTTCAGAGAAGAAACCCCAACACCTGTGCCAGAACCTCAGACTCTGCGTCAGACTTGACTCTGGCCTCTTTTGGTGACAAGCCTTCCTCGAAAGCAACGCATGATGTTTTTTGAAAATAGGTCAGTTCGTTGGGGCACCTGGGTGGCTCGGTCGGTTAGGCAGCCGACTTCGGCTCAGGTCATGATCTCGCGGTCCGTGAGTTTGAGCCCCGTGTCGGGCTCTGTGCTGACAGCTCAGAGCCTGGAGCCTGTTTCAGATTCTGTGTCTCCCTCTCTCTGTGACCCTCCCCCATTCATGCTCTGTCTCTCTCTGTCTCAGAAATAAATAAACGTTAAAAAAAAATTTTTTTAAAAAAAAGAAAGAAAATAGGTCAGTTCATGTGTTTTCTGAATTAACTCTTCCCACCAGCCTGGAGGTAGTGACACGTGGGAGGATGTCTTCGCAAGTGGAACCATCCCTTCCCCTTCCAGAAGCCCCCTTCCCACATCTGGAGGCCAGGAAGGCACAGCAGGCGTGTGGTGGGGGGAGGGGCGTGATGGGCAGAGGCAGGGGTGGGGCAGGCGGGCAGGGCAGCAGGGGCATGGGGCAGGGGCGGGAAGGGGTGAGGGGCGGGCAGGGGTGCGGCCGGCATGGTAAGGTGGGCAGAGGCGAGAGGGGCAGGGCAGGTGTGAGGCGGGCAGGGGCGGGCAGGGGAGGGGTGACCAGGGACGGGAAGGGGTGTGAGGCAGGCAGGAGGGGAGGGGAGGGGAAGGGCGGGCAGGGGCGGCAGGGACGAAGCAGGCAGGGTACGGTGGGCAGAGGCGAGAGGGGCAAGGGCAGGGGCGAGGCAGGCAGGGGCACAGCCTCCCAGCCGTGGGCTCGCCGGTCCGTGCCACGCAGACTCACTTGGCTTTGGCCCTGGGGGTCCGGGCGGTGTGTGAGGGTCTGACGCGTGAACACGGAGGCCACCCGGGCTTTGCAGGGACGCGCGGCCAGGCGCCAGGCCAGTCTGGACGGGGCGGTGCTGACGGCGGCCAGCGCTCTTCCCGAAAGGGAGCGGGGAGGGACGAGAGAAAGGACGGGGCCGGCGGCAGGGAGCAATCTGACCCAAAGGGAACCTCTTCTCCCGCGACGGGGGCCAAGGTCGGGGACCCAGGCGAGGCCGCGGGGACAGCCAGCCGCAGCCACTCTCCTGGGGTTCACCTCAACCCTGGGCTTGGGACGCGTCACCCCAGCTCTGCCTACACCTTCATACCACGTCCCCTTCTGTCCCCTGGTGAGGACACCCGTCACACTGGCTTGGTCAGCGCTCACCCCACGAAGGCCGGGGACACAGCTCAGCCGAGATCCTCTGCAGTGACGCCCCACCACGTCCCCTCACATGGCTCCAGGCTCCCGGTAGCGGAGCACGTCTGGGCTGGACGGGAGAGGTCCCGGCCCGCCCCCGCCCTCCCTGTCCCTCACGGTTCTCGAGCTGTGGGCTGGCACTGCCCCGACACGGCCCACGCTTCTTCTGGGAACTTTTGGACCGGGGATAGGATCACCCGCCCTCGTGAGGGCGTCCAGGGCCCCGTGACCACCTCCAGCACAGCCCGGGCCTTTTCTAGAAATGGGAGGTCGCTGCCCACCCCGGCCATGACCCCCACCCCTCGAGGGGCCGTGTGCTGGGGGCGGCCCCCAGAAGCGCACAATGGCTTCCGACGGCAGTCCCCACATCATGAGTAAGGAACCCCACTCGGGCACTGGCCACGCCTTCCCTGTCCTGCAGCCAGAGATCATTCTGGAAGTCCCCCCTGTCTGGTCATGCTGTCACCGGATGGCTTGAGGCTAGAGGAGCAGGGCCAGCCGGGTCCCCACCCACACCCGCACCGTGGAGCTCAGGCTCCAGGTCTATCCTCACTGCACCCACAGCGGCCAGCAGGGACAGGCCCGGACAGCCCTGGTCACAGCCCGCACTGCCCAGCAGACTCCACCGGGGCAGATTCGCAGCATGGAGATGCCCCAGGTCCTGCCATCAGGGCTCCGTGTGCAGAAATCCTGCCGCGAGGCACCACGGCCCGAGCTCCACGGCAGCGTGCGGCCCTGCGGGGCCTGAGTCCCCGACTAGGAACCAGACCCCACGCGCTGCCCGGTGCTGGGCGTCTACACGGCTGGACACGGCTCGACAGCTTCCTCCCCTCCCTCTGTGGCTCTGTTGACCTCATCTGAGGTACCAGGCACTCGGGTTCCCGACACAGTGGATCCAGAAAACCCCTCTTGCCTCGTGACTGCCTGTCCACACTACAGGCCTACGGCCTTGATCTCCTTGTGACAGAGAAACTCCTGGCCTAACGCCCACCAGAGGCTCCAGGAGGTTCCCTTCTGTCCACATCGTCCTCGGGCCTGATGGGAGGACTCCATTCTCTCAGCCACCAGACGAGCCCCACATGCAGTCAGATGGCGGAGGCGGGGCCCTTCGCAGAATGGACAGCCGGGCACTTGCTCACGGCCACCCTGACCCCGTGAGAGAGTCCGAACGTAGGAACAAAAGTGACAGCAGCACGCAGCCCTTTGTCAGAAATCACACGCAGAGGAGGAGGCGGAGGGTGACGAGTATCGACCCGTCATCTTTGGGCAGAAAACTGCAGGGCTTTTGGGTTTTTTTGTTTTTTTATTTAAAACTACTGTAAACCAATTGGAATAAAATGACCCAGGGGCAACTGGAGAACCTGGAACCGGTTATGCCTTCCAGGCTCAATGGCCCTTGTCATCCACGCTCCGCACCGGCCGCTGTGGTCACACCCTGGAGGTGGGGGTCCCAGAGCCACCGCTGAGTGAAGAGGAGACCGCAGAACAGCGGGCCACGGAAGAGCGGGTCACAGAAGAACCTAAACACTGTGATTGAAACCGGGCACGGCTGAGCAGTGCATGCACCTGACCTACACCTACCTGCCGTCTACCTGTCTGCCCATCCCCCATTTATTATCCATCCGTCCGTCGGCCACCATGCTTCTGCCGTCTGTCCACCGTCTGTCTCACAAGCAAACAGCAGCAAGGGAGGGATGAACACAGAACTGAGGACGTGGATGCTTCTGGAATGAGAGCCCCCGCAGAGGCAGCCTGGGTGTTGGAAGTGTTATCAGAGTTCGATGGTTCCCGGCGGGGACGGGAGTCGATCTTTAGTCTGTACCCACATCCAATAGACACTCGTGATTTGCGATTTGTTTCATGAGTCCTCGAGAGTTAAGGCTCTTTCTGCATTTATTTAAGGCTTAGGAGTTTAGTCTATTATGTGGTTTCCCACGTCATTACTATGAGAAATCTTGACCTGTAACGTCAAATTAGGAGTTAGCGTCAACCAAGGAGAACATGAATGTGAAATACGCCGTTCTCCTTCTGGAGCAAAGTGGGCCAGGAATTCTCCTCCGAGCTGCAGACAGCAGCATCCAGAAGCCAGACTCTCCTCGGCCCTTCGACAGGGACGTGTGGGCACGAGGAAACCCTGCCAGGTCTCCACTCTCCAGCTGCGAGGACTTCCAGGTGCCAAGGTTGCCACGGCCGCGAACTGGTCACGGCAGCCGCCCTGGAGCGTGAACAGTGAGAGGGCATCCGCTGTCCGGGACAGCGTGGCTGGGTGGGTACTCACGCCCGCCGGCACCCAGCCCCTCCTGCGAGCGCAGTCACGGGGACCTGAACAAGGCTGTCCTCCTCCATCCGTGGTCCGTTCGCCATCAGGACACCCAGCGTTTCCACGCAGGGCAGTGTCTGAAACCAGTCCCACATCCATCATCACCCAGGTGAACAAGGCGCTCGCAGGAGCCACTGGTCCACAGGAGGCAGTGAGACGTGGAGCGTTTGGTAGATGCCACGGGGACCCGGAAAAAAGAAACCAACACAGATGCGTTGCCCGTGAATGTGAGGTGGGCACAGCCTCCAGGGAGGGAGGGGAGAGGCTAGCGTGTTCCCACAGGGACACACCTTGTCAGTGCGTTTCTGTTTCATCAAACGTGACACACATCGTGGGTACGTGTGCTCGCTGGGTCACCTCGAGGCCACCTCACTGCACTGTGGATCAATTCCCGGATATATCTTATTGTCAGAAGGCTTTTCCTCGTGTGAAGTTCTTTTCTATTCCGTGTGGTCGGGAACGGCAGGACGTTCTCGTAGAAAACGAGAGCCTAAAGGCCCAACAAACCGCACGGAAGGCTCTTAAATCTCTACCTGAAGTAAAACAGTGATGATAATTCTGCTTTTGATCTGCGATCCGTGGAGAACCCCATGGGGCTCGGGGTCATCTGTGTGCGGGCGTCTGAGAGCCTGGCCGGCCTGGCAGGGTCGGCACCTGCGAAATCGCTGGCCCGTCCTGCCCACGACACACCTGTCAGCTGCACAGCCCGGAGGCAGCCACGCGGAAGGAGGTGGATCTGGTGTGCGGGGTGGGGGTGGGGGCTCCCCCTGAAAGTCCCGTCTCCCGGTGAGGTCGCTTCTGCACGGACGAGATTCTCGGTCTCGTGTGCAGCCAATGACTAACCTGTGGGCCACACACCGAGTGGCGGCGTGACGTCCCCTGGCACCGCCACGTCTCCGATGAAGAGCAGGGCTTGACAGAGGCAGGTGTGAAAAGAAGCTCCAGCAGGACCAGAAAACCAGCGAGGCCTTTGTGGGGACCCCTGGAGTCCCCCGCGCAGTCCCGGAGGAGACCGGGTCTTCGGAAGGAAGCGTCTGAGAACGCAGCCTTCTTCCCTCTCTATCCCATTCCGAGCCCGTCCGGGGCACAGCTGGGCTTTGACCATCGTGGCGCCCGCTTGGCTGATGGCGGAGGAACAGCCCCCGCCCTGTCGTAAGCGGTGTGGCGTCCTGATTCTGAGTGAATGACGGCCGTGTGGAGCGGTGACCGCCAGGCACAGCCTACCCTCCGGCACGTCCCATCCCTTGCCAACGGTAGGATTAAATACAGGGGCTCGTGTGCTGTAACGAACACAGAGGAGAAAGAGTCTGTAGGTTGGAATCCTCCTCATCCATTGATGAGAACGAGATAACGTCCACAGGACCCGTGTCTCCGACCACAGTCATACTTCACCAGTGCCACCGTGCGGGTGGTTGCAAAGTCTACAGATTTGCCAAGTAACGTGTGCGGATTGGGACGCCACCCTGGGCCGCGTCCTGGGTCCAAGGCTCTTCCCTGTAGGTCAAGAGTCACCGATGGGGGCGCTGAGTAGCTAGGGCTGTTGGGGCTGCAGGTCCACGGGACCATCCTTTGAGCTCCGTGCGTGCGCGAGACCCCAAGGGTGGGCGTGTGAACGAGCCGCCCCACAACAGCGGTGACCGTCCAGGGAGCGGGAGGGGACGCGTGGACCTGGAGGGCGGACTTGGTGTATCAGGGTGGTTAGTGCTCTGTCCTGGGTCATTCACCACATCGATAAAATAAAGGATACGAACCACGTGATCCTCTCAATAGATGCAGAGAAAGCATTTGACAAAATACAGCATCCTTTCTTGATAAAAACCCTCAAGAAAGCAGGGATAGAAGGATCATACCTCGAGATCATAAAAGCCATCTATGAACGACCCAACGCTAACATCATCCTCAATGGGGAAAAACGGAGAGCTTTCCCCCTCAGGTCAGGAACACGACAGGGATGTCCACTCTCGCCACCGTTATTCAACAGAGTATCGGAAGTCTTAGCCTCGGCAATCAGACAACACAAAGAAATAAAAGGCATCCAAATCGGCCAGGAGGAGGTCAGACTTTCAGTCTTTGCAGACGACACGATACTCTATATGGAAAACCCAAAAGAGTCCAGCAAAAAACTACCAAGAACAGACCCCCGAATTCAGCAAAGTCGCAGGATATGAAATCACTGTCCTGG
The DNA here is from genome assembly GCF_024362965.1 of Panthera pardus. Taxonomy (NCBI): domain Eukaryota; kingdom Metazoa; phylum Chordata; class Mammalia; order Carnivora; family Felidae; genus Panthera; species Panthera pardus. The sequence continues at coordinate 9,614,958 of NW_026526991.1, forward strand.
CGTGTCTGGGGCTCCGGATGGAGGAACGCTGGATGGTGCGCTAAGGAGAGCAGGTGCCCAGCCCCTGGAGTCCTGAACACAACACAGAGAAGTGAGGGACCCGGGCTCGCGGCCCGTCTTCCAGCTGGGACATCGATCTGGCCCTGCCTGGAGCTCAGGCTGGAACCCCCTGTGCTGACCCCCGGGGCCCCTGGCACTTGTCAGCCTCCAGCGTCGCAGAGCCGACTCGTCGCCACAAGCCCGCTGGCTCTGTTCTCCAGAGAACCCGACTGATACAAGGACCCCGCAGCCGGACACCCCCGCTAGGGCTGAAAACACGTTTCGGCAAATGTGAGTCACAGGAGCGACTGTGTTTGAGACCTGGTAGCTGGCCACAGGTGCCGCTTCGTGGCCCAGTGGACGGGGCGTCCGTGGCAAGACGCCCGGCGGACGCTTGTGTGACCGGGTGCTTCCGTTCTGGGGGGAGTTTCTGCCGGAAGGGTCAAGTGAACTGGCCTCCAGCGGGCACAAGGGCGGCAGGCCTGTCGAAATTCGCGACGTGTCAACACACTTTGATTTCCAAAGGGACCGGGGGGGGGGGGGGGCCTGGCCCCAGATACTGGCGTGTCTGGGGTGCCGACATTCCATCGATGCCCCACGGGCATCTCAAACGGGCACGAAGACAAGCCGTAAGGCGGTGCAGATCCGGGGCCGGGGGCGTGGCCCTGAGGAGTGAGGGGGGCCGCGGCCCGTGACGTGTGCAGCAGGTCCCCTTCCTGAGCCCACAAGCAGGGCGGGCAAAGCTCACACCCTACACAAAAACAAACTGAGCGGAGTAAAATCTGAAACAACCAATAAACCAAGGGCCTCGCCCCCAAACTTAAGAGAACACTTACACCTGCTTCTTAAATAAGGAAACAGAACGCCATCGCGAAAACGGATACACTGAAAGAGATCTTTAATGATACGGGAAGGGCAGCACCACGTCACAAGCCAACCAAGACCCGGGGGAGATGTGAGAACACGGGACAGAGGAGGCCCGCCGTCCCCAGCAGAGGGCTGACGCCAACGGGAAAAACAGTCCAGCTCTTCGAGCCAGAATAAGACAGGAAAGGGAATCCAAACAGCCAGTGGCGTGAAAAGGCTCTCCGGTGGCCACAGAAACACGAGTCAGAGACGCCGAGCACCCCTCTCCCCACCACCGAGCGGCCGCCATCAGAAGAGCCTGTGCGTGTGGTGCCTGTGGTGAGCAGGTGCGTCGGCCGCCAGCTCTGTCCTCGGGGACCTACGTCCTCCGCTGGACAAGGTGACAATCCCGTATCCTTGAAGGAGGGCCGAGGGGCTGCGGGCTTGGCTCACAGAGAACAGAGGAGGGGGGTGCCCAGCGCGGAGGCCAGAGGAGGGGCAGGAGCCCGAGGTGAGCCGGACCGGGCGGGAACACCCTCCACCTTCCTGCCCCGACCGCGGCCCCCGCGCACACCCAGTGACAAGGGTGGGGGGGAGCGGGGCCAGCCGCACGTCGTGGGAACACCTCGGGACCCGGTCCTTCAGCACCGCTGTGCCGCGGGAGCCGCTCACCGAGCGGCCCACGCCCCGCCTCCGATGCCGGGAACGGGCCTTGCGCCCCGCATCCCAGTGCGGTGGCATTTTTGAGCACGCGGGCACCGGGGACCAGCCCCCGTGCCAAGCGCTCCCCACGCCGGTCTTGGTTCCAACGCCTCGGCGACGGGAGCTGCCAGTGAAAGTCTGGCTCCGCTCAGGGAAGGAGCCGGGTGAGCCCCGGTGCCCCCAACGCGGCCCAGGAGTCTCAGCCACCGAGGGGGCCTCTCCACACCCCCCACGTCGTGCCCCAAGCAGCGGGGAGCCGTGGGTCACAGCCGCTCGCGAGGCCCCACTCTGAATTCCTCTGACTCCGGCCCCAGACCTCACGCGACAGAAGAGAGGACTGAGCCCCCACAGACTCCAGGGCTGGGACGGGGGCCGAGTTCCTCCCAGACGCAGAACAGCAGTCAGGACCCGAGGTGCATGGACCGTCGGTTCAAACAACTGCACCTCCCGAACGCCCTGCTCCCGCCCCCTCACCTTCTGGCCAAATCCCCACTGCCTGCTCTTTCCGGCGCGCCCGGGACAGAAAACAGACAGTAGACACACGGACAATTACGAACAGGAACGGAGAGGCAGGGAGAGGCGGGGCACTCGCCAGACCACAGCCACTTTGTCCAAGGCGCCCACGCCCGTGCAGACGGTCCAGCTGTGTGGTGCCTGGGGCGCTGGAGGAGCGTGGGTGCAAACGCACAGGAAGTCACCCAGTTGTCAGGGTGGCCCCACGACCCCGGGGAGACCAGGGGCAGACCTGCTGCTCACGTGACCTCCGAGTCCTCGCCGTGCTGCGCAGGGTCCCCAGGTCACCGGTGGGAAGAGGGGGGCCGCCAGCAGCTGAGCCCCCAGGAGAACACACGCGGGAAACCCAAAACCAGGCACAGCGAGGGCACACAGCCCCGACCCCCAGAACCGGCCCCAGCCTCAGCCGGAAGCCGCCGCCCCGCCGTCGCTCCCGGCGGTGCTTTCATTGACGACGCGGCAGTAACAGAACCTGACCGCAGATGCGGTCCCCGCTGGTCTCTCTGGGGTCCTGAGGGACAGATTCCTGATGACCCTGGCGTGTGCGACAACAAGAGGTAAGTAAGTACCTCACACGGGAACCGTTCTCGGCATAACTAAGTGCACGTTTCATCAAACGTGTTGGGGGACTCGGCACGACCCCACCGCGCTCCGGGCTCACCGCCAGTGCGTCCTAAGAGCGGTCAGATGCGCGCTTGGCCTCGACACCTTGTTCCAGGTGCTGTGCAGGCCCCCGCGGGCGCGTGGCCTCGTCCCTTCCATTGGTGGCGGATTCGCTTGCCGAGGGGGCTTCCACGGAAACAGCCACCCAAGGGGCAGGTGTTGGAACGGATGTGCCCTGTGACCACCTGTCCACTCCCGGGGGCCGGCCGGGGCCAGTCGCCTGCATACCGACCGGCGGGCACCGGGTGCCCCACAGACGCTCACAGGTTGAACCGAACGGAGCTGGTTTCCTCGTACGAGGTTCCCAGGGAGGCCTGGGTCTCTCGGGCGGGTCCTGGAGCTCGAGCGTGAGCCCGTGTCACCGTCACCACGTGGTGGGGCTCCCGTGGGGACGCCGCACTGCCCCCTCCCGCTCTCCTCCTGGGCTCGTGTGTCCATGCGAACGGCCTCGGCTCACAGACAGGAGCAGAGGGACGGGTGTCCCTCAGCCGGGGCTGTGACCCGCTGACGTGACACTCCCCTGCCCTCCTGCGTGTTGGCCAGGGGCACAGAGATCAAAGCCACCTCCTGGACACCTGCCGGAGCCGCCCCGGGATCGGGACTGCTCGTTACGCGGCACGGCTGGCCCGGACGGATGCAGCTGCACGTCCAACGGCTCGGTCCTCGGTGGGGGTGGGGAGCGGGGGGCCTCCTCGCTGGCTGCTCTCTGGGGCTGGAAGGCCCTGCCTGCCCGGAGGACCTGGGGGGACCTCAGCCCGCCTGCAACCCGGGCACAGTCGGCAAAGTGCGTCCGGGGCCCCCGCTGCCGCTGCGCCTTTGCAAGTAAGGCCGCGCGGGAGCTCGCCTGCGCCTTGCCACGCGGTGTCGGCCTGTGGTGCGGCTACGACGGCACAGAATCGCGATGCAGCCAAAGTGCTCGCTCTCGGGTTCTGTAAAGGAAAGTCCCGTCCACGTGGAACACGGCAGGCCCCCGCGGGTTTGTTTCTCCCCCCCTCCCCCCCCTTTCCATGAACCTGGAGGTTCCTGGGGTCCACCGGCCACAAGACCAGCAACTCATTCACACCCAGTCGCCGAGACCACGCAGCCAGAAAGGGCCCCACCCCGCCTGGGGCTGTCACTCTGGGCCCCTCCCGGGCAGGTCGCGTCCATGGGCACAGCCACCATGGCGGGGGGGGCATGCTCACCCCCTCCCCAAACCAAGGCTCAGAGCGTCTCCGAGTCCTGCCTGGGGCCGCCCTCACCCGTGCCAGCCGGAGTCCCTTCTGGGCAGTTGTGGTCACAGGCAGAAGAATACCTCCTCCCATCAGCCCTCTGCCCCCTGAGGAGCTGGCCTCCGGGACGCCCCTCGGCAAGGGGCCCTGGGCTGCAGCCCCCACTTCGCCCTTGGCAACTGCCCACCTTTTCTTCTTTCTTACGCCGACAAATCTGAACGCGCTGGTGGTGCTGCCCGTCTGTGAGGCTCAGTCCCTGGAGGCAGAGGCCGCCTGCCTCCCTGCCCCTTGGGCGGCGTGTGCAGGCCCTGCAGGTGTGGGGCTGTCCGCCGGGAGGCCAGGAGCCCGGGCTGTGCAGGCCCCACGGGCACCTGGGGTCTCTGGAAGGAAGCACAGGGGACACGCCGGCCACGGGCCAGGCGTGGGGCTGGGGCGAGAGGGAAGACGGACTCCCAGCCTGGCCCACAGGAATGGAATCTTCTGCATCGCGGCTAAGGACCACTTAGTCCACAACATCCATACGGCCCGGGGACGTCCACGGACTCAGGCCAGCCGGGGCCCCACGGCACACTCATTGCCAACAACTGAGAATCATGTGATTTTAAAACTTTCTGCAAGTGACCACGATTTTGTGCACCCTCCATTTAGAGAGCAAAGGGACTTCCTGACAGTATTCCTTACAGGAGATTTGTCATCATTCCCAGATGGGAACGTGGGCCCTCGTGCTGTGTTGAGAAGTGTGACCGTGGCCCCGGCGGAACACTGGCCGTGGCCTCTGGGAGAGCCAGGAGCCGTGGGGGAGGCCACGTGCCACGGAGACCTTGCTGGTGGCATTTGCACGTCTGACGGCACAGGAGCTCAGCCCCAGGCTCCACGAAGAGACGAGGTCCCCAGACCCCCACTGCTCCCCGTCCCGTCCTGTGAACTTTAAGGGCCCCTGGTCACAGGCATTCCTCAGACACCTCAGCAATGTGTCAATGAATGAAGATTCGACACGGTCCCAGCCCATCCCCATCGCTCTGTCCCACCCAAGGCCAGGCCCCGGCTCGGGACCTGAAGCACCAGTGTCCCCGGCAAGCCCTTCAGTGCTGGTGGCCTCCCCAGGCCCCTCGGCCACCCGCCTCCACGCTCTGTGCACACCTTCGTCCAGCCTTCTCCTCCTGAACCCTCGAGGCACAGGGTGATCCCTCCTCCTCCAGGGAGCCACCCCTGACTCCACCACCTGCCTGGTACATGGCTCACACTCCCCTCATCAGCCCTGACATGTCCGGTGACCGTCACATCCCCAGTCGATCCAGCAGCTGCTAACGGCTTCTTTGCTGCTGCGGCACGGCCCAGACAAGCACCAGGCTCGCAGAGGGGACACGAGACCAGAGGTAGGGTCCCAGGTGCAGGACCAGAAGTGGGACCGTGTAACTGCACACAGGACTCACCCGGCATCTGTCACCAAGGCGGAAGCAGAGAAATAAGGGGTCCACGGCAGGGCCCAGACACGGCATTTCTGCTCCCGACACCCGGCCGAGGCTGACCACCAAGCCGCCCTTTCTGCCGGGCAGGATCAGTAGCCAGTTCAGCTGGGTGGGGGGAAGGGTTAATTCCAGGCAGACGGAGGGGGAGAGAGGGCCGGGCACCGGCCGCCATGTCCTCCTGGGCCGTAGCCTCGGAGGAGCAGGAGGGAGGGCTTCCTGGCAGAGACGACGCACAAGACGCAGGCGGGGATTGCGAGTTCCAGAGTCCACGTCTCCCTTGGCCGCTCCAGGGGACTCCTCCTGCGGCGGCTCCGGGTCTGGGGACAACTCACTGCCCGCCCTCCACCTGAACGGTTCGTTTCCTACCGTGCTGGCTCAGCAGGAAGCTTCTGGCTTCCCTGGCGTGAACCTACCGCGTCAAGCAGGTTAAACCCCTTTGCCCTTCCCTCCACTAGTGACGTTGCACCACCTATGGACTTTGTCACCAAACCGGCAAGTAGAGACATGCTCCACACCCCCGAGTGCTCCCCACATCCCCGAGTGCTCCCACACTCCCGAGTGCTCCCCATACTCCCAAATGTGCTCCATTCTCCCTAGTGATCCCCACCCCCACACTCCCAAGGGCACCACTTTTTCTGAGTGGTCCCCACACTCCTAAATGCGCTCCATACTCCAGAGTGCTCCCAATACTCCCGAGTGCTCCCCATATTCCAAAGTGCACCCCATATTCTCGAGTGCACCCTTTCGTGTTTGAAAAAACTCTTTACGGAGCCAAGATGGCGGAACTGCATGGAAGCTTTTTGTGCGTCTCGCGTCCATGAAATCCAGCCAGACCAACACTAAACCATCCTGCACACCTAGAAACCTGATCGGAGGATTAACACAACAGTCTGCACAACCTGAACCACAGAATTCAGCAGGTACACGGCGCGGAGAGCTGAACTCGGGGAGCGAGAAGCCGCAAAAGGTAGGGAACCGCTTTTGAGGGAGGAGAGAGGACGGAGACTGGGGAGGGGGAAGAATACGGGAAAATCACCCCTCCCCAAAAGCAGCTGGAGAGAAAGTGGAAAATTGGAAACAGCCGCGGGGACTAAACCAAAAAGGGAGAAAGGAGAAAGGAGGGGTTTAAACTCCACTAAGACTGTAAACGAAGGGAGCGCAAAGGCTGCGACTCCGCAGCTCCCTACCTGGCGGTGCTCTGGTGGGAAGGGCGAATCCCCAGGAACAGAGTGGGGTCCGGGAGGTTCTTGGAACACACGGGGAGGAGCGGTCCCACTGCTGGAAGGACATTTGGTGGAGACTGTTGAAGCCGCCTGGTCCCGGCAGACCCCGGAAGGCGGCCACATTCGCTGGTGCCGGAACAAGGTCGTTGAGGGCGAAGCCTGGTGCCAGGTGCGTGTTGTGATTTCCCATAATCCCTGAAACGCTGCTGCTACACCGGCTCGCGAACTTTTTCTGGGGCGGGCTGGCACCTGGCCGCAGTCTCGGGGCACCGGCAGCAGCAGGGTCCAGCAAGCGTTCCTGGGTGCAGCCGACATTCGGCCATTGCTGGGTGAGACCCTCCCGCAGAGGGGCGGAGCGGGTCAAGGCCGCAGTCCTTCGGAAGGAAGGGGCCGGGAAACACAGCCGTGTCTGAGACAAAACTCGGGAGAGAGGTGCTGCCTGGGGCCTGGTCACGGACAGTGAAAAAGCGGGAAGCGGACGAGAGCTGAAGACGGAGGACCCGTGTGCGACCGCTGATCCGGGAGAACAGACCGGGCGGCTGGGTGGCGCCATGGTTCACCGCTCCCGCGCATGCGCGGACGTACCTACGAGCCCCGGAACAATCCACCCCAGGAGGCCGGCAGCGCCATCTAGGGGAGAGCGGAGCTGTTACACCGAGCCCCGCCCAACTGGGCCAACTTCGCTCTTCCAGAACACAAACCTCACCGCCGGCTTAGTTTATGGAATATAAAGCGCTACATACACTGACTTCTAGGGGAAAATGAAACAATTTCAGTCCTACTTCACTCTGTTGGCAGGTTCATCTGTTCAATTTTCTTTTTTTTTCTTTTACAATTCGTTTCTTTTTCTTGAATACAGAAAGAAAAAATTTATTTTTATTTTCAATTTTTATTAAAAATATCTTTCTTTAATTTTTATTACTATATTTTTTACTTTTCTGTAAATTTTTTCAAATTCTACTTTACTTCCATCATTTTACTTTAGTCTACTTCAGTGTACTCACCTTTTCAAATTTTCAAACAATTTCTTTTTCTTTTTCTTTTTTTCTCTTTTTCGTTTCTTTTCTTTTTCTTGAATGCAGAAAGAGAAAAACTTCATTTTTACTTTCAATTTCTCTTAAAAATATTTTTAATTTTTATTACTATATTTTTTGCTGGTATGTGAATTTTTTTCAAATTCTATTCTACTTCCATCATTTTATTTTAGTCTACTACAGTGTATTCACTTTGTCAAATTTTCAAACAATTTATTTTTCTCTTTTTTCTTTTTCGTTTTTTTTCCTTTTTTCTTAAATACAGAAAATGAAAAAATTCATTTATTTTTAATTTCTATTAAAAATACTTTTCTTTAATTTTTTCCTACTATATTCTTTACATTTGTGTATATTTTTTCAAATTCTATTTTACCCCCATCATTTCATTTTAGTCTACGTCAGTGTATTCATTTTTTTCAAATTCTCAAACGATTTCCTTCCCCCCACCTTTTTTTCTCTAATCTGTCAAACCACTTTCAACACCCAGACCAAAACACACCTAGGATCTAGCATCATCTATTCAATTTGTGTGTGTGTGTGTGTGTGTGTGTGTGTAATATTTAATTTTTAACTTTAATATTTTTTAATTTCAATTTTTCTACCTCATTATTTCCTTTTGTCCCTTCAAAATGACAAAACAAAGGAATTCACCCCAAAAGAAAGAGCACGAAGAAACGACAGCCAGGGATTTAACCAACACAGATACAAGCAAGATGTCTGAACCAGAATTTAGAATCACGATAATAAGAACACTAGCTGGAGTCGAAAATAGATTAGAATCCCTTTCTGCAGAGATGAAAGAAGTAAAAAATAGAATGAAATTAAAAATGCTATAACTGAGCTGCAATCACGGATGGACGCAGTGCCGGCAAGGATGGATGAGGCAGAACAGAGAATCAGTGATATAGAGGACAAACTTACAGAGAATAACGAAGCAGAGAAAAAGAGGGAGATTAAGGCAAAAGAGCACGATTTAAGAATTAGAGAAATCGGTGACTCATTAAAAAGGAACATCAGAACCATAGGGGTCCCAGAAGAGGAAGAGAGAGAAATAGGGGTAGAAGGGTTAGGTGAGCAAATCACAGTGGAAAACTTTCCAAAACCTGGGGGAAGACACAGACATCAAAATCCAGGAAGCACAGAGGACCCCCATTAGATTCAACAAAAACCAACCATCAACAAGGCATATCACAGTCAAATTCACAAAATACTCAGGCAAGGAGACAATCATGAAAGCAGCAAGGGAATAAAAGTCCCTAACATACAAGGGAAGACAGATCAGGTTTGCAGCACACCTAGCCACAGAAACTTGGCAGGCCAGAAAGGAGTGGCAGGATATATTCAGTGTGCTGGATCAGAAAAATATGCAGCCAAGAATTCTTTATCCAGCAAGGCTGTCATTCAAAATAGAAGGAGAGAGAAAAAGTTTCCCAGACAAACAAAAATTAAAGGAGTTTGTGACCACTAAACCAGCCCTGCAAGAAATTTTAAGGGGGACTCTCTGAGGGGAGAAAAGATGAAAAATTAAAATAAATAAATAAATAAATACCTACCTACCTACATGCATACATACCAAAAGCAACAAAGATTAGAAAGGCCCAGAGGACACCACCAGAAACTCCAACTCTACAAGAAACATAATGTCAATAAACTCATATCTTTCAGTCCTCACTCTAAATGTCAATGGACTCAATGCCCCAATCAAAAGACATACGGTAACAGAACAGATAAGAAAACAAGATCCATCTATATGCTGTTTACAGGAGACCCACTTTAGACCTAAAGACACGTTCAGATTGAAAATAAGGGGATGGAGAACCATCTATCATGCTAATGGTCAACAAAAGAAATCTGGAGTAGCCATACTTATATCAGACAATCTAGACTTTAAAATAAAGACTGTATCAAGAGATGCAGAAGGGCATTGTATCATAATCAAGGGGTCTATAGACCAAGAAGACCTAACAATTGTAAACATTTTTGGGCCAAATGTGGGGGCACCCAAATATATAAATCAATTAATCACAAACATAAAGAAACATAAAGAAACTCATCAATAGTAATACCATAATTGTAGGAGACTTCAACACCCCGCTCACAGCAATGGACAGATCATCTAATCAAAAAATCAACAAGGAAACAATGGCTTTGAATGACACACTGGACCAGATGGACTTAACAGATATATTCAGAACATTTCATCCTAAGGCAGCAGAATATGAATTCTTCTCCAGGGCACATGGAACGTTCTCCAGAATAGACCACATACTGGGACACAAATCAGCCCTAAGTAAGTACAAAAAGATCGAGATCATACCGTGCATATATTCAGACCACAATGCTATGAAACTTGAAATCAACCACAAGAAAAAATTTGGAAATGTAACAAATACTTGGAGAATGAATAACATCCTACTAAGGAATGAATGGGCTAACCAAGCACTTAAAGAGAAATTAAAAAGTATATGGAAGTCAATGAAAATGATAACACCACAACCCAAAACCTCTGGGACGCAGCAAAGGTGGTCATAAGAGGAAAGTATATAGCAATCCAGGCCTTCCTAAAGAAGGAAGAAAGATCTCAGATACACAACCTAACCTTATGCCTTAAGGAGCTGCAAAAAGAACAGCAAATAAAACCCAAAACCAGTGGAAGACAGGAAATAATAAAGATTAGAGCAGAAATTCTATCGAAACCAAAAAAAGCCAGTAGAACAGATCAATGAAACCAGAAGCTGGTTCTTTGAAGAATTAACAAAATTAATAAACCACTAGCCAGTTTGGTCAAAAAGAAAAAGGAAAGGACCCAAATAAATAAAATCAAGAATGAAAGAGGAGAGATCACAACCAACACAGCAGAAATAAAAACAATAGTAAAAGAATATTATGAGCAATTATATGCCAATAAAATGGGTAATCTGGAAGAAATGGACAAATTCCTAGAAACATATACACTACCAAACCTGAAACAAGAAGAAATAGAAAATTTGAACTAGTAAGGAATCGAATTAGTAATCAAAAATCTGCCAAAAAACAAGAGTCCAGGGCCCGATGGCTTTGCAGGGGAATTCTACCAAACATTTAAAGAAGAGTTAACACCTATTCTCTTGAAGCTGTTCCCAAAAATAAAAATGGAAGGAAAACTTCCAAACTCTTTCTATGAAGCCAGCATGACCTTGATTCCAAAACCAGACAGAGACCCCACTAAAAAGGAGAATATAGACCGATTTCCCTGAGGAACATGGATGTAAAAATCCTCAACAAGGTATTAGCCAACCGGCTCCAACAATACATTAAAAAAATTATTCATCACGACCAAGTGGGGTTTATACGTGGGATGCAGGGCTGGTTCAATATCAGCAAAACAATTAACGTGATTCATCACATCAATAAAAGAAAGGACAAGTACCATATGATCCTTTCAATAGATGCAGAGAAAGCATTCGACAAAATACAGCATCCTTTCTTGATAAAAACCCTCAAGAAAGTAGGGATAGAAGGAGCTTACCTCGAGATCATAAAAGCCATGTAGGAACGACCCAATGCTAATATTCTCCTCAATGGGGAAAAACTGAGAGCTTTCCCCCTAAGATCAGGAACAAGATGGGGATGTCCACTCTCGCCACTGTTATTCAACACAGTAGTGGAAGTCTTAGCCTCTGCAATCAGACAACACAAAGAAATAAAAGCCATCCAAATTGGCCAGGAGGAGGTCAAACTCACTCTTCGCAGATGACATGATACTCTATACGGAAAACCCAAAAGATTCCACCAAAAAACTGCTAGAATTGATTCATGAATTCAGCAAAGTCGCAGGATATAAAATCAATGCACAGAAATCAGTTGCATTCCTATACACCAACAATGAAGCGACAGAAAGAGAAATCAAGGAATCAATCCCATTTACAGTTGCACCAAAAACCATAAAATACCTAGGAATAAATCTAACCAAACGGTGAAAAATCTATACGCTGAAAACTATAGAAAGCTTATGAAAGAAATTGAAGAAGACACAAAAAAATGGAAAAAGATTCCATGGTTCTGGATAGGAAGAACAAGTATTGTTAAAGTGTCGATACTACCCAAAGCAATCTGCATATTCAACGCAATCCCTATCAAAGTAACACCAGCATTCTTCATAGGGCTAGAACAAATAATCCTGAAATTTATATGGAACCAGAAAAGACCTGGAATAGCCAAAGCGATCTTCAAAAAGAAAACCAAAGCAGGAGGCATCACAATCCCAGACTTCAAGCTATACTACAAAGCTATAATCATCAAGACAATATGATACTGACACAAGAACAGACATTCGGATCAATGGAACAGAATAGAGAACCCAGAAATGGACCCACAAATGTATGGCCAACTAATCTTTGACAAAGCAGGAAAGACTATCCAACGGAATAAAGACAGTCTCTTCAGCACGTGGTGCTGGGAAAACTGGACAGCGACAGGCAGAAGAATGAACCTGGACCACTTTCTTACACCAGACACAAAAACAAACTCAAAATGGATGAAAGACCTAAATGTAAGACAGGAAGCCATCAAAATCCTTGAGGAGAAAGCAGGCAAGAACCTCTTTGACCTCAGCCGCAGCAACTTCTTACTCAACACATCTCCGGAGGCAAGGGAAATAAAAGCAAAAATGAACTACTGGGACCTCATCAAGATAAAATCTTCTGTACAGCGAAGGAAACAATCAGCAAAACTAAAAGGCAACCGACGGAATGGGAGAAGATATTTGCAAATGACATATCAGTTAAAGAGTTAGTATCCAAAATCGAAAAAGAACTTATCAAACTCAACACCCAAAAATGAAATAATCCAGTGAAGAAATGGGCAGAAGACATAAATAGACACTTTTCCAAAGAAGACATCCAGATGGCCAACCGGCACATGAAAAAATGCTCCACGTCACTCATCATCAGGGAAATACAAATCAAAAGCACAGTGAGATACCACCTCACACCCGTCAGAATGGCCAACATGAACAACTCAGGCAACAGCAGATGTTGGCGAGGATGCGGACAGAGAGGATCTCTTTTGCGTTGTTGGTGGGAATGCAAGCTGGTGCAGCCACTCTGGAAAACAGCAGGGAGGTTCCTCAAAAACTAAAAATAGAACTATGCTATGACCCAGCAATTGCACTACTAGGCATTTATCCACGGGATACAGGGGTGCTGTTTCGAAGGGCCACATGCACCCCCATGTTTATAGCGGGCCTATCAACAACAGCCAAAGTATGGAAAGAGCCCACATGTCCATCAATGGATGAATGGATATAAAAGATGTGGTATATATATATATATATACACACACACAATGGAGTATTACTCAGCAATCAAAAAGAATGAAATCTTGCCATTTGCAACTACGTGGATAGAACTGGAGGGTATTATGCTAAGTGAAATTAGTCAGAGAAAGACAAAAATCATAGGACTTCACTCCTATGAGGACTTTAAGAGACAAAACAGATGAACATAAGGGAAGGGAAACAAAAATAATATACAGGGAGGGGGACAAAGCATAAGAGACTCATAAATATGGAGAACAAACAGAGGGTTACTGGAGGGGTTGTGGGGGAGGGATGGGCTAAATGGGTAAGGGGCACTAAGGAATCTACTCCTGAAATCATTGTTTCACTATATGCTAATTTGGATGTAAATTTTAAAAAGTAAAAAATAAAATTAAGAAAATGAATAAATAAAAAATAAAGTCCTTCACAGAAACATTAAAAAAAAAAAAAGAAAAAACTCTTTACATATTAAGCCTAACAACTCAGTGTCACAGCATTTCCGCGTCCCTGTAACTTTGTGAGGAGAGCACCTTGGAAGGGCTACTGAACACATAGACCAGTCACTACTCAGTCTGTCCCAGTCCCTGTAGATTCTCGAGTCACCTGCGCTCATGCTCACACAGCACAGCCAGAGGAGCTGAGACCCAGGGAGTGAGACCAACGAGCTGACCCCATGCACCTGAGACCCGAGGGGCCGAGACCTCTCTCGCACGGGGTCCCTGGTCCCCCGGCGCTCAGGAAGGTGAGCGAGTGTTTCCCCAAATGACAACAGCCACCCGCAGGCTCAACCCCGGGGGAAATCCCACTCTTCCTGCTCTCACTAAGGTCAGAGTCTGTCAGAAAGACTTCAGCTTTTCCACGTCTCCCGAGCAAAGTAAACCGTGTGTAGCTGGCACCGTCAGACCCACGTGAGGTTTTCAGGAGATGCTTCTGGAAGCTGGGCAGACAGATGGTTTGCCCTCTTCCCGGGGAGATAATGGTTTGTTTTACAAATGTGCTCAGGCCGGGAGCCGAGGGGGACAGAGCAGAGTGCACGCAGGGCACGTGGCAAAGAGCGAATTCCGAGCCACTGGACGCCCGTCTTGTCATCTCAGACAAACACCCTTCACACGAGCAGCGGTTTCTTCCAGGGGTGTAGACACGAAGCCAGGACCCACATCCCTGGACCCGGTGTACGCGCGCTCACTATGACAGCACGTGACAACGCGCAAGGTGCCGAGACCGGGAAAGGGAGTGAGAGCGCACCGACCTCGCCTCCTGGGTCGGAGCACGGAAGCTGGGGTCTCCCTGCCCGGGGGGCCCACCTGCCGGGTGACTGCCCCGAGCCGGGGCCTGGACGATGTGAGGGAGGGCTGACCGCACTCTCACTGGCAGCGTCGATCGATCTCAATCAGTCAACGATCAGTCCAAACGTACGATGTTCCCTTTAAATACATAAACGCGCGTAGTGTGTAAAGATACGCTATTCATCCCTTTAAAACACACGTACACGTGAACGCACGCACATGTGCGCCTGTGTAGCGATGTATGCAGCCTGTGCGCGTGTGTGTGCACGCATCTGTCGATCCCTTCTCATGAGTTCCAGGTCGTTTGAATCCCACTTTGTTGAGATGTACTGATAAAAAATAAAATTCACCCATTTCAAGAGTACCGTTTCATGGGTTTTGCCCAATGTGCCCCCCCCCCCCCCGTACCCGCATCTCCCGAGCCCATCCCGTGACGCGAGCCAGCCACGGGCCAAGCTCTGTCACCGTCGTGGGATTTTAAGACAAACAGACGTGACAGGACGCCCTCTGTGTCTGCTTCTCTCGCTCAGCGTGTTTGCAGAGAGCCTGCGGCCCACGCTCCATTCTGAGTGGCTGTCTGTCGGGCCGCACGCTCCCCGTTCGGAAGAGAAACGCACGGCGCCCGGCCCCGGCCTCGAGGCACGTGAGCACTGGAGCGCGAGCTGAGCCCTGTGGGACGTGGGTCTCCTCTCTTCTTGTGCACACCAGCAGTTACCACAGTCTCTTGTGAAGTGTCTGTTCACACGTTTCGATCTTGCCTTTAAAATTGCGATGTTTGAGTTAGACCCGTTCTTCCTATTCTGGACAAAAGTCTTTCCTGAGATGTACGGATGACCGTTTGCCACTACTTTGTGGCTCGCTTTGTCCTTTTCTTGATGGTAACTTTCTGTTGAGTTTTTTATTTGTTTTGAGAGAGAGAGAGAAAATGGGGGAGGGCCGGAGAGAGAGAGAGAATCCCGAGCAGTTTCCATGCGGTCAGCACAGAGCCCGACGTGGGGCTCAGACTCATGAAGCCGTGAGCCCATGACCTGAGCCCAAAGAGTCGGACGCTTAACGGACTGAGCCCCCCGGGTGCCCCTCGATGGCAACTTTCAAATAGGGAATGTTTTTAATTTGGACCAAGTACAATTCATTGATTTTTTTTTTTCGTGGCTTATGTGTTTTTATCTGTGTGAGAGATGCCCGCCAGCCCGGCCCTGGGCCCCCCGTCCTACCCCGACCCCCACGGACCAGAGCGTGTGTGTTCACTCCGGGCACTGTTCACGGCCCGCCCTCTCACCTCCCCTGGACTAAGCAGGTGCGTTGCAAGTGTTTCTTGACCTTGTAACACTAGCTCAGAATCATATATATTTATGGGCACCCGGGTAGCGTCCAACTTTGGCTCAGGTCATGATCTCGCGGTCCGTGGGTTCGAGCCCCGCGTGGGGCTCTGTGCTGACGGCTCAGAGCCTGGAGCCTCCTTCCGATTCTGTGTCTCCCTGTCTCTGCCCCTCCCCCACTCCCATTCCTTCTCTCTCTCTCTCTCTCATAAACGTTTTTATTTAAAAAAAGAATTTCATATATTTAACAATCCTGCTGTTGACTAAAACTGCATTATCCTGGGAGGCCCACTCATCAGCGGCAGCAGGGCACCCACAATGACCTGGGGGAGGGAGTGGGGTCACAGGACAGTTTGCATTTCAGTCATGCTACCGCTGGACCGCGTGCGGCTGCCCTGCTTGCCAACAGGCCCCTGAGGTTTCCAGGGTGGTGCCCACCGGCCGGGCCTCGTGCCCAGGAGGGGCCGCGGAAGCAGCGATCCTGCAGAGGTGAGGGATTCTCTGCTCCGCCGGAAGGGGGACATGGGACGGGGGGCCGGGGGGGGGGGGCGCTGCCTCGGTGAAGGGCCTCCCGGGTGGGCACACTATCCCCACAACGCCCGAGCGTGCCAGGTCTAGAGGCATTCACGTTGCCGGGCGCCCCGAAGCTTGCACTGGGCAGGCTCCCGGGGCCCCATGGACGGGGGGTGTCGGGCAAGCGGTCTCCAGCTGACCGGCCGGCTGGGCCTCGCCCATCGCCCGGCTGTCTCAGAAGCACGAGGCTCCGGGGAGCCGGCCCCCACTTAACCAATTAACTCAGCTTTTCCCAGAGGCTACCACCGGGCACCAACCAGACCCGCCCTCGGGGCGCCCCCGCATCTCCCCGGTCCTGGGGTCACCAAGGGGCTCACGGGCCCCACCCTCCTGCTCTTCAAAGGCCAGACTTCCAACACACAGCAGTTAAATGTCTCTGTTTTGTTCTAATTGGGAGTCAGCAGGAGAATCAGAGATTCACTTGTATTCGTGGCATCAATAATTCGATACAAAAAGAAAAGAGGAGAATTCGCAATCCACACATGCAGATCTGGCTACAGCTTATTACTCGTGATAACGAAAGAAGCTCTTAATTAGGAACCCACCATTCTATTTTAAGGACAGGGTGGGTGTGGGACGTGACCCCTGTGCTCTCGATATGACAACCTTACAAAGATATAACTTTGGTAGGAAACACACCAAAAAAATTAACAGGAATGAGCTCTGCGCAGTCAAGCTATGGATGATTTATTTTTAATTTTCTTCTTAGTGTCTTTCAGTGTTTTCCAGCCCCTCTCTAACAAGGTTTGTTTTTTTTTTTTTTTTCAGTTTTACAACAAAAGCATGTTTTCAAATCAGGGACAAGTCAAAGTTGAGGTCTATCAACTAAAAATATCCTCAGCCCGGTGACACTGTTACCTCCTGGCCAGCATTTGGCCGGTGGAACATTCGAAAGCGGAAGGGTCCCCGAGTTGGGGTCCCGTGTGCTCCTGCTGGATTTCAGCGCGTGCGAGGACCGAGCTCCCGCTGCTCTGGCCCTGCTGACCCACCCCCGGGGCCTGGTGGGAATTCAGCTGCCGCCCCAGGACTTGGAAGTCCACCTGGGAAGCGAAGGGGCCGGGGGTGAAGGGCACTGCTGTGCTCTGAGCGCCCGTCCCCCCCAAATGCATATGTTGACGTGCTGTCCCCCTCCGTGGCCCCCAAAACAATTGGTCCCCTTCCACCTCCGGAGGACACGGCGAGGAGGCGGCCTCACCCGATGGCGGGTCTGTGGCGCCGTGGTCTTGGGAGTTCCCCGCCTCCAGAAGATGGGAATGAACTCGTCTGTGTGAGCCCCTGTCCACGGTGCCTTTGCTACGGACGTCCCGATGGGCCGAGACACGTGAGGACCGCTTTCCAAGTCTCCTTTGGTGCCCACGCCCTGTTCACAAACGGAACCAGGCTCTCGGGGGCCCGTAACCTGCCCTCACTGCCGACACCACCCCCCCCAACACTCAGAGCCACGTGGCCACCGTCTCACGAAGCTCCATGGTGACGTCTGCGGGGACACGGCTACACCACTGCGCCAGGCTGCCCGCCAGGAGGTCCACGGGAAACGTGCTGGCCAAGAGCGCCACGTGAGGGTCCCACGCTCAGATCTGGACGGGTTAGCTGCGGAGGCTGGGGCTGCTGGTCCCGAGCAGAAAGAAGCAGGGTGGGAACCCTGAGAGCCCAGCACGCTGCGCCCGAGGTGCATCTCCTGCTCCCTGGAGCCCTGACCGCAGGCCCAGGAGAAGGCGCACGTCTCCCTGAGCCAAACGTGCCGCCAGAACCCTTCCTGCGGACCCCGATCCCGTTTCACACACAGACGCCGCGTTTTGAGAACTGATGTAGGAAGGGGGCCTGCCCACAAACGTGGACGCTCGTGGTCCCCGTCTGCCGTGCTGACAGGCCCCTCCCTCGAGGACACCCTCTGAGGCAGAGACAGCTGGCCCCAGGAGCCACCGGGCACGGGCCGGGGAGTGGGGCAGCCACAGGGGGTCTCTGAGCAGGACACGGTGGCCGCACGGCGTGAGGAAATGGCCCCAAGAGCGAGTGCGCAGACTCCAGCCCACGTGCAGACAGCTAAGGGGACCCTGGGCCTGCAGGAAATCCAGGCGGTGACGGGGCGGAGACCCTAAGGAACGCGGCACAAGGGTGCCCTGTGTGAGCGTCTGGGGCGAGAACGTCAATAGCCTGGGCCCCGGGAGGCCCCACGGACGGGCCCCACGAGCAAGACCCACGGACAGGCTCCGCCAGGCAGGCCCCGGGGGTTCTGTCGGGGGAAGGGACGTGCTGCCCTGAAGAACAGGGAAGAGAAGGCTGGAAACCCTGACGCGCCTCCAGGGCCCTCCTGCTACAGGAATCTCACTGGAGCCATCAGCCCGCGGGGCCCTCGGTGGCCCCAGGGGAGGCACTGCACTCACCGTCCCCCCCCCCCCCCTCGCAGCTCAGGGGACGGGCAGCCCTCTGTTGACCGTGGCGCGCAGGAGACCTTGGGGGCAGCCGCGGCCAGCACCTTCATGGTTAAAGCGCGACACCCCTCCCCCGCAGGGCTCCCTGTTCCCTCCCTTCCCCCAAAGGCCCACCGTGTCGCTGGAGCCCTTGGTCTGTGGTCTGCAAGGCGCCACACGCCCACCTTACGTTCCGCCCAAAGAGGCCACGTCCCCCTGACCCCACCCCTGCGCGTGGCACACGGACGCGTATCTGCCCCCCTCCTCCATCAGACACCTGCCCTGTGAGGCACTGCCATCAGACCCGCACACCCTCTGTGGCCTCCCGGCCCCCGGACCACACCCACCCGGAGGAGACCCCGGGTCTGGGCTCTGCCTCCAGCCTCGGAGGAAGGGGCATCCACGGGAACCTTCCACCCCAGACCCCATACACCGCGTGGGCCACTCACCCTCCGCCCCCACAGCTGGACGCCCCCCGCCCCAACCCTGGCCACACCTGAGCCGGCCTGGAGTCACTGACTCCGTGAGGGGCTCATCTCCCGAGGGAGGCAGAGGGCAGACGGCCAGAAAGTCCCACTGCGCCCTGGGCAGGGTGGCCGGCGGGTCCCACGGGAACACCTGGGGAAGGGGACATGGGGCCACGTGGGCGGGGTTCCTCCTGCCCCCCAGGCTCCACCGGGCCCACCAAGGAGCTGGCCCTCGGGGCACATGGTCAGTCCTCCCTGCGCCCCGGGGCCGGGGGAGGCCGTGGATGTGAGCCCTCTCCCCTTATAAAAGCTTCAAGGAGGAATTAACTTTTCATTGTTAAATTCCCTTTCGAGGCGAAGTCAATCAGCAGGAATCAGGTCTAGTCTCTGGCCCCGTGAGTCCCTGCCGGGCTTCCTGTGGGTGATGCACTGTGTCCCCGCGGTCCTTCCGTGGGACCCACGTCGGCTCCGTGGGCTTCTTGCCCGGCCCGGGGACTGGGATGCCCACACCCGGCGCTCACAGGCCTCAGAAGGGACACGTGCAATAGACATACAGCCACACACAAGGCCCCACCTGACACATGAGAGGCCCTGCAGCCCCTGACGCTCAGTATCTCAGTCAAATCACCGCGGTCCCCACCCCGAGGAGGCCCCCGGCCTCTCCTCAATGCCCACAACCTGATGCCCACACCCGCTGGACCTTTCCAGGTCTCGGGACCCCAGGAATCAGGGACTCTGAGCTGACATGCCCGTCCAGTCTGACAGACCCGTCCCCAGCGGAAAGCTCTTTCTGTTCTGGATCTTTCTGCGCACAACAGGCTGTGCCCACGAGGAGGATGGAGACCGGAAGCCGAGCGAGGGAGCGGAAGAGGGGAGGCCCAGCGCCTGTCTGAATCGACCCTATTTCTGTGCAGCACCCGGGCCTGTGCATCAGGCTGCCGTCCCACCCCCGCCCCCCGACCAAAGCTGTGGGGTCACTGACCTCCTGGCGGGATGCTGGGTGCTGCTTGGGGGACAGCAGGGACCGGTGTGTGTTCCTTCACTGGGGCCCCCGTGACAAAGCACTGTGGCACTTTCGATGACAGACCTCCCTCCTCTCGCGGCTCTGGAGGCCAGAGGCCGAGATCCAGGTGTGTGGGGGGCTGGTACCCGCCGAGGCTTCTGTTTGCCGTGTAGACACCGTCCCTCCTGTGTCCTCACGGGGTCGTCCCTCTGTGTGTGTGCCCTGACCTCCTCTTCTCCTAGGGACACCCGTCACATGGGATCAGGGTCACCTATGACCTCATTTCACCTACATCCCCCCCACAAAGACCCCATCTCCATACACTGTCACCCTGAGGTCCTGCGATGCCACCATTCCGATTGAGACCACTGTTGAACCCGGGACGGGTTTAGGATCCGAGAGCAGGAAGGAGGAAGAAAGGCACGGGCCACTTCTGGCGGATCTAACACACGTCCTCCCGCCCAGCACTGACCTCGCAGTTAAGACCCTGAGGCCCTCGCTGAGGTGACACGGTGCCCAAGGCACACAGGGCCCTGTCTCCAGAGCTCGTTCTCGGCCCGAAGACCAGGGAGGGGGGCCGGCGAGGGGGAGCCCCCAGCCACGCACTCAGGCCCGGACGGGCGGTGGGGAGCTGCTCCCCCAGACCACAGGGGACATGGGACAGCGCCTTTCAGGGAATCCCACCGTCCCCCCAACAAGGGACGGCAGACTCTACACAGGGCAGCGTCTCACCTCCTCCCGGACCCCAAAATCCCCTGAAGGGGCAGGAAGCCCCAGTGCAGAGCGGAAGAGACGGCCGGCAGGCAGTGGCTCACACCCGTGGCTGCTGTGGTGGTCGGGGTCCACTGAGCTGCTGTGGGATTTCTCCCAGACCAGAGCGACAGCATCCATGGGAGGTCAGCGTGCAGGCCCAGCTGCCCCGTGTGGACACCCACCCCCAGCCTGACCCAGTCTCGTGGCCGCCCACTGTGGACATTCACACCGAACCTGATCCAGCCTCGTGGTCCGGTTTGTTGCCAAGCAGAAGCGACCTCCTTAATAGACGCATCTTCCAGAACCTTCCGCCGTTCCCAATAACTCTGGAGGACAGGCCCCTCCCATTTTCAAGGCCTGTTGTTTATGTAAACAAAGTGGTTAATTAGACAGTTTGTTGAGCTATTTAAAATGCATTCTGCTTTAAAATAACAAGCAATAACGATTAAAAATCACAGCATTTTTAATACCAACGAATTCTTCCATCAAATTCTTAGAAAAATGAGTTCATATGAGTTATTAATACGCCTGCTCTAATTTCGTTCATAAGTAAATGCATCTCCGTCCACACTGACAGGTGGGAAGTTTGCAGAACAGGAACCGCTCCACATTTGGAGAAAAATCAGGGGCCCCAGGGACATGGACGTCGATGGCTCCTGGCGACCCGGGGAGTGATCTGGGGGAAGGTGCGATCAGAGCCTCCTGGACGGGCATCATTCTGTTCCGGCAAACACCCCAGCTCAGGCCCAACCACAGCTAGCATCCAAAGGGAGAAAGAAGGACACTTCTCTGAAGCCCTTGACCGGGGCTGGGTGGGGGAGCAGCCCTCGAACCCTGCAGGCCACGGCCAGGCTGCGGTACGGGGACGGGCACGCCTGCACGAGATTACCAGCCCAGACTCCTCGGGACCCTGTGGGCTAGCGGCCCCTGTGAAGACAGCACAGAAGACCCCACTTGTAAGAGCCGCGTCCCTCCAGCCTCCTGGTGACGTGGGACCAGGGCAAGTGGCCTGGTGCCTCTCCATGCGAGAACACACGTGCTGGGAGCGGAAAGGCCCGCACCCCACCGAGCCTGCGGGTCCAGGAGAGGGCGAGGCCCCCGGGTGGACCAGCGGCCTGCTGGGGACGCACCGCCAGCTGACCGTGGTCCCGGGAAGGCCCGGAGGACGCTGCGGTGACCACCATGATGTGAGGGTGGCCGCCTCTGGCCAGAGCCGGGGGTTGGGTGCTGCGACCGAGTCCGGCTCCCTGACAGCAGCCGGGGGTCCTGTCAGCCAGCAGCGGAAGGGCAGGGGCCACCACGGGCCAGGCAGCAGGTGGGAGGGGCAGCCACTCCCGACCCCAGACGCCCGCCAAATGCCCCTGAACCCGCAGCCCCCAGGCAGGAGGGCTGAGCGGACAACAGCGCGTCGCTCGCTCCTCCCACAAAGGGAGGCCGAGGGTGAGGCGAGGAGGCCGAGGACCCTGCCCAGGAGGAGTCACCACCCCCACTCAGTGCCTGCACCTGGATCCAGTCTCCAGCCCCAGAACCACAGACAGAGGGCGCAAGGGGCTGGATGTCGCCACCACCATCAGAGCAATGACCCCCTCCGCCCCAGGTGGTCTCTGGACGCTGACCTGGGGAGGAACACCCTGCGCCCCGAGAGAGCCAACAGGCCCCGAAAGGCGGCCGTCCACGTCCCAGGCACGTTCTCCGTGGAGCCCGGGGCGCACACGACGAGCCTGTTCCCGCCCAGACGGGGGGCTCTGAGGGCTGCTCGTGGCTGCAGTGTGGACGGCTCCCACACCCTGTTCCCAGAGCTGCAGCCCTGAGGACGGTCTCCACCCTCCACTTGGCGGATATCCCTTTTGTTAGCAGCACCCCACAATGGTTCTTGACCTGTGGGCAAGACAGGGTGGAACATTCCAGAACTTGTCTCCCTCACCCAGGTGAGAGGGAGACAGACACACAGACACAGACACAGAACCAAAAGCAGTGCTATGTCCCAGGGACGGCGGACCAGCCCCCAGCGTATGGACCTGAGCAATGCAGGGGAGGGGCTTCCTGCAAACAGAATGTTCCGGTAGCCCAGTGGCCCTCCAGGCACAGGGTCGTGAGGCCCCCTCGGCACCTGCTGCAGAACTTGTCCGGTGTCCATCTCTGCTGGTGGCACGCGGGGACTCCAAGTGGAAGCCAGTGGCCACGTCCTGGGCCCTGGGCTCACGCCCAACCCTCCAGCCCCCGCTTCCTTCCTAACGCCCCGCCCATCCCTGCTCCCTGCAGAGGAAATGCCATTTGGGAGAACATTTCTGAGCCATCTGCTCTGATTCTTCCTTCCAGCATGGCTCTTGCACCCGTGTCATTAGCCACGCCTGGTGGCCACCTCTGGGGAAAACAGATGGTAAAACCCAGGATCTCCCACCGTGACCACGTGTACCCATGGGAAGGCGGGATGAGCCCTCTGCACGATTCAGGGTGTGGGAGGAGCAGCCAAGGCATGTGCAGGTCACGGGTGACCCGGGGCGGTCTGGCTGGTTCTGCCCGGAGGTCAGAGGAGGAGCCGATCCCCCAGAGCGTGCAGCCTGACAGGCGATGGTGACAGGTGATGGTTACCGTCCTAGCTAGGCGGACACTGACCGAGCTCCCCCGCCATGTCAGGCTCTGAGCTGGCCAGGGCCCTGGCATGGGCAGAAGAAAGCTCCAGCCTGGGATCTTGGCTCCCTGACAGTGGGAACCACACCCTAGCTCCCACCGCACAAGGGGTCTAGAATCCGTGACATCGGCTCCTGCCCCGGGATCCCCTCCTGCAGTGCCCGGGGGGCTGCCCCCACAGAGGGAGAGGTCTTCCTGCTGGTCCACTGAGTGCCACCTAGCACCCAAGCATCTCTGGGCAGTGACAAAGCAGGGGATGGGGCTTGCTCACCCCCACCCCTGGGTGCGTGGGCAAGGGGCAAAGCCATGCCCTCCTCTCCCCATAGCACCTGGCCTCCTGCCTGTACACAGCATCCCCTGCGATTCTGGTCAGGTCCTTGTCTGAGCGCCCCCCTCAGCAGGCTCCACAGGAGACCCCAGGACCCGCACACAGGCTCCTGCATAGATACAGGAATGCAAGAGAAAGAACTGCATGTCTCAGACTTGAGTTAAGGAAAGGAAACATGTCAGAAAATGAATGAATGAATGAGGGCAAATTAAAACTTTTGTTTTCCTTATCCTTCACTGATCTAACAGATAAGAGTTTGTTCAAAAACATAATAGTATTCACATATCAACCCATGTGGACACCACGTTAACAAAATGAGGAATGAAAATCATACAATCATTTCAAAAGATGCAGAAAAAGCATTTGACTAAATTCAACATCCACTTATGATAAAAACTCTCAACAAAGTGAGCATAGAGGGAACGTACCTCAACATAATAAAGGCCGTATACGACAAGCCCACGGCTCGCAGCACGCTCAGTGGGGGAAAGCTGAAAGCTTTTAGTCCCTCAAAGACCAGAAACAGGACAAGGATGTCCACTCTCACCACTTTTATTCAACATAGTACTGGAAATCCTAACCATAGCAATCAGACAAGAAAAAGAAATAAGAGACATTCAAATTGGAAAGGAGGAAGTGAAACTGTCATTATTTGTAGATGACACGATGCTATATATAGAAACCTCTAAAGTCTCCACCAAACAGGGGCTCCTTGGTGGTTCAGTCAGCTAAGCGTCCAACTTCAACTCAGGTGACGATCTCACGATTTGTGAGTTCAAGCCCCACGGTGTGAGTTCAAGCTGTCTGTGCTGACAGCTCAGAGCCTGGAGCCTGATTTGGGTTCTGTGTGTGTGTGTCTCTCTCTGCCTCCTCTGCTTGGACTCTGTCTCTCTCTCTCTCTCTCAAAAATAAATAAACAGTAAAAAAAAATTTTTTAAGAAAATGTTTAAAACAAAAAAAAAAAAAGACTGTACCAAACAACGGCAAGACCTGATAGACGAATTCAGTAAAGTCACAGGATACAAAATCAGCAGACAGAAATCTGTTGCATTTCTATACACTAACAATGAGCTATCAGAATGAGAAATTAAGAAAGCAATCTCCTTTACAATTGTATCAGAAAGATTTAAACATCTAGGAATAAATTTAACCAAGGAGGTGAAACACCAGTGCATTGAAAACTATAAGACACTGATGAAAGAAATTTTAAAAGATACGAAAAAAATGGAAAGATATTCCACGCTCATGAGTTGGAAGAATTCATTGTGTTAAAATGTCCACACTACCCAAAGCAACCTACAGATTCCATGTGATCCCTATCAAAATTCCAACGGCAGTTTTCACAGAAATAGAGCAAATAATTCTAAAATTCATATGAAACCACAAAAGACTCCAAATAGTCAAACAAATCTTGGGAAAGAACAAAGTTGGAGGCACCATGCTCCCTGTTTCAAACTATATTATAGATTATAGTAATCAAAATTTGTGGGATTAGCACAAAACAGACACACAGATCAATGGAACAGAATAGAAAGCCCAGAAGTAAACCATGCACGTACGGTCAATTACTTTATAATAAAGGGGGAAAGAATATACAGCAGGGAAAAGACAGTCTTTTCAACAAATTGTGTTGGGAAAGCTGGGCGGCCACATGCAAAAGAAGGAAACCGGACTACTTTCTCACACCGTACACAAAAATTAAACCAAAATGGATTCAAGACTTGAAAGTAAGACTTAGAACCGTAAACCCTAGAGGAAAACACAGGCAGTGAGCTCGCCGACATCGGCCTTGGTGATGATTTTTTTGGATCTGACTTCGAAAGTAAAGACAACAATGTAAAAACGAACAAGTGGGACCACATCAAACCAAAAAGATTCTGCACAGCAAAGGAAACCATCGGCAAAATGGAAAGGCAGCCTATGGAACGAAGCAAATATTTGCAAACATACCTGATAAGGACTAACATCCAAAATATATAAGGAACTCCTATGACTCAAAAGCCAAAAAAATACACAATCTGGTGTAAAAGTAAGGCAGAAGACATGAACAGACATCTCTCCAAAGAAGACATCCCGACGGCCAGCAGACACATGAAAAGATGCTCAACATCACTGCTCGTCAGGGAAACGCCAACCCAAAGCACGACTCACCTCACACCTGTCAGGATGGCCAGCGTCAAAAAGCCAAGAAACTAGTATGTTGTATGTCGGTTATGTCTCAGTAAGTGAAGCAGTAACAACGTTGTTTGGTGATTCGAGCTTATGGATGAGGAGCAGGGGGAGGGACTGGGAGTGCCCACCGCCCCCCCCCCGTGAGGCACTTGCACCGTCCCCGCAGCGGGAAGGTCCTAATCAAAGGGGACTGGCGCTAGTTATGAATGGACACCGCAAACTCCAGGGCAACCACTAAAAGGTTAAAAACACAAAACGGAAGTGGTAATAATAGACATGCTGAGAGAGGAGAGAAAATGGAATCATGCAAACGCTCAGTTAACAGCAAAGGCGGAGAAAGACCAGACCACCAAGGAAGTTACAAAGGGCGAAGGACGACGAACGTCAAATAGGAACCAATGTGCAGGGTGCTAATCCAACTGTATCAGTGGTCACCGTATTTGTTTGAGAGAGACAGAGACAGAGACAGAGACAGAGACAGAGACAGAGACAGAGGAGGGAGAGGGAGAGGGAGAGGGGAGAGGGAGAGGGAGAGGGAGAGGGAGAGGGAGAGGGAGAGGAGAGGGAGAATCGCAAGCAGGCTCTGTGCTGTCAGTGCAGAGCCCGACCCGGGGCTCGATCCCATGAACTGTGAGATCATGACCTGAGGCGAAGCCGAGAGTTGGACACTGAACCCACAGAGCCACTCAGGCGCCCTAGTAGTCACTTTGAACGTGAGTGGTACAAGGACACCAGCAAAAACACAGAGACTGTCAGAGCAGGTAAAAAAAAAAAAAAACAAGACCCAAATATACGTTGTATCAAGCAACTCACGTCACACACAAAGGCCCAGGTGGATACGGGCAAAGGGACAGAGAAGGACGCGCCGCCCCCAACACCGACCACGAAACGCCAGAGTCGTCTCACCCCCGCACCAAGCAGGTTTAAGGGCAGGGGACGTCCTCACGATGGAGACGGGCATTACGTGCTGCTGACGGGATCCAGGAAGACCCAGCCATCCTTAATGTGCACCTGGCAAGAGAGCCCCACGAACCCCCACCCCCCCACACACAGCAGGTCAGGTCTCCCCCTCCCTCGGCCCTGCCGTCTACACCGCAGCACACTGTCTGCCTGGCGCTCATCCCCACTGCCCTGAGATGTGGGAGCTCCCCCCCACCCCCCCCTACCCCCGGCCCAGCTTTGCTCCCATCACCTCCCAGGTGGCCTCCCTGACCCGCCCCCCTCACATGCTCCTGCCTAGAGCCCCTCACCGTGCTCTGGCTTCTCCAGAGTCCCCCACCAGGCGGCAGCGGTCACAGGTGAGGGCCTCCAGCGGCCCAGGTAACAGGAGCCAGCAGGAGGCTGGAGCTCTCACCCAGAAAGGACGCAGCGAGAGAGGTCGGCCAGGGCTGCCGCTCTGGGGACCCCCCAACCCCAGCCAGGGGCGATGACCCTCCAGAGGAGGGGGCTCCGATGAGCTCATCTGTCCCGGCACAGGAGCGCAGACCCCCTCCCCTGAGCCGAGGCTCGGGCAGGTAGGGAGAGCATCAGCATCGGGACGTGGGGCACCAGCCCCTGAAGGCGGCGAGGTGAGCCCAGCGGGAGACCCAGGCTGAGCCCCCATCTCTGGGTGCCCCCCGCCTGCCGCACGGCGTGCTGCTCTGTGCCCCCGGACCGGGTGGAGACCACGCCTGGCCCCACGACTGACCCGCAGGACGCCCAGCCTCCTGGCCCGGGTGACCCCCGCAACTGTGAGAGGGGCGGGCGAGTGGCAGCCACGGCGTGGAGGGGGGAGGGCAGAGGCTCATCGGAGCAGAAAAAGGGTCGGGGGGTCTGCCCCCCGCAACACGGGGGCCACTCGCGTCCTCTTCCTGGTAACCGACAGGCAGGGCCGACTCAGGGTCTCTCTGAAGAGCTGAACTGACCCGACTGAAACCTCCAACCCCACGAGTGCGTGGCTTTCAACTCATGGTCACTGGAAGTAAGCTGGTGGGACATTCACACTTGGGGGCTTTGCAGAGCGGAGCCACCACGAAGATCTGCATATTCGGGCCAACTGTTCACATAGGTAGCAAGAAGGTGAGGTTCGGTTTGATGCCTGAACTTTGACAAAGACTCGTTTTCATATATGTGTTGTGGAAGCAGTGGCAATCGTGAAGTAGCCTCACTCAGGAGGGCAGGTGGAGGGGCGGGGGAGGGGCAGGGAGGGGCAGGGGGGGTGGGGGAGGGGGCGGTGGGAGGGGCGGGGGCAGGGCAGGGGAGGGTCAGGGGAGGGGCAGGGGAGGAGGGTGGTGGGGAGGGGGGAGGGGAGGGGTGTGGGGTGAGGGGGGAGGGGTGGGGGGAGGGCAGGGGGAGGGGGAGGGGAGGGGGTGGGGGAGGGGCAGGGGAGGAGGAGGAGGGGAGGGGAGGGGAGGGGGGCAGGGGGGAGGGCAGGGGAGCAGCGGTGGGAGGGGGGAGGAGGGGGGCAGGGGGGGCTGGAGGGAGGTGGGGAGGGGGAGGGCAGGGGAGGAGAGGGGGAGGAGGGGTAGGGGGTGGGGGAGGGGGAGGGGGAGGGGTGGGGGAGGGGCCTGGGGAGGGGTGGGGAGGGGCAAGGGAGGGGGTGGGGCGGGGGCAGGGGCGGGGGAGGGGGAGGGGAGGGGTGGAGGAGGAGGATCGACCCTCACATCCGCAGCCCTGCAGAAAGCCCCGGAAGGGCTCGTGTTCGGGGGACACTGCAAGCAGGCAAGGTCATGGGCGGGAGGCTCTGGACTCTGCTGTTAAGAGGGCCAGCATCGAATTCGCAGTGTCTCCAGGTGCGTGAGAAGGTGGAGACGGGGCCCCGGGAAGCTCACTCACTCACGGTGCAATTTTGGGGCCGTGTCTGGGGTCCCGACAAACAGCACAGATACAAGCCCCTTCCCAGGAGAGACGCAGGAGTGAGTCCATTAGCCCAACCCCGCTTCCCTCCAGAGCCCCCCAACCCACGGGGAAGGGGCAAGTTGGAACACGGCCCCCTCCCCAGCAGCCCCTCCACGGGAGGGAAACGGTCCTGCAAAGGGTGGGGGTCTGGGCTGCTCCGTGACCTCCCAGGGTTGACTGGAGCCGGGCTGGTGCTCGGAGGGGTCCACGGCCCCCCCCCCAATAAGGGAACAGCTTTGGGATGATACCGGCTGGGGGGACACGCCACTGGGGGACGGCGCATCCTTCCCTAAACACCTGAAATGAGGTGACTGCTGGGCCTCGGTCTGGACGGTCCGAAGGCTTAGAAGCAGCCCAGAGCCCTGCCAACAAGGGCCCTGGGGCCCCAGCTGCCTCAGACCCCCCTTCTGGTGGAGACCGCGGGGCGAGAGCAGCATAAATAATCACGTCGTTCCTGGTCCCCACACGTCCTTATAATCAGGCATTCTAGAACATAAATAAACTGAAATGTGTCGTTTGTCAGAGTCCAAGCTCTTCTGTCCCGAAAAGAAGCAGGCGTCTGCACATTTTAGAGCAGCGTCTGAGGGAAGCTTTGCCACCCAAATCGAGAGATCTGTGTCCCCGTGTT